>NC_056627.2:138617877-138936938 GCF_002870075.4 Lactuca sativa
CTGCTCCGGGGAAGCAGTATTCTGGAAGTTTGCCGAAGTGCAACAAATGCAACTTCCACCACAACGGCGCCTGCCGTGAGATGCAGTGTAACAACTGCCACAGAAAAGGACACACCGTCCGATTCTGTAAGTTCCCGGCGCAACCGATCTCCCAAGTTCCTGGCTTAGGCGCGAGCCCAACTTGCTATGGATGTGGCGAAACAGGCCACTTTAAAAGGGACTGCCCTAAGGCGAGGAATACTGGAGGAGTAGGGAGGGTACTAGCAATAGGCCACGGGGAAGTAGTCGCTGACCCGACAGTGGTGACTGGTACGTTCCTCCTTGATAACTCCTATGCATGCATTCTGTTCGATAGTGGAGCGGAGCGAAGCTTCGTAAACCACAAATTTGCTCGCATGCTTAAGCAACAATCACACGCACTTAATGAACGATTCACAGTAGAAATGGCCAATGGGAAAACTGAAAGTACTAATAGCATATACTTAGGTTGTCTTCTAACCTTAGATAACCGTTCATTCCCAATCGACCTTATGCCGGTCTCAATAAAAAGTTTCGACGTTATTATCGGCATGGATTGGTTAAGTCTTCATCGCGCCGACATCATGTGCTACGAGAAAGCAGTCCGACTAAACCTCCCGTCTAACGAAACTCTTATAGTCTACGGCGACAAACCTGGTGCGAGTCTTCGCATTATATCTAGTACTCAAGCACAGAAATATCTGCGCAAAGAATACCACGCATTCCTTGCTCACGTCGTCGACACGAGCCTAGAAACGAAAGAACTAAAGAACCTCCCAGTAGTGAGCGACTTTCCCGACATCTTCCCTGAAGAACTACCCGGGTTACCTCCGCAACGACAAGTCGAGTTCAGAATAGACTTAGTCCCAGGAGCTACCCCAGTAGCCAAGTCGCCCTACCGTTTAGCACCAGCCGAGATGCAAGAACTCTCTGGTCAACTTAACGAACTGCTCAGCAAGGGCTTAATAAGACCAAGTTTCTCACCTTGGGGAGCGCCAGTCTTTTTCGTTAAGAAGAAAGACGGATCATTCCGTATGTGTATTGACTACAGAGAACTCAACAAATTGACGATCAAAAATCGTTGTCCTCTACCACGCATAGATGATCTATTCGACCAACTGCAAGGGGCGAACTATTTTTCCAAGATTGATCTGAGATCCAGATATCACCAGTTACGAGTGCTCGAGGAGGATGTGCCGAAGACAGCCTTCCGAACTCGTTACGGACACTACGAGTTCGTGGTGATGCCATTCGGATTGACCAATGCGCCCGCAGTCTTCATGGATCTAATGAATAGAGTATGCCAACCTTACTTAGATCAGTTCGTCATCGTCTTCATTGACGACATCCTGATCTACTCCCGAAGTAAGAAGGAGCATGGTGATCATCTGCGACAAGTTCTAGAGACATTACGAAAGGAGAAACTTTATGCGAAGTTCTCGAAATGTGAATTTTGGATTCGAAGAGTCGAATTCTTAGGACACGTGGTAAGCGAAGAGGGAATCCACGTGGACCCATCCAAAATAAAAGCCACTGAGAACTGGTCAGCACCAAAGACACCTACAGAAATTCGTCAATTTCTAGGTCTCGCTGGCTACTACCGCAGGTTCATTCAGAACTTCTCCCGAATAGCGAAGCCTCTTACGACCCTGACCCAGAAAGGCGTGGCCTTTGACTGGGAAGAGAAGCAAGAAAGAGCGTTCCAAACGCTCAAACGAGCCTTGTGCACCGCACCAATACTGTCCCTTCCAGAAGGAATAGAAGACTTCGTAGTCTATTGCGATGCATCAAATCAAGGACTCGGATGTGTTCTGATGCAGCGAGGTAAGGTCATCGCCTACGCCTCGAGATAGTTGAAGACACATGAGGTTAACTACACGACCCACGATCTTGAACTAGGAGCAATAGTGTTTGCCCTGAAGATCTGGAGACATTACTTGTATGGAACGAAGAGCACTATCTTTACCGACCACAAGAGTTTACAACACATTTTCGATCAGAAGGAGCTCAACATGAGACAACGACGGTGGGTCGAGCTACTCAGTGACTACGAATGCGATATTCGTTATCATCCGGGTAAAGCCAACGTAGTAGCAGACGCCCTAAGTCGGAAAGAATATTCTGGTCGCAAGGTCAAGTCATTATCAATAACCATCCATTCACACCTGACTAAGCAAATTCAGGCGGCTCAGCTGGAGGCCATGAAACCTGAAAATGTGTCGAGTGAATCCCTTAGAGGAATGGACAAGAACTTCGAAGCCAAGGGTGACGGAGCTTTATATTTCATGAACCAGATCTGGACACCGAAACACGGTGGTTTCCGAGACTTGGTCATGACCGAGGCGCACAACACTCGGTATTCCGTCCACCCAGGTTCAGATAAGATGTATCTGGATCTTAAAAAGCTATACTGGTGGCCTAATATGAAAGCAGAGATTGCTACCTTCGTAAGTAAATGCCTTACTTGCGCAAAGGTTAAGGTCGAGTACCAGAAGCCCTCTGGTTTACTGCAACAACCAGAGATTCCAGAATGGAAGTGGGAGCGGATCACTATGGATTTCATAACCAAGTTGCCCAAGACGACGGGTGGACTCGACACCATATGGGTCATCGTTGATAGATTGACCAAGTCTGCACACTTCCTGCCTATCAAAGAAACCGACAAGATGGAGAAACTTACAAGAACATACATCAGGGAAATTGTACGGTTGCATGGTGTACCTATTTCCATTATCTCCGATAGAGATAGTAGGTTCACCTCAAGATTTTGGCAATCACTACAACATTCCCTAGGAACAAGGCTGGACATGAGCACAGCCTACCATCCACAGACTGACGGACAGAGTGAGAGAACCATTCAAACACTGGAAGATATGTTGCGAGCCTGTGTGATTGATTTTGGGAAAACATGGGATACTCATTTACCCCTTGTCGAATTTTCCTATAATAACAGTTATCACACAAGCATCAAGGCTGCTCCATTCGAAGCCCTCTACGGCCGCAAGTGCAGATCCCCTCTGTGCTGGGCTGAGATGGGTGATACCCAATTAGCAAGAGGACAAGCTTCCGACAGTACTCTCACTGGTCCGGAAATCATTCGGGAAACGACAGAGAAAATCGTTCAGATCCGTGAACGATTGAAAGCCTCTAGAGACCGACAGAAGAGCTACGCCGATAAACGAAGAAAACCTTTGGAATTTCAGGTAGGAGACCGAGTCCTTCTCAAAGTCTCACCCTAGAAAGGCTTGATACGCTTCGGCAAGCGTGGGAAGCTTAATCCGAGGTACATAGGGCCTTTCGAGATTCTTGCCAGAGTCGGCCCCGTAGCTTACAAACTCGACCTACCCGACACACTTCGTAACGTACATTCTACATTCCATGTATCTAACTTGAAAAAGTGTCTGTCCGACGAGACTCTCGTAATCCCACTCGACGAGATCGAGATCAACGAGAGCCTCAACTTCGTGGAAGAACCTGTAGAAATCATGGACCGTGAGGTCAAGCAGACGAAACAAAGCCGTATCCCTATCGTGAAGGTTCGCTGGAACGCCAAGCGAGGACCGGAATTCACTTGAGAACGCGAGGATCAGATGAAGTTGAAATACCCTCATCTTTTCGCTTAATTGTTTGTAACTTTTATTTGCTTAAATTCTAATTTCGGGACGAAATTCCCTCTAACGGGGGGATGATGTGACAACCCAAAATTTCCATTGTACGAACATCATCTATTCAATAGAAGCCAGTTCAGTTTCAGTGATTTTCAAGCTTTTCCGAACAAGTTTGTGTACATTAGGGTTTATGTTTTAAGGGATATCAGGAGAGTGGATGCTCCTGGTTTTGTGAAATTTGGGCATTTCAAGTTTCATAATGTTACAGTCCAATATCAGGAATAAAAGTAATTTCTGCCAAAATATTCCAGGACTATAAATGGTTTCTGAATTTAATTAATTCATTATTTACAATTCCAAATAGAGAAAAGCCATATTCTCTCTGACGGATCTTCGGGTTTTCATCCCATATTGTGAGTCTACTTTACTAAATATGTTTCAATACTTGTTAGATGCTTATTAACAACAATTACATGTTTAGATTTCAAGATCCGGGAGTTTACCGCCCAAGAACGTTCTTGGGGAGTAAACTCCAAAATGGGACTTTAAGGCTTTCTAGACCCATCCCCATGTTATACAACTTATCAAGGACTTAGTGTATGATCTTTGTAGGCTAGAAATCATCCAAGAACCATAAGTCATTGGAGTTTACGGCCAAGGAACTACCTTGGGCCGTAAACCCCTTTTTAAGGGGCATAAGTGCCCTGAACTTCCCCAAATGCTTAAGGACTTTAACCCTCAAATGCTTGTGCTTATTTAAGACATCTAAACCCATCAAAATCACAAGTTAGTAGGAGTTTACGGCCAAGAACCCCTCTTGGGCCGTAAACCCCTTTTCTAAGGGTAAAATGCACAACAATCACACCTTAGGCCTTAAGACAATTTACCTTGAATACTTGGGACTAGAATGGAGAGTAGAACACATAAAAACCACTCCTTAAAATGAGTTTACGGCCAAGGAACATATCTTGGGCCGTAAACTCCAAGTGAAGGCACAAAAGTGTGCCTCTTGTCCCCATTAGCCTTAGATAAATTCATGGAAGCCATCCTTGATGTTTTAGTGCCTCAAAACAATTAAAATCCAAGAGTTTACGGCCGTAAACTCTAGGGTGAGTGGAATATAGGCCGTAAACTCCCATATGGAGTGTTCTAGAGCCTTAAACTACTTCATGTGTTATTCCAACAAAGCTAGGAGTGTTCTAGGATCAAGATAGCACCACAAAACACCCAAAACCACCATTTGAGGAGTTCACGGCCATAAACCCATGAGTTTACGGCCGTAAACTCCAAGGTGTGGGGTTTGTTGGATGGTGAACTCCTATACAAGGCCATTTGATGTTTCAAACCCTTTTGCCTTGTCCCGTAGCAACTTAGATGCAACCATTTGAACCTTAAACACTCATAAAAGTGTTTAAATGTTTTCTAAGTGTCTTAACTTATTTATTTAAGTTATTATTTGTCTAATTAGTTATATATATATGCTTATTATATGATAACTAGGCTCGTGCGTGTAAACAAGTCTCCGTTTGCCACCTAGCACGGTAGCCGACACTGCAATTCAAACGACTCACAGCAAGTGAGTTCATACCCCTTGAATCAACCTTTGAAATGATTTTAAGTGTTTTAAATACTTTATGGGGGGGGGGATACAAGTCAAATACTTATAGTTATACTTCAATCACATGTGATTGCATTTAATCACATGTGATTAATAACTAGGAAAACAACGATTTTTACCACTGTTCAAACTGTTTATCAAATTGCTTTACTTTGAAATGTTTTACAAACTGTTTTACTATCCAAACTTATTTATAGACTGTGATTCAAACAAATGCTTCTTACACTTAAACTGTTTTATCAACTTATGCTTCAAAATGTTTTATAGATCGACATCAAGTCGATCTTCTCTTGAAATTATATTTCTGCTTCCAATGTCTTATGAAAACTTATTTATGCTTTTATATATACAATTGCATGCCCATATATGTATAGATATATAAATAATGTTTAAAGGGCTTAGGAAGGCCATCTGCCCTATTTCCTTTTCCTCGATTTGGATGTGGTCTGGTGGGATTTCGGGTGACCATCCGAAGGTCGTTTCCATATTACTTATATATCATATATACATGTATAGACATAAAAGTACTTCCATATTCATACTTATCAGTACATCATTAGTTAGTTACCATCGGGGTAACACAGAAACAATACATATACAGATATACTAGAAACAATACATATACAGATATACGAGAAACAATACATATACAGATATACTAGAAACAATACATATACAGATATACGAGAAACAATACATATACAGATATACTAGAAACAATACATATACAGATATACGAGAAACAATACATATACAGATATACTAGAAACAATACATATACAGATATACGAGAAACAATACATATACAGATATACTAGAAACAATACATATACAGATATACGAGAAACAATACATATACAGATATACTAGAAACAATACATATACAGATATACGAGAAACAATACATATACAGATATAATAGAAACAATACATATACAGATATACGAGAAACAATACATATACATAACTACGTAATAATTGTGATCCACTGTGTCGGAGCATGCCTTAAATGTCATGACCCGAGTTGTAGCCAGAATTCTCTTGGAGGGAGAGCATGAGTTTGCGTATAGATCTATACTAGATTGACTATCCTACACCTTGCTGCTAGCTACAGCCGGACCTGCAGGTCTACGGGTGCCAAACGTCATTTCTTTTATTACGACCATTCATTATGTCGTTGTTACCAGTCGATAGCATGGTGCAATTTATCACAATATACCTTAATATAAATGCGGTTTAAGGTTGTAGTATTTAGTACAACAGTAGTCTTATTATACAAAGCTACAGTACTACAATGATTTACCCATTACATATTTTCACTACTAGAAAAACAGCCTTTTACGACGCTCATTGCGCGTCGTAAAAGGCTCAGACGACGCGCAAATGCGTGTCAAGGAAGGCCCTGTCATAAAGAGAGACGACGCGCATTTACGACGCTCATTTACGACGCGCAATTACGACGCGCGTTTACGACACGCAATGCGTATCAAGGAAGGCCCTGTCATAAAGGAAGATGACACGCATTCGCGTGTCGTAACCTTACGACGCGCGTGTTAATGACACGCAATGCGTATCAAGAAAGCCCCTGTCAAGAAAGGCCATGTCATAAATGAAGATGACACACATTTTTGCGTATCGTAAATTTAAATGTTTAAAAAAATAAATTTATATATTTATTAATTTTCAAATTAAATTTGCATTTCATTTCTCATAATAGAAATAAAATAGCATATACAAAAAATACAATCCATTGCATAATATAAAATAAAATTTCATACTCAAATCATAAAAGGTAAGATGAAAAACAAAATCAAAGATATAGTTACACCAAATTCAGAAAACAATTACCCTAGCTACATTTGTTCTATTTTCTATCCCACTCCAATCCACTTCCCTAGCTGCATGTGCTGTCAAACTCCATCTAATTGTCCTTGCACAACCGAACAAACAAACATGACTATCAAATATATAGTTATGTGAATTTCAGAAAAAAAATACCCACCTGAACATTTGTAGAGTCTATATCTATTCGTAGTCGTCTGGTACTTCAGCAAACATGTATTACCTTTGAGGATGAAAAACATTAAGGTTGGATCCATGGAAACTAGAATTCAAATTTTCAACTTATGAGAGAAATTAAAAGGTAGAAATTGAAGCTTACCTACCTGTTGTAGCATCGACATAATACTCCCACATCCATTTCATATAACATTTTGTACACAACTTCATTTGACCACCATATCTACATATATTAAATTCTCAAAGCTCTGTTTTAATTTGCTTTTTAAATTGCATGAAACATTGAAACCCATGTTAAGCCTTTATATCATATAAAAATTAAATAACATATTGTAGTTGAAACCCATGAAAAATGCTAATTCTTGAAAATTCATTACTCCAAACCTGTTTAGATTGATCATTACAACCACCTAGAATGCTCCACACAGCTCCAAAAGGTGGCAGCAAGCTCCACACAGCTCCAAAAGCATGGGAAAAAATTTGAGACCAACAAACACAACAACTAAGCAAAACACAGAGCAGGGGTAAAATGGTCAAAAAGGCAGAAAACACTTCAAAGTTCAAATAGCAACCGTAGCAGGTTAATGATGTAGCTATAAAATTAGCAATTAGATACCTAAGAAAGAAATCACAAGTTTCCCCAAGTTTCCCCTGTTCCAACAATTAATAAAATCAATAATTCACAAATTAGGTTAATGATGTAGCTAATTTTTTATACTCACAAGAGAATAAGGGAATAAGTGATGCAATCGATTTCTACATGATAGAGTCAGAAAGAAGACCGGGTGTGTTGTTGTTCTTATAACATGCCTTGCTTCAGAACCCACACCATGTACTATCTCTGGTTCACTTTCCTGCAATATAAATCCAACATGAACAAATTATCAATAACAACTGATGATATATAAGAATTTTATGAATGATATATAAGAAATGTTATGATAAGGGAAAAGGAACTTGCACTCACTCTTTCATCATCATGTTCTACCTTGTCGCATCTCAAGCATCTCTCTCCCGAGCCAGTCAACTGAACTAGATGAATAATTCAAGCCGGTAACAACTCTGGAACTGCCAACTCCGCCATGTCCAAGGTTGGTAGAAGCCATTTAACACCTGATGAATAGCACAAAGGTGGCAACGACTGTTTCTTTAGTAACTTCCAGGAAGTTTTTTATAAATGTCAACCAAGGGTATAATGGACCAAACTTGAAATAAATTTATATTTATCCCTGACATGACGTTGAAGTTTTCAACCTCGAGTGTCAATACCAAGCATATCCCTGGAACTTTGTGCTGTTGGATCGATGTATATCAGGAGCTGTAAAATCAAAAATAAAAAACATTAAATATGAGTAAATGCAAATTGTAACTTACCAATAGACATTAAATATGAGTAAATCAAAAATCAAGAACATCATCAACCAATAGTTTGATACCAATAAATTCATCACGATTAGCAAGGCTTCTAGCAAGGCTAATTGCTCATTCACTATAATCTATTCTAGTGAGATTAGAGAACCTATTTATACTAACATCAAAAGTAATAAAGAATGATTTATCAATTATCATCGTACCAAAAGGAGGAATAAGTGTTATTATGTATAATACTATACCCCTGTTTAGCAAGCTCTTGAAGAAGTAGCCCATTGCCTGTTCCAACATCAAGAACACTCCATCTTGCTAAATCTTTATCCTCTTGACTAACAGACTCAGAGTCATCAATTTTATGTTGAATTTGTAAATGTCTTTGTGAAATGTCAGCACATAGTCCTTTTTTCCATGAAGCAACCATTTCCATGACATCTGCCCCAAACCTTTAGAAAGAATTTAAAAAGTCATACAAAAAAGCATCTTGTCAGAGAAGGTATATGTCATAGTCAATTAGATATGCATACCAAACTTCACCAGCATCCCCATGTTCACGAAAATTTGTCAATTCATGTGCATATGTTGCATCCCAGTAACTTTGATACCCCAGATGATTACCTTGGTTAAAGCTTTAATTTACTAAACCTTCAATTGGAACTGAAGAAGCATAGGGCACTACCCTTGCTGTTGTAATTGATGATTGGGACCCATTTTGCCTAGCAATAACAGATCACAGATGTGACCATTATTGCAACTAAATGAGCTTCAATTCCATTCCATATCTTCAATTCCAACTCTCAAACGCTAAATGGTAATTTTCTCCAGCACTAGCAACTTCAGGGTAAGATTGACAAGTTGATTTAGTTAATGAAGAATCATGATCTTGAAACTGAATTTCAACTAAACAACACATGGGTGTCTTCAAAGTCAAGATCAAGAACTAAAGAAGATGGAATTTTCTAAAAAAGAAAAACATTAAGAACAAGAACAAAGGCAAAAGGATTGGATGTTTAAGAATCATAACCCTAATTTGTTTACTAATCACAGATAAAAATGCCCAGATTGGGAAGGAAAATAAACATGCAGGTTCCAAAAATCAAGAAACCCGAACAATTTATGAAGATCTTATAAAATCAAAGAGCTAAATCCAGATAAATTCTAACACTGAAAGAAGAACAAGAAAGGGGTTTGAAAGATTAAAGATGAAAAAACATGAAAGCAGAAATTATACTCTATGGAGGAGAGACTTACCTAAAGTCGCAGGAGAAGAAGTGTTTATGCAATCAGAGTAGTTTTAGGGTTTCCTTCGGTTACTCCCTTCATGTCTCCGACAATCTCCATCTATGGAGGAGAGAGATGAGAGAAAACACGGTGGAGGGGGAGAGACGAGAAGGTGGATGCATCGATTACGGAGAAAACAAACTCAGAGAGCGGAGTAAAGTTGGATTTAGGAGAAGTTCACATGGACGATGGATACCGGAGACCAAAAATGGTAGAGCAGTAGTTACAGCATTTGCAACTCGGAATGTTACTTGATTCTGTTCTGCTTTCTTCAGTAAATAGAACAAACAATTCCAAGAAGCTGAGATTATGTCTTCTGCTTCAAAAAGAGAGAGCTTTCCAGAACCAGAATCCAATGATGGAGAAGATGCAGCAGATGCAAGCGCTGTTGTGGTGCGATGTTGGAATGGTGGAGTCCGAGAGAAAAAACAAATTATGATGAGTAGCTATCATTGTTGGTGATGTTCGATTCATCAGAAGCCCTAGTTCTTCGCTCAATCGTCTATTTTGTGAAAGAAGACATTACCATTGCAAATGCGTTATGTTTGATTAGGGTTTACACAGAGAAGGAAGTGAAAGTCGATCGCAGAGGAAGGGGTTGCAGAGAGAAGGAAGGGAGAGAATGAAATCGATTTGGCGGGTGTAGAGAGTACACAGGAAGAGGATGGCGGGTGTTCAAAATTTTGGGGGATTTCATTTTCCCTCGGACACGTGCGTTTCTTAAAAAAAATATAAAACGACATTCACAGATGACGCACAAGTGCCTTCCGTGTTTTTAATATTTTTACATGAGACACTAATTTAAAGGCACTCAGTAATGCGCGACATAAATCCTTCAAATTTTTGAAGAGATGATACTTTTTTAATGTCACTCTCTAATGCGTAACATAAATCAAAGAGCGTCGTGTTTTACGCGTCGTAAAAGGCTGTTTTTCTAGTAATGTTTAGTGATAATCTCACTTAAGCATTAGTGTACAAACTATATTTTTAACAAATGATAGTTATACTTGGGTAATTACACACTTTTACAACAGACAAGTTTACAAAACAGTTTAGCCTTGGTAGAAGGTTACTTTTATGGAAAATATAGGATTTTCTGAGAGATTCAAACATTTGCTTACATTTTTACAAACTTATACATTGAGACAGGTTCAAACGTTTTTACAAGAAACATTGACACTAAAATACTTATGAACTCACCAGCTTAATGCTGATAAACTCTTTCAAAATAACTTGTATTCTCAGGTCATCAGTAGACAGGTACCGAGGCCAGCTTTTGAGAAGATGGAGTGCAATTCAAGACTCATCTCATATTATTTTGTGTTTCATTATTTTTGGTGTCTATAACTATACAGAACACACTTGTATTAAAATTTTATATTTAATGCAATGGATGATGTTGTTTGCTTATTTACATTTACTGTGTTGTGATACTATACATGACGTCCTCCGCCCCAGAACGTTTCCGCCGTTCAAGGTTTTGGGGTGTGACATACACCTTCATTAGATACATAAGTGTATGTGCTCAAACCCTTTCAAATGTTATAGCCATATGTCCTAAAGGTTAAAAACAATACCATGCCATTTTTCACAATTTGAACTATAAAAAAGGGATGTCGTAATCATATTGCGAAATCAAGAACGCAATTAACACATCTACTAACCATAATGATATTTTTTAAATCTTTAAAATCTACTAGCAAAAGTGTTTCCTCATAGTCATTCATGAATTAGAGGGAAACCTCTTGCTATTTAGATTTTATGGTGTACATGTTCCCATCCATGTGAATCTATCATTTCCATCCTACAATCATAAGACAAGGTTTATAAACAAAATTTAAATTTAGCTTTCATGGACTAAGTTTGGTTATTCTAAATTTATTGCTCTCTGGTAACACAAGGGCCTACCAATGCTTCCATGTTGGTTAGAAGCTTACCCATATTGATCAATGTACTCTCATTGATCAACGCGCTCCGCCTTTTGCAGTCAAATGAGAACCATAGAGCTCATAAGCACTGCCAAGTCAACTGGAAAGTGCACCGAAATAAGAATGTGTCAACTGAACACGATAGGTTATCAACCTTAGATCGTGCGCTCGCAATAACTAAAAGGTTTATTCTCGATTGATACTTGAAATCTTTAAAGATAAATAAAGATTCCTGCTGAATTGTTGACATATAATTTTCTCTCTCAAGGAACATTCCTTGACGAACTAAAACAAATATTCAAAAGTTAGCGTGGATTCCCGACAAGAAACACTTCATAGAATTGGTCTATGTTTATCCTTTGTTTTAACCAAAAACATCACAACTACCAATTCCAAATGTGTCAGAGTAAAAAACATTATTACTCCACATTTTATGAGATGTTATAAACCAACTTAGTATAAGTTTTCAAGATACGATGTGAAGTAACTAGAGTATGACTCTAACACTTGATTGGAAGCAAAGTATGACTTATCTCTCGATTTAACCATTTCAACAATATCCGATTGCTCTTCTTAGTCAAACAATTACACTAAGATGGTATTCGAGGATCAATTATGATATAGTTCAATAGTCATTAAGATGATCATAAAACATGATACTAAAGTACTCTCCTTTCCTTAATGGATTGGAGAAACATTTATCTTTCTGCCTAACACATTCTTCTTATTCTTTCTGCAACTCTTTGAAAACGTTTCCATAGTGTCAGAATTATGTATAACGATATTTACTGATGCATCAGTAAATGATGACGAATAGAATATATCATCCTTTGTGGTTGATCTAAAGAGTCCATATTAATACGTACAAGATCCATACTCCTTCACTTTGACTGACATAAGCATGTGATCAATGAATTAGTCATAATTATCCAATGATAAATATTCTCATACATCACACAAATCGAATTGTATAACTCAAAGTTTCTATCCAACTGGAACTTGGGTGATGAGAATTCCTTTTCACTTGGTCAATCATGACATTACCATAAACAATATAATTAAGAATCAAATCCATATTTAACATTTCTAACAATAGAAATTTAACCACCAATTTTCATAAATGCCATTGCAAAGAAATATAAAACAAACCAACCAAAATTTCACTTTTATTGATAATAAATAAAAAATTTTTGTCCTTACAATGCAAAATATGAAAACAATGTTTCTAGACATTTCCTAAGCAACCTATTAAATTATCATAAATCCTCGGTAGTAGCTTTCAAAATCTGATCGTCAAACCATGCGACCAAAATCTATCTCTCATAATTAGATTCAACTCACTCTTCTTAAGCTTCCTTCTTTCTCTTAGATCCTATAATACCATCAAAATGTGATCATCACATCATGTATTAAGAATCTATGAATAGGAATAATGGAGTAAGATAATGGATGTACCTGAAGTAGAGCCACATGACTTGACTTTACCATCTTTAAGATCTTTCAGCTAGTCTGGGCAGCTCCACATCCAATCTCCCTTCGATTGGCAATAGAAACATATGGACCTTTCAAGATTAGCACATGGGAATATCTCAGAACTAGCCTTTCTCTTTACCATATGGTCAAATGGTTTGACCTTGGCAGATCCCTTTCCATTGGGAAGAGAAACATTTTTTGGACTCCCATTATTGCCATTGTCAACGTCCATAGAAAACTTGGATTAAGATCCTTCAAACACTTTTGTTTCACTTGTGCTCTTAAGCATTTCTGTTTCAACATCAATCAACATATGTGTTAGATTAAGTACGTTCATGTTGTGGTTGCTCATATAATAGTCTTTAGTGAACTGACTATATGAATCAGGAAGCGAAAGCAGAACCAAGTCAATGTCCATCTCCCTTGGTAGGACGACACCTAACATAACCAATCTGTCAATGTAAGATTTTGTTTCTAGAAAATGCGCAAAGAAAGACTTTTCATCATGATGTTTACATGCCAATAGGGCTTGAGTAATTTCGTACTTTTCAACATGAAGAAAGCATGACTTAGGGAGAGTCACTTGAAGAGGAGGAGGAAGAGTTGAAGAAGCATGACCTCCATTTCCACAATTTCTCGAATAGGGAACACACTTTCACCTTGACTAGCATGTGGAAGATCATCTTTAGAAGGTAAAGGAAAAACATTTCCAGTAGAACGAGGAAAACCATTGTTGTTTTACATCTATAATTGGAGAAAATATAATTCAAGTTTGTTGATTTTTACACTTACTTATTAACCCATTAATTTAAATTATGGTTAGGATCAATATTTTCGATTCGAACACTGAAGAGGGATCCCATAATAAAATTCGAATTTATTTTAGGTAGGTAAAGCATTTACCAATTTAAATCTCATAAAACTCATAGATCATTTGAGATTCATTAAATCTAATCAATGGCATGTTTAGTCTCGATCATGCTCTCACTTTTATGACTGGGATGCCGATGATCACAAAGGAGATGTGAACAAGCATGCAAATTAGCTTGACCCTCTCGATGTCATTTATCATCACGTTTTTATGTGATGGTTAGCCACACATGCTCCATTAATAACTTATAATTTTTGAGACACCCATTACTACCCTTTATAAGTTCCCTATTAGTGTGCCAATTATCTACACACGTTCCACTAACGACTTAAAAAGTGTACTCTACAATTTAATGGGTTAACATACAAATTCACATTTTCCTAAAGTAACTAAGATTGAGATCTTAAATAAAAGGGTTTAGTTACTTTTTATGTCATTATACTTTTAATGAAATTAAATTGTCCTTTCAAACCGATTCGGCTAATGACCCCCCACCAAAAAAGAGAGCGGTGGGTAAGAGTGGATACCAAATGACAATCATTTTATAAGCCACTTCCTTAAACTCCCCTTATAGTATGGCTTCGTGAATGTGGCGTACTAGCGGTTTGACTAAATTTTTTTATACGCATAATATAAATTAAACTTTTAATTGTATACATAGTATAATGTGTATTTTAAACATTTTAAAATAGCAAGAGTTTATTATTTTAATAAATTTAACTTTTAATTTAATTAAATTTATACCATTTATGGAGTTTTTAATTATCCTTTAATTAATCACTTAATTAAATTAATAATAAGATCCATAAGGGTGTATTTTTGAACTTTTTTAAAATACTAGGGATATATTTTAAAATTTTAAAATTGATATTTAATTAATTAAATTAACAAATGAACCACTCATGAATTCAAGATAAGGATATCCAATTAGTTAGATAATTATTCTGTTTTACTTAATTAAAACATTATTTAAGGTTATTATCCTAATCAATTCATGGGATATGACAAAAATCTGAAATTGGTGGATCTGACAGTCCAACATGCCGTGGTAAACAATAAGCACAACGTGTTGGGACGAAACCATAGGCCAACACACCGTGTTGGAAGAGCACCCTGGCGTGTTTGTGGTACAGAATGACAATTCTTTTTGCGTCTCCTTGTTCAAGTTCAACCATTGTAGCAATTCAATAGAAATCTAAACCTACACTCTGATACCACTGTTCGGTATTATGCAAAACATATAATCCTATGTGTGTATGCAAATCTATATAATTTTGATCTATGTTTTCTCTAATTGAACATACAACTTGAACAAAAAATAGAAAAAACCCTAGAATGCTACTATATAATCAAAATACACAATAAGGGTTAGATGATTCATACCCTGATTTTTATATAGTAATAATAATGCAAATCCTTGTGTTGTTGAAACCATGAGAGCAAGCGTCACAAATGTCACGCCTCTAATGGTTCACACCCAACACTTCATAAGCAACCTATTAAATTATCATAACTGCTAGGCCGCAGCTTTCAAAATCGGATCATCGAACCATGTGACCAAAATCTATCTCTCACGATCAGATTCAACTCACCCTTCTTAAGCTTCCTTCTTTCTCTTAGATCATATAATACCATCAAAATGCAATCATCACATCATGTATTAAGAATCTTTGAATATGAATAATTGAGTTAGATAATGGATGTACCTAAAGTAGAGCCACATTACTTGACTTTACCATCTTTAAGATCTTTCAACTAGTCTGGACAGCTTCGCATCCAATCCCTCTTCATTCGCAATAGAAACATATAGACCTTTCATGATTAGCACATGGGACCATCTCAGAACTAGCCTTTCTCTTTACCATATGGTCAAACGGTTTTACCTTGGCCGATCACTTTCCATTGGGAAGAGAAACCTTTTCTGGACTCCCATTGTTTCCCTTGTCAACATCCATGGAAAATTTGGATTCAAATCCTTCAAACACTTTTGTTTCACTTGTGCTCTTCAACATTTATGCTTTAACATCAATCAACATATGTGTTAGATTAATTAGGTTCATGTCGTGGTCGTTCATATAATAGTCTTTAGCGAACTAACTATATGAATCAGGAAGCGAAAGCAGAACCAAGTTAATGGCCATCTCCCTTGGTAAAATGACACCAAACATATCCAATCCGTCAATGTAAGATTTTGTTTCTAGAACATGCCCATACATAGACTTTCCATCTTGGTGTTTACATGCCGACAGGGCTTGAGTAATTTTGTACTTTTCAACATGTAGAAATCATGACTTAAGGAGAGTCACTTGAGGAGGAGGAGGAAGAGTTGAAGAAGCACAACCCCCATTTCCACAATTAATCGAACTAGGGAACACACGTTCACCTTGACTAGCATGTGGAAGATCATCTTCAGAAGGTAGATGAAAAACATTTCTAGTAGAATGAGGAAGACCATTGTCGTTTGTCATCTATAATTGGAGAAAAGAGAATTCAAATTATTTGATTTTAACCCTTAATTATTAACCCATAAATTTAAATTAAAGGTAGGATCCATATTTTTTATTCGAATTTTGAAGAGGGTTGCCATAATCATATTCAAATCTATTTTAGGTAGGTAAAACATTTACCAATTTCAATCTCATGAAACTCATAGATCATTTGAGATTCATTGAATCTAATGAATGACATGTTTAATCTCAATTATGCTCTCACTTTTGTGACCGGGATGCCGAAGATCACAAAGGAGATGTGAATAACCATGCCAATTAGCTTGGCACTATCAATGTCGTTTATCATCTCGTTTTAATGTGCCGGTTAGCCACACACGCTCCATTAATCAACGATAGACACCCATTACCACACACGCTTCGCTAACGACTTATAAAATGTAATGTGCAATTTCATGGATTAGCATACAAATTCACATTTTCCTAAAGTAACTAAGAAAGAGATTTTAAATAAAAGGGTTTAGTTACTTTTAATAGCATTATACTTTTAATGAGAATTAATTGTCATATCAAACTCATTCGACTAACGACCCTCCACCAAACAAGAGAGCGGTGGGTAAGAGTAGATACCAAATGGAGGTAATTTTATAGGCCTCTTCCTTAAACGCCCCTTATAGTATGACTTTGTGAATGAGGCGTTCTAGCGGTTCGACTAAATTTTCCTATACGTACAATATAAATTAAACTTTTTAATTATATACATAGTATAAGGTGTATTTTAAATATTTTAAAATAGCAAAGGTTTAATCTTTTAATAAATAAAACTTTTAATTTAATTAAATTTATATCATTTATGGATTTATTAATTATCTTTTAATTAATCACTTAATTAAATTAATAATAAGATCCATAAGGATGTATTTTAAATTTTTTTCAAAATACTAGGGTTATAATTTAAAATTTTAGAATTAATATTTAAGTAATTAAATTAAAAAATAAACCAATCATAAATTCAAGATAAGAATATCCAATTACTTAGATTATTATTCTGTTTTACGTAATTAAAATATTATTTTAGTAATTATCCTAATCAATTCATGAGATATGCCAAAAATCCAAACTTGGTGGATCAGACAGTCCAACATGCCATGGTAAACAATCTCCATGCCGTGTTGGAACGAATTTGTAGGCCAACATGCCGTTTTGGAAGAACACCGTGATGTGTTTGTGGTACAGAATGACGATTATGTCTGCTTTTCCTTGTTCATGTTCAACTATTGTATCAATTCAATACAAAACTAAACCTACGCTCTGATACCACTTATGGGTATTATGAGAAACATATAATCCTATGTGTGCATATAACCCTATATAATTTTGATCTACGTTTTCTCTAATTGAACATACAAATTAAACAACAAAATAGAAAAAACCCTTCAATGCTAGTATATAATCAAAATACACAATAAGGGTTAGATGATTCATACCTTGATTGTTATATATTAATAACAATGCAAATCCTTGTGTTGTTGAAGCCTTGAGAGCAAGCATCACAAATGTCACGCCTATAATGGTTCACACCCAACACTAGCAAGGAAGAATGATTGAGAAGGTGGAGAGAGGTTGGAAAAACGACTAGAATTCTTCCAAAGAATAGATCAAAGAAATTCATAGGGTAATAGACCTATTTATAGTGCTGTCCGGAAACCCAAAATAAGCCCAAATCCAAGATTATCTTAAACCGGGTAATTATCCACTTTCCTGTTTATCCACCACGGATTATTCTAGAAACTCTTAGGCATCAATAAATCCTCCCACCCTTATGGAGGGCTCTAGATTGCCTCTTGTTCAACTACTGAATAATTACAATTCAATGCCTACATTATTCATTAATTCTTTAAATCCTAAAATTAGTTCCAGTTTAATTTCTGATTAAGTATTCATTAAATATTACTATTTCTAAGTAATATATTACTCCCATAATATATTAAAAAATTCTTTATTTCAGTTTGTTCTCAAATAATAAATTTAACCTCATTCTCTAAAATCATGTCCAGTTGCAAGTTTTGAGGGCAACCTAAAAGGACTATGTTACTATCAATTTAACTATATACTAATTATAGTTATGGGCTTAGGCATATAATCTAACAGTATGCCACTTAGATAAGTCTAATAACTATAGTTTCCAATATATTATTCTTAACTAATCAACAAATTGTAGCTCTCAAAAGCCACTGTCAAACTCTAACCCAGTCAGCTACGTGTCCTAAAATAAGTGATCAATATTCCTCCGTTCTACAAGATATCATACAAACATGAGAAATATATTATAATCAATCTCATTGTCCAAGTTTTGTTTCCCGATTTCTGATTTATGACGAATAAAATCAGATTACTAATTGAACACATCAATTTAGTTTAGGCTTGACCAAACGCTTTAAATGTCATCATCAAATCATCGAGGGGCCCACATATATCGCTTTTCCCGTTAGGGGAAAAGGAACATATAAACTTCGAATCATATGCATGCACTATTTACTCATCAAATCTCACACAACAATATGTTTTATAACATCGAGTTACTAATGCGTTTACACATTATCAATTGAAGTCTGACTCATAAACAACAACTCATATATCTCCGTTTCAAGAATATAAGATATTATCGTCTCAAAATTGCTCGTGAAAAAATCCATGGAGTAATTCTCTGAGCATGGGTTAATCCAATACCCAAAATCCCCATTTTCTAAGTACTCATGAACTTTGCCGCAAAGCTACTGCTATGTCTAATCCTGATACACACAACAATCCTATTCATGACAATCTTGATTCACTGCTTACTCCCAAAAGTATGATCGATTATGGATGTTTGAGTAATCCAATTATTCGGGAAGTAAAACATGCAAAGTGAAACAAAATAATAACATAATTAATTATGGTATCAAAGCTATTGAATATAAACATAAACCTTATTATTTAGTCACCCTATTTGTTAAACTTTATTTAGTGTATAATGTTTTGAGTAATCAACTAAACACTTGAATAAAACATCAGTCATGCAATGTTATAAACATGCATATTATGTCTCTCTTCGGTCCTTCCTTTGTGAACACATCGATTCGACACTATTTCAATGATGCTCATTTCACAATTCCAAACTCTTGTTATTACTAAATGTGTTAGAGTTCAACCTTAGATGAAATATCCTTTTTTGATGTCGAGGCTTCAAAAATAAAGAGACTTTGCCAACGATATTACAAAATGCTCCCTCAAAACTTTGTTACTTAAAACAATTCGATGATAACGAAGTCTGAAATTTAAGATACACTCCATGAACACCTTCCTTGCATTAAAGTTTCTAATTCACATGTAGATTTTAATAATCCCCATTACGGAAACATTTCCGTATTCCTATATGACCATTAATTCTGAATAAGAATAACCTCCACTTAGAATTATGTCAATATGGGCCGTACAGATACTATTATACTTCCAACTGTCCTCAAGCAACCAATCTTTAGTAAAACTCAAACTGTTCTTGAAAGTTGTTTAACAACTTTAGTCAGTCCAATTTCTACTATTTTTTCCTTCCAATGTCCAAGGCAATCGAAAAAATCAGAACAAGTGGATGTTATAGCATATGCAATCAATCCTATATCCGAAGCATACGAGACTCGTTTCATAATATCTTACATAGAGACCTGATCTATGATAAGTATCTTGCTATAATATTTCTATATATCAAATTTCCTATGTTGAACCATTTCAACACGATATTCATATATGTCGAAGACTAAGTTCCATTAAAACCCTCCGGTCTAAAATTTTAGATTTGAAACGAAGTATGAGTGCCCTCTCCCTTAAATCTTTCTATGGAGAAACAATTCCCAAACTTTGCAACTTGCAAATTTGTGAACTTTGTTTCCTACAAATATTATTGCAAACTTGCAATACTTAGCATAACAATTATGCGCTCATTTGCATAACAATTATGCTCCTAGTAGCTTTGACATGTACCGATAAATCAACTGGACTTTTAGAAATCAACACTATTGACTTTCTTACTAAGGTGCATATTGATGATACATGATGCTTGAGTAAGTCTTCAACTAGACTTCTCAAGCTTATACACCTTCATTAGATAGCATAAGTGTGTGTGCTCAAACCCTTTCAAATGTAATAACCATATGTCCGAAAGGTTAAAAACAGTCCCTTATCATTTCTCACAATTCGAACTATAAAATGGGATGTCTTCATCATATTGCAAAATCAAGAACACAATTAACACATCTACTAACCATAATGATATTTTATAGATCTTTAAAATCTATTAGCAAAAGTGTTTCCTTATAGTCATTCATGAATTAGAGCGAAACCTCTTGCTATTTAGATTTTATGGTGTACACGTTCCCATCCATGTGAATCTATCATTTCCAACCTATAATCACAAGTCAAGGTTTATGACAAAACCAAATTCGAATTTAGCTTTCATGGACTGAACTTGCTTATTCTAAATTTCTTGCTCTCTGGTAGAATAAGTGGCTACCTGTGCTTCCATGTTGTTAAGAAGCTTACCCATATTGATCAATGTACATTCATTGATCAACGCACTCTGCCTTTTTCAGTAAAATGAGAGCCATAGAACTCATAAGCACTGCCAACTCAACTGAAAGTTGCACATAAACAAGCAATTGTCAACTGAACATGATAAGTTATCAACCTTAGATCATGCGCTCGCGATAATTAAAAGGTTTATTCTCGGTTGACTCTTGAAACCTTTCAAGATTCATTAAGACTCCCAATGACTTCTTGACATATAATTTTCTCTCTCAAGGAGCATTCCTTGACGAGCTAAAATAAATATTCAAAAGTTAGTGTGGATTTCCGACAAGAAACACTTCATAGAATTGGTTTATGTTGATCCTTTGATTTAACCAAAAACATCACAACTACCAATTCCAAATGTCTGAGAGTAAGAAAACATTATTAATCCACATTTTATGAGATGTTATAATCCAACTTAGTATATGTTTTCAAGATACGATGTGCTATAACTAGAGTATGACTCTAAAACTTGATTGGAGATGAGGTATGAGTCATCGCTCGATTGAATCGTTTCAACAATATTAGATTTCTCTTCTTAGTCAAACAATTGCACTAAGATGTTCTTCAAGGATCTATGATATAGTTCCATAATCATTAAGATGATCATAAAACATGATGCTAAAGTACTCTCCTTTCCTTAACAGATTAGAGAAACCTTTATCTTTCTACCTAGCAGATTCTTCTTATTCATTCTACCACTCTTTGAAAACCTTTCCATAATGTATGATTATGCACAACCATATTTACTGAAGCATCAGCAAATGATGACGAATAGAATATGTCATCCTTTGTGGTGGATCTAAAGAGTCAATATTAATATGTACAAGATCAATAGTCCTTCATTTTGACACAAATAAGCATGTGATCGATGAATTAGTTATAATTTTCCTATGATCAAGATTCTCACACATCACACAATTCGAATTGTATGACTCAAAGTTTCTATCCAACTGAAACTTGGGTGATGAGAATTCCTTTTCACTTGGTCAATCATTAAATTACCACAAACAATATAATTAAGAATCAAATCCATATTTAACATTGCTAACAATGGAAATGTAACAACCAATTTTCATAAATGCCATTGCAAGGAAAGATAAATTAAACAAACCAAACTTTCACTCTTATTGATAATAAATAGAATTTTTTTTTCTTACAATCCAAAATACGAAACAATGTTTCTAGACATTTCCTAAGCAACCTATTAAATTATCATAACTCCAAGGTAGTAGATTTCAAAATCGGATAATCGAACAAAGCAACCAAAATCCTTCTCTCACGATCAGATTTAGCTCACTCTTCTTAAGCTTCCTTCTTTCTCTAAGATCCTACAATACCATCAAAATGTGATCATCACATCATGAATTAAGAATCTATGAATAGGAATAATGGAGTTAGATAATCGATGTACCTGAAGTAGAGCCACATGACTTGACTTTACCATCTTTAAGATCTTTCAGCTAGTCTAGGCAGCATCGCATCTAATCCCCTTCAATTGGCAATAGAAACATATGTACCTTTAAGGATTAGTACATGGGACTATCTCAGAACTAGCATTTCTCTTTACCATATGGTCAAATAGTTTGAACTTGGCTGGTCCCTTTCTATTTGGAAGATAACTTTTCTGGACTCCTATTGTTTCCATTGTCAACATCCATGAAAAACTTGGATTCAGATCCTTCAAACAATTTTGTTTCACTTGTGCTCTTAAGCATTTCTGCTTCAACATCAATCAACATATGTGTTAGATTAATTAGGTTCATGTCGTGGTCGCTCATATAATATTCTTTAGCGAACTAACTATATGAATTAGGAAGCGAAAGCAGTACCAAGTGAATGGTTATCTACCTTGGTAAAACGACACCCAACATATCCAATCGATCAATGTACGATTTCATTTCTAGAACATGCGTACTTACAGACTTTCCATCTTGATGTTTACATGCCAATAGGGCTTGAGTAATTTCGTAAATTTCAAATTGAAGAAGTGATGACTTAGGGAGAGTCACTTGAGGAGGAGGAGGAGGAAGAGTCAAAGATGCATGACCTCCATTTCCAGCATTGCTAGAATAAGGGAACACACTTCACCTTGACCAACATGTGGAAGATCATCTTCAGAAGGTAGAGGAAAAACATTTCCAGTAGAATGAGGAAAACCATTGGTGTTTGACATCTATAATAAGAGAAAATACAATTCAAGTTAGTTGATTTTAACCCTTAATTATTAACCCATAAATTTAAATTAAGGGTTGGGTCCATATTTTCGATTTGAACACTGATAAGGGACGTCATAATCAAATTCAAATCTATTTTAGTTAGGTAAAGTGTCACACCCCAAAACCGAGAACGGCGGAAACGTTCTGGGGCAGAGGACGTCATGTATAGTATCACAACACAGTATAATAATAAACAAGTAAACAACGTCATCCATTGCATTAAATATATAATTTTAATACAAGTGTGTTCTGTAGTATATAAGACACCAAAACATGAATCAAAATATAAGATGAGTCTTGAATGCGCTCCATCTTCTCAAAAGTTGGCATAGGTACCTGTCTACTGATGACCTGAGAATACAAGTTATTTTGAAAGAGTTTATCAACATTAAAGCTGGTGAGTTCATAAGTATTTAGTGTCTATGTTTGTATCAAAATGTTTGAACCGTTGTTTGAAGTACGAGTTTGTAAACGTTTTTAGTAAAAGTATGTGAATGTTTGTAAGTGTTTGTAAAAGTTTGTAACTCCTAGAAAATCCTATATTTTCTACTAAAAGTAGCCTTCTACCAAGGCACAACTGTTTTGTATGTTTGTTTCTTATAAAAGTGTGTAATTTTCCCAAGTGTAACTATCATTATCAAAATATAGTTTGTACATTAATGTTTATGTGAAATAATCACCAAATAAATGTAGAGGGTAAATTAATGTAGTACTGTAGTGTTGTATTATAGGAACTACTGTTGTACTAACTACCTTAAACCGGATTTATATCAAGGTATTATGTGATTAATTGTACCATACTATCAACTAGAAAACACGACAATGTAAGTCGTCAAAAGGTATGACATTTGGCACCCGCAGACCTGCAGGTCCGGCTGTAGCTAGAAGCAAGGTGTACGATAGTCAATCCAGTATAGATCTATATGCAAACTTACGCTCTCCCTCCAGGAGATTCTGGTTACAACTCGGGACATGACAATGAAGGCATGCTCCGATACAATGGATCACATTTATGTTAACGTATTCTTGTATATGTAATGTATTGTTTCTCATCATAGTATCGTTGTATATGTTCTCATCATAGTAAAGTTGTATATTTTCTCATCATAGTATAGTTGTATATGTTTTCGTAGTAATAAGTAATGACCCATGAATGAAACGACTCTTGTATGCTTCATTGGACTAGATGTAGTAAGTAGTATAACTCTAAACTATACCTATTATAGTTTATTACTAGACTTGTTTGTTTGACTGAATGTACTGAACTGAGATAAAAGTCTTTACATCTATACATATATACATAATATATAACTTAGGATTCAACGACACTCGGACAAACAACTGGGTACTTTAAGACCACAACCAAACAAGGACATGAAGTAAAGTGGGTTATCTCTCCTAAGTCCTTCAAACCTTATTTATATAACTATATATGTAATAGACATGGATTTAACAATATATAAGTTTGAAAACTATACAAGAAAGGTTTAGTATACAAAAGTGAATTTGATAAAGAGTTTAATGTGTAAAATAGTTTGATAAACAGTTTGAAGTCATTTGTTTGGTAAAACAGTTTAAAGTATGAAAAATCCATTTGTATTTTAGTTATTAATCACATGTGATTGATCTAATAACTAACATGGTTCAACTTGTATTCCACCCATAAAGCATTTAAAACATTTAAAATCATTTCAAAGGTTAATTAAGGGGTACGAACTCACCTGTAGTGAGTGGTTTGTTCGGAAGTGTTGGACAAGGTGCTAGGCATCAAGTGAGGACTTGAACACACAATGGTCCTAGTTATCATAAAATAAACATATATGTATCTAATTAGTCAATTAACAACTAATTAATCAAGTTAAGACACCCTAGGTCATGGAAACAGTTTGATTCAAGTGCTAAGGGTACCAAAGGGTTGCATCTAAGGGTTGTATGGCATGGCATTAGAGTTTATGGCCCATGAACCACTCCTTATGGAGTTTACGGCCCATGACCATTTCCCCATGAGTTTATGGACGTAAACGCATGGTACTAAGTGCCATAATGTGTTTTGAGGTCTTACAATTCATGGTTAGGCATCAAATGATCAAGTCCAAGCCTTAGGAAAGCATTAAGGGCAAAATAAGGCTACCTTGTGGAGTTTACGGCCAAAGGACCATATCCTTAGGTGTTCACGGCCGTAAAATCTCTTGGGGACTTTTTTTGATTATTGTTTAAGGTCTTAAACACTTCTAGGATGGATCAAGGTTGGCATTAAAGGCTTAGGAAGGGACTAAGGTCCATTTTACCACCTTAAGAAGGGTTTACAGCCCAAGAACATCCTTGGCCGTAAACTCCTTTGTTCTTATGATAATTGATGATTTTCAAGTGTTATCAAGTTCATATTAAGCACACAAGAAGCTAGGGCAAGTGTACTTACAAGATAGAAGCTTGATTTGGTGTTTAAGGTCCAAGAACACTAGTGTGTGTTCTTGGTGTTCTGAAGAACACTTGAAGATCTAGCTATAAAGCAATAATGAATGGATGAAATGATGTATAACTACTAGATGTTAGGTTATAGCAACAAATCAAGTTGCGAAACACTTACGTTTTCGGAAGATCGGGTGAAGAACTAGATGATAGTTGAGAGAGAATAGAGGGTGTTCTTGAGAATGGAAGTTAGAAATGAAGAGTTTGGGGAGTAAAGTCATGCCTAAGGCATGAGTTCACGGCCATGGGAGAGTTTACGGCCCAAACTCCAACATTTTGGCCGTGAACTCTTTGTTAGGGTGCAATGGGTGGGTTTGCTACTTCAAGAACCGAGACGGTACTTCCTTTCCTTCGTTCGTTAAAAGA
Source organism: Lactuca sativa (assembly GCF_002870075.4). NCBI lineage: Eukaryota > Viridiplantae > Streptophyta > Magnoliopsida > Asterales > Asteraceae > Lactuca > Lactuca sativa. Next base: position 138,644,165 of record NC_056627.2, read on the forward strand.
ATAAACACTAAAAACACTCAAACGGACTTTTAAATTGGCTAACAATTATTTGAAATGTAATTGAATTTTAATTGAAGTGATTGACTTTCGAGTTTCTCCGAATGAAAATTTCGGGTTGTCACATCATCCCCCCATTAAAGGGAATTTCGTCCCGAAATTAGAGTTTAAGCAAATAAAATAGTTACAAATAACTAAGCAAATAGATGAGGATATTTCAATTTCATTTGATCCTCGTGCTCCCATTTGAATTCCGGTCCTCGCTTGGCGTTCCAACGAACCTTCTCTATTGGGATGCGACTTTGTTTCGTCTGCTTGACCTAACGGTCCATGATCTCTACAGGTTCTTCCACGAAGTCGAGGCTCTCGTTGATCTCGATCTCGTTGAGTGGGATTACAAGAGTCTCGTCGGACAAACACCTTTTCAAGTTTGAGACGTGGAATGTAGAATGTACGTTACTAAGTTCGTTAGGTAGATTGAGTTTGTAAGCTATAGGGCCGATTCTAGCGAGAATCTCGAAAGGCCCTATGTATCTTGGATTGAGCTTCCCACTCTTTCTGAAGTGTATCAAGCCCTTCCAGGGTGAGACTTTCAAAAGAACTCGGTCTCCCACCTAGAATTCCAAAGGTTTCCTACGTTTGTCGGCGTAGCTCTTCTGTCGGTCTCTAGAGGGTTTCAATCGTTCGTGAATCTGAACGATCTTCTCCGTCGTTTCCTGAATGAAGTGACTCTTGAACCTCCATAACTTGAGGACAAGACTCTTAATTTTTTTGTAACCATTGCCAACTTTTATGAGTTTTATGAAACTTAAATGTGACTTTTCATATAACTTGAGGACAAGTTACAAAAACACATTTTAGAATCAACTCTTAGATTAAAATGGATTGAAAACACATAATCAATTAACTTTTCTATTAATCTAAGCAACGCATAAGAACAAGATAATTCAAATCAAACTTTTTCATGTAATTATCCTAATCATTAAACTAATACAAAAAATGAATCTATTGACAATTATCATTGAAATTGGATTAGTATGAAGATTACCACATCAAAAACAAGTTTATAAGTTCAAAACCAGCTTAGGGTAATGTTCCTAGTCCATTTCTAGCCAAAAAACTCGAAAATATGCTGTCTGGGGCTCCTAATCATCGAGTGTATCAACCTACTCGACGAGGAGGATGATTTTCTTCATGGACTCGGCGAGTTGATCAGTGGACTCGGTGAGTCCAGTGCCCAGAAAGCCAGAAAATCGATTTTTTCAGCATTTTTCAGCAATTTGCATCATGTATAATTGAAAACAAACCTAGGCTTTGATACCACTGTTGGGATTTGATCATTCTAACACTCCTAAGTGTACATGCAACCCTAAATACCTTGGATCTATGTTTTCTCTATTATACATGCAAATATGAAGTTTCCAAGGTATTCATCCTAACTAGCATAATAACATTGATTCAAATGAATATATCAAGTTAGAATTACATACCTATTTGATGTAGAATGTCTTGATGAAGCTTGAGTGCCTTGTGCCCCAAGTGTGACACCTCAAATGGTTCAAACAACACCAAATGCACATGGAATGACTTGAGAGAAAAAATAAAACACCCCTTGAAATCGTCTAGCCCTCATATTCACTCACTAGTGCATGATTTCTTGAGCCATGGGATTCTTTTATATGGTGGCTATTAGGGTTACACCATGTAACTCATAACTTTACCCATTCCTTATACTCCATGGATTTTCACCTCCATGGAGTATCCATGGGTCACCCCATGGACTTAGTCCAACATAAGGAATCTTGGATCACAAGCCCACATATATAAGAATGAATGATTTACACAATCAACCCATATATTTAATTAGTCTCCTTTTGATCACTTAATTAGTTCCAAATTAATTCTTGATCAATACTAATTAAATAAACTTATTAATATATTAGAACTTGTAATATATGAACCAACCTTAAGTGTTATTTCTCTCATTATAGTGTATCCAAATGCATGATGCCATGCAACCCAAATGGACCATGCTGGGTCGGGTCAAGTCTTACCAATTATAGTTTTGGACTTAGACATTAATCCAACAGTCTCCCACTTGGATAAGTCTAAAACTATTATTGCGTATGACTTCTAGAACCGACTGGCAATTGTAGCTCTCAAAAGCTTCTGTCGAATTTTGACTTGTAGATGAACTCTGACCTTTGTCAATGACTTGCCCATTAGATAAGGGATCATATATTCCTCCATTCTAGATATCATATAGACTGAGACATGGATTATAATCATTCTCTCTGTCCATTTGTTGTTTCCCAATTTCCCATTTATGACGATTGACTAATTGAACAAATCAAATTAGTCCAGGCCCGGCCGAGCACTTACATTTGTCATCACCAAATCATCGAGGGGCCCACAGATATCGCTTTTATCTTGAAGGTAAAAGGAATGGATAAACTTCGACTCATATGGCTTGTTCTACTACTTGTTGAATCATACACAAAGGCATGTTTTATAAGATCGAGTTACCGAATGCGTTTTCGTGCAATCAATGTACAACCAACTCATAGGAACAACTCATATCTCTAGGTATGAAGAATATAAGATATTATCGTCTCAGGATCACTCATGATAAAATCCATGAAGTGATTCCAATAAGCGCAGGTTGAATCCAATACTCAGAACTTATGAGCACTCATGAGTGTTGTAGCCCTTTGTCCAACATCTTAGACCTCTACAAGCCAACCCATGACAGTCTTAATTCATATCTACTTCCAACATATGACCGACTATGGATGGTTTGAATAACTTAGTCATCCAGAACAATGACCTAGTTATTTTGGAAGTTAAAACATGCAAAGTGAAACACAATAATAATTGAATCCAATATGGTATCAAAACCTATGAACATAAATAAAACACATTTTATTTATCACCATATGATTACACATTATTCATTGTATACTGTTTCAGCTATCAACTTTATTCTTGAATTTAAAACAATAGTTGTCCCATGCTCCAAGCATGTACACTATGTTTTCTAAACACTAGTCATGCCATACACCAAGTATGCATACTATGTTTGTATATGATTTTTACTTTGTGAAATAGATCAATTGAACATAACTCCAATGATCCTCTTTTCACGGTCCCAAATCCTTACTGCAAATGCAAGAATTCCAAATTCATGCCATTTACTAAAATCTGTTAGATTCTAAACTTATGTGAATTGATCCTCTTGTAAAGATTATGCACAAAGTCAGAAAGACTTGACAACAACCATTACAGAGCATTCCCAAGGAGATCAACTCCTTGGAAACATCCATCTTGCATTAAGTTTCCTAATCTTACACAAATTGAATAATTTGTAACTATGAAACATTTCCAGATTCCATTTTCACTATCACTTCTGAACAAGAGTTTCATCCTTACAGATTATGCCAATATGGTCCTTCCAGAATTATCACTATACTTCCAACTGTCCTTGAGCAACCAATCTTTGGTAAACCTTAGATTGTCTTTGACAATTGTTAATCCATTTAGTCATATCCAATTCTAGACCTTTTCCCTTCTTAGTGCCCCAGGTATTTGGAAAATTTTAGAAAGGATTAATATAACACATGTAATCGATCCTATATTTGAAGCATATGGGACACGATTCATGATGTGTCACATAAAGACTAAACCAGTCTTTTGCTATAACATTTCCATTTCTATTTGCCAAGTTCTCATAATTTGATTATTATTACCGAATATGAGAACGCAAATAATAGACCCATATACAGAATTTCCTTATGTTGAGCCATTCCAACAGTAAATTCATATATATATATATATATATATATATATATATATATATATATATATATATATATATATATATATCCTTGACTAAATACGATTAAAACCTCAATCTAAGCTTTTAGATTTGAGATGAAGTATAATTTCCTCTCCCTTAATTATAGCAAAACAACTCTTTCCCAATTGAAACTTTTCGTTTTCTATAATTAACATTGCTAACTTGAAATACTTATCACAATTATCATGCTCACACTAACGTGATGATTATTAGCATAACACTTATGCTCCCACTAGCTTTGACATGTACTCAGAAATCAGTTGGACTTTTAGAAATCAATACTTTATTGACTTTCTTACCAAAGTTCAGATTTCTGATACTAGATTCCTTTGATAAAACTTTATCATAATCATGCACCTTATCTTAGATAGCTCACAGGTGTGTCTAAATAATTTTAAGAACTATGAAAAGGGTTGTCGTAATCATAGTCTTGATTGTTTAGACCTTTGCCACTTCTCACAAGTCCATGTTAGTGTGCCGGTAAACCACACACACTCCACTAACGACTTTGAGAATGCAAATATCACAATTGCTATCTAGCTAAAATCTACTTAGTGAAAGTGTTTCCTCACCATCATTTTCATGAATCAGAGAGAAACCTTATGACACTTAGATTTAATGGTGTATGTGTTCTTATCCATGTGAATTGTCAAAACCATAGTCACAAGACAAGGATAATGACAAATCCAAACTCATATGGACTGAACTCAATCTTAATTTCTTGCCATCTGGCAGCTCAAGGGCCTACCATTGCTTCCAAGTTGTTATGCAACCAATTGAGAACTCTAAGAACTCATATGCAAAGCCAACTTTAACTGGAATGGGCATAGAAATAAAGTATGTCAACACGATAGGTTATAAACCTCACGTCGTGTGCTAGTGTTAAACTACAGGTTTTTATTCTTGATTAGTTCTTGAGACTTTCAAAACCTTTAAGACTCCCACTGTCCTCTTGACATATAAGACTTTCTTGTCAGATATTCAAGAGATAGTGTGGATTCTAATCAAGACAACCACTTCACACAATTGGCCTTAGTTGGTCTTTGTTTTATCCAAAACATCACAACTTACCAATTTCAAATGTACAAGAGTAGAAAACTTTTACTCTTACATTTGACAAGTGTTTTAAACCTTTCTTTAAGATATGTCACTTAAGTTACAATCTTGGAGTATGACTCTAAGACTTGTATTGGAACGAAGTATGACTCATCTTCTTGATTTAACCATTTCAACAATTCAAGATTCCTCTTCTTTGTCATAAAAATGCACTAAGATTTCCTTAGAGAGCTAATTGTGCTATGGTTTCTTAATCATTAAGATGATCACAAAAAGTGATACTAAAGTACTCTCCCATCTTTTCAGATTTGAGAAACTTTTATCTTTCTGCCTAATTTGACTCTTCTTATTCGTTCTGCCTTACATTGAAACTTTTCCAATGTTTCAGAATTATACTTAAACTTGTAAGTATAACCATATTTACTGAGCTTTAGTAAATTATGACGAATAATGTTATCGATCTTTTGTGGTGGACTTAACGAGTGCACAAGAATGTGTACTTGATCCCTTAGTCCTTTACTTGACTCACATATACATGTGAACAAGGAACTAGTCTTAATTTTCCAAAGATGAAAAATTCTCATTCATCATGCAATACAACTTGCATGATTCCAAGTTCCGGTCTAATTGAAACTTGGGTGATTAGGATATTTCCTTATTTGGTAAATTTAGACATTACCACAAATGAAAGAATCAATTTCATATTTCCACTCTTGCTATTAATGGAATCATATAAGCAACAATTTTTTTTCTCAAATGCCATTGCAAGGATATTTTAAAATAAATAAAATCATCGTTTTTCCTTTTATTTTTAAGAACTTTGTGGAAAAACTTATCCTTAAAATTCATATGAAAACTTTTTGCTATCTATTCCTAAGCAATATCTCATAACTCCTAAGAAGTAGCTCAAGAATCCGATCTTCAAACTATGCAATAGAAATCCATCTACGCGATCAGATTCAAAATATTCTTTCTTTAAGTTCCTTCACTTTTCTTTGATTCTTAAAACATCAACATGTGACCTAGTCACATCATGTAATAAGAATCTCCAAGTAGGAACTTAATAGAGTTAGACAATGGACTTTACCTGAAATAAGTCAAAGTTATTGACTTTACCATCCTTAGGTAAGTTTCGCAGCTTCGTAACCAAATCCCCTTCCTTTGGCAATAGAAACATATGGACCCTTAAGTAATAGTACATGGGACTATCTCAAACTTAGCCTTTCTCTTTACCATTTGGTCAACCAAGTTGACTATGGCCAATCCCTTTCCATTGGGAAGAGAATGCTTTTCTGGATTTCCTGTGTCACTATTGTCAGTGTCCAAAAGGTTTTGGAAGTTGATCTTAGCAAATAGACAAGATCATTAAGGGTATTGTCATAGTCTATTTCATAGGCGTCCCAAACAAATTCACTACGTGACTTAGAAAGTGATTGAGCCACCGAGTTTCTCAAGACTTTGACACCCAACTCTCCCGAATTGTCAATATGTGACTATATCTCCAAGATGTGATCACACATACACCTTTGCTTGCCAATAGGGCTTGAGTGAACTTAATTTTTTCAAGAAGTTGTGGGTTAGGGAGAATAATTGAAGGAGGTGAATGAAGTATGATTTCCATGGGACATCATCTTCATTTAGGAAAGCTTTTTTCAAGAGATTTGGGAAGATCATAAATGTCTAAACCGGACATATATATATATATATATATATATATATATATATATATATATATATATATATATATATATATATATATATTAACTTATAATATTATAAAGTATAAGGGTTGAATTTTAACTTTTAAAATTCTAAGGGTTAACTTGGAATTAAAGTATTCATAACTGAAAACTTTTCAAATTCCAAAACTTGAGGGCAAGCTTTGAAGCTATTCAAAACTAATTAATTCCATAACTTAGGTGTTTAAAGTAGTTTTAAATAAAAGACTCTTCAAGTTCAATAACTTGAGGACAAGGAAGACATTAAACTAATAAAAGAATGTACCTTTCCTTTATTTTTGTGACTTATGGAATTAATTAAGGTTACCCATTTTATTACTCAATAAAGTGACTCTTGAACCTCCATAACTTGAGGACAAGACTCTTCATTTTTTTGTAACCATTGCCACCTTTTATGAGTTTGATGAAACTTAAATGTGACTTTTTATATAACTTGAGGACAAGTTACAAAAACACATTTTAGAATCAACTCTTAGATTAAAATGGATTGAAAACACATAATCAATTAACTTTTCTATTAATCTAAGAAACTCATAAGAACAAGATAATTCAAATCAAACTTTTTCATGTAATTAGCCTAATCACTAAACTAATACAAAACATGAATCTATTGACAATTATCTTTGAAATTGGATTAGTATGAACATTACCACATCAAAAACAAGTTTATAAGTTCAAAACCAGCTTAGGGTAATGTTCCTAGTCCATTTCTAGCCAAAAAAAACTCGAAAATATGCTGTCTGGGGCTCCTACTCGTCGAGTGTATCAACCTACTCGACGATTAGGATGATTTTCTTCATGGACTCGACGAGTTCATCAGTGGACTCGACGAGTCCAGTGCCCAGAAAGCCAGAAAATCAATTTTTTCAGCATTTTTCAGCAATTTGTATCAAGTATAATTGAAAACAAGCCTAGGCTCTGATACCACTGTTGCAACAATTCTAACACTCTTAAGTGTACATGCAACCCTAAATACCTTGGATCTATGTTTTCTCTATTATACATGCAAATATGAAGTTTCCAAGGTATTCATCCTAACTAGCATAATAACATTGATTCAAATGAATATATCAAGTTAGAATTACATACCTCTTTGATGTAGAATGTCTTCATGAAGCTTGAGTGCCTTGTGCCCCAAGTGTGACACCTCAAATGGTTCACACAACACCAAATGCACATGGAATGACTTGAGAGAAAAAATAAAACACTCCTTGAAATCGTCTAGCCCTCATATTCACACACTAGTGCACGATTTCTTGAGCCATGGGATTCTTTTATATGGTGGCTATTAGGGTTACACCATGTAACTCATAAATTTACCCATTCCTTATGCTCCATGTATTTTCACCTCCCTGGAGTTTCCATGGGTCACCCCATGGACTTAGTCCAACATAAGGAATCTTGGATCACAAGCCCACATATATAAGAATGAATGATTTACACAATCATCCCATATATTTAATTAGTCTCCTTTTGATCACTTAATTAGTTCCAAATTAATTCTTGATCAATACTAATTAAATAACCTTATTAATATATTAGAACTTATAATATATGAACCAACCTTAAGTGTTATTTCTCTCATTATAGTGTATCCAAATGCATGATGCCATGCAACCCAAATGGACCATGCCGGGTCAGGTCAAGTCTTACCAATTATAGTTATGGACTTAGACATTAATCCAATAGTATTGTAGTTGCTATTTTTGTGCTGATACAAATTCATGCTAGTTAGTAGGCTAAGGATTCATTAGGAGTTTCAAGACAAGGTTTCCTAAATTTGTGATGCCTTATAGCCTTGGAGATTGAATCTAACTTATGGATGCTCTATTAGAATTCAATCTAAGATTGCTAATTACTTCGTGTAAACTGCATGGTTGTATATAGTTAGGATTTTATAGCCTTAGAATGATTGATTTAGCCTTACTTTCTATACCTTGTTTGCTTTTGGATTTGGGGTAGAATCTCTTATTTTAATGTCTATTGGGTTAGTTTTATGTATAATTAGTTTACGCGGATCCATTGGAAAGGTTAATAGAAACGTCTCACGGAGCGGTAGCTGGGCAAAGACCTATGACGTATATCTTAGGGTTTAGATGTGGCTCTTTGGCACTTATATATATATATATATATATATATATATATATATATATATATATATATATATGGGATACTTTTGTGAAAGCATAGTGTTTGTGGTTAGAAACCTTGAGAGGGGATCTAAATAACCTACAAATAGGTGTGGAAGGTAGTATGGTCCCATACTACTGAAAGCACATGATTTGTATGAGATTTATAAACAATATCGAGGGTACCGACAAGTTATTTAGTATATATGCTTATTAGTGCCGTTAGTCGAGTTTTGACCTTTTTCGTTATGTATTTCAGTATGGTGTATACTTGAGGTTCAGTCTCCACCGGTTGGGAGAGACAGGGTATCAGTGATAATGAGATCCATAGGATCAGTGCTATGGAGGTGGCCATAGTGGTTATGGTGGCTATCCTGAAGGTTTTTGGGTCTATCAAGATAGTGATGATTGAGATTTAGTGATACGTCACTATCATTGAAGCTGCTGCTGCCACTTCCACCGCAACTGTCGCCACTACGAAGTCTCATGAGGGAGATTCGATGTGGTACCGAGAGTTCAATAGTACGAAGCCCCCGTAGTTTGATGGAGTCCTGGATCTTATTACTGCTATGAGGTGGATCTCTGATGTTATGGGGTATTTTTTACCTACTCTTGTCTAGATGATTTGAGGCTTCACTTTGAGCAGAATCTACTTTGCGTAGGGGTGAAGGACTAGTGGAAGTTTGTGACTGCTGATTTATGACCTGCGGACAAAGCCTTAGTGACATGGGATCGGTTCTAGAGTACCTGTCGCTCTGGCAGACGAAAAAGATGGTGATCGAGATCACCTATATGTTCCATGAGATATCTATATTTTGTCCAGAGTTGCATCTACTGAGCAGGCGTGGATGACCTGATACTTGAGTATGCTCAAGAAAGATATCAGAGAGTTCGTGACGAACTCCCAGTACCGTATATTGGCTGAGCTGTAAACCAATCGCACGAGGAGGTAGACTGAGATGGAGTTGCAGGTGAAGGAGGCCAAAGTGGATATGCATAGGAGAAATAGGAGGCTAGTACAGTCACAGCCGATGGCTAAGCGGGTAAAGCCCGTTGATTGAAGAGCAGGAGGTCAGAGGATTTGTACTTGTATTAAGTGTAACAAGGGTCCCTATCGATCGGGATCTGTATGCTACTTATATGGAAGGGACATGGACTTTGCAAAGGAGTTCCCGAAGGGGTTGCATGTTTGTTTCAGCTTTAACCAGTCAGACCATGTGAAGGCCGAATGTCCGTTTCTTGTAGTGAAGCCAGTTCAGGCTCATGCTCCTGTGACCCTACACATCATTTACGGGAGTCAGTGGAAGGTTGAGGTCCTGAAGGCCAAGGGACGAGCGTTTCAGTTGACTACTGAGGAGGCCAAATCAGCACCTAATGTCATCCCTGGTATGTATCTACTTGATGTTAATGCTGAATTATTTCATCATATATGCTTATTTTGTGTCTGTGTTAGGTACGTTTCTTGTGAATTTTGTACCTGCCTTGGTGTTATTTGACTCGGGTGCGAGTTGGTATTTTGTGTCTTCATCTTTCTGTAGAGGTTTCAGTATTACTCGTGGGAACTTGGATCGACCTTTGAAGGTTGCTATAGCTGCTAATTATTCGGTATCAACTTTCGAGATATACCGGGCTGTGTACTAAAGCTTTCCGATGTCAGATTTCCAATTGATCTCATCCCTATTGTGATGGGAGATGTCTGCGTGATTGTTGGCATGGATTGGTTGAGCCGATTCAGGGTATTGATTTACTATGATAGGCAGTTAGTAATGATTCGTGACCTAGTGGGGGAGTGCTGAACCTTTATGGTGAAGGCACTAGGGTTGGATCGGCCTATTGTTGCGCCGCCAGGGCGAGGTAGTGCCTTCATCATGGATGTCTAGGATATCTTGCATATGTGGTCGACACACGGATTTTGAGGGAGAAGTCACTTTCCAATGTCCCTATTGTGACGGTGTTTCCTGATGTTTTCCTGGAGGAGTTGCCTGGCGTGCCTCCAGAGAGGCAGGTTGAGTTCATGATCAATCTGATCCCTTGTGCTGCCTTGATTGTGAAGGCACCATATTGCCTTACGGCGCTAGAGATGTGAGAGTTATCCTCACAGCTGCATGATCTGTTGGGGAAAGTGTTTATTCGAACGATTAGCTCACCATGGGGAGCACTGATCCTTTTTGTTAAGAAGAACGGTGGTTCGCACTAGATGTGCATTCATAAGTGGGAGTTGAACAAGTTAATAGTGAAAAACAAATATCAATTACCAAGGATAGACGACCGTTTTGATCAATTGCAGGGGGATCTTGGTTTTCCAAGATCAACTTGAGATCCGGTTATCACCAGATGAGGGTTCGGGAGGAGGACATCCCAAACACGGTTTTCCGAACTGACTATCTACGTTACGAGTTTGTGGTGATGCATTTCGGGCTCACTCATGCACTGAAAACATTCATGGATCTCATGAACTGGGTGTGTAGACCTATGTTGGATAGGTCAGTGATTGTGTTCGCCGATGATATCTTGGTTTATTACTAGACCAAGCAGCAGGATGATGAGTACCTACATGAGCTTCTTGGGGTACTTAAGGCGCAAAGATTGTACACCAAGTTCTCCAATTTGACTTCTTGTTATGCGAGGTCCATTTTTAGGGCACCTCGTCAACTTGGACAAGATATTGGTTGGCCCAGCCAAGATTGAGTTGGTTATGCAGTAGGAAGTTCCGAAGTCTCCATTTGAGATCCAAAGTTTCCTTGGCCTGGCAGGGTATTATCGGATATTCATCAAGGACTTCTCCTAGATTGCAGTTCATCTCACTATACTGACTAGGAAAGATGGCCCCTTCTGTCGGGGTCCTGAGCAATAGGAAGCATGTGAGAGTCTTGGGTAGAAGCTCTATGAGGCGCCGGAGCTTACCCTACCTGAGGGAGTTAAGGATTTCATTGTGTACTGTAATGCATCAATAATGGGATTGGGTACGGTATTGATGCAGAAGAAGCATATGATCGCTTACGATTCGAGGCATCTAATGTCTCACGAGGCGAACTAGCCTACACAATTTGGAGTTGGAGGCGGTAATTTTCGCCCTCAAGATTTGGCACCACTATCTGTATGGGGTGCGGTGTACTATTTACACAGACAAAAAGATTTGTCCATCCGAGTAAGGCCAACGTGGTGGCTGATGCGCTGAGTCGTAGGGTGGTTAATACTTTGATTCAAGATGTGCGTTTGAGGATTAAGGTTGTACATTCGGAGGCCCTCAAGGAGGAGAATCATAAAAGTGAACGGCTGGTCCGCCAAATATCTTCTTATGATTATGATAGCCAGGAATTGTTGACGCTGCATGACATGATTTGGGTGCCTTATTCGGGCGGGACCGAACAGATTTTGGCGCAACAATGATGTATCTTGATCTGAGGCATATTTGTTGGTAGCCATGTATGAAGAGAGATATAGCTTGGTTCGTGGAGTGGTGGTTGACGGTCAATGCCAAAAATTAGCACCCTCATGGAAAATTATAGTCCTTGGATGTCCCATTGTGGAAATGGGAGTAGATCACCGTGGATTTCATCACAAAGTTACTGAAGACGACAAAGGGTTTGATGTTATATGGGTGATTGTGTATTGTTTAACAATGAATGTCGAATTTATCGACTTTCATGAAAGCTCTTATGTTGAGAAGTTGGCAGAGATTTATGTTCGTGAGGTGGCTTCTATCCATGGTGTGCGTTCTGCGATTACGTCAAATTGGGATGTTTGTTTCACTACTAGATTCTGGAAGAATTTCCATGAGGAATTGGGTACATGATTTCGTTTTAGTACTGCTTATCATCCTTAGACAGATAGGCAGAGTGAGCGAACCATCAAGACGATAGAGGATATGTTAAGGGAATGTATCATAGACTTCGGTGGGAACTGGGACTCCTACCTACATCTAGATGAGTTTTTTTTCAAACAGAACCAACTATCACACCAATATTGGTATGCCTCCCTTCGAGCTTCTCTATGGAAGGAAGTGTTAGACCCTGATTTGTTGAGGAGAGGTTGGTCAACATGTCATGGGGAGCATGGAGGTCGTGCTCAAGACGACATAGCTTATACAAAAGGTTAAACAATGATTGCCGACAACCAGAGTCGCCAAAAGAGCTACACCGACCGACGCCGATCTAAGTTTGAATTCCAGGTCAAGATATGGTACTCCTAAAGGTTTCACCTAAGAAACACGTTATCCAATTCAGGAAGTGGACAAGCTGGGCCCCAGGTTTATCGGTCAATTCCGGGTGGTAGTTAGGGTTGGCAAGGTGGTCTACAAACTAGATTTTTCAGAAGAGCACAGTCAGATTCATAACACCTTCCATGTATCCTAGTGGCGGAAGTGTGTGGAAGACGATACCGCTGTAGTAACTTTCGATGATATTCTGGTTGATGATTGCCTGAATTATGCCGAGTAGTTGACAACGATTATCGACAGGAAGACAAAGACTCTGCATAACATGGTAGTAAGTTTGGTAAAGGTGCAGTGGCAACATTTGAATGGGTCTAAGTGGACTTAGGAACCCGAGGCAAAAATGTGTACCCGCTACCCTGCTCTATTTGTGAAGGTTTGGTTTGATCAGATACACTTGAAGTATGAATAACAAACGTAAAACTAATCTAAGCAAAAGAATCAACAAAAAGTAAATAAGATAGAAGTTCACCAAATTGGTCTTTCACCAAGAAAGAGTTTTGTCTTTATCAAAAAGACGGGTTTGTCACAAAGACAATTGACACAAAGCCACGATCACAAATCTATACATGTATATCCCTTGTTTAAAGGGATTGCGTCTAATCTATACTAAGAATCGATCTTATCATCAAGATACCAAATTTGTGATCTATTCTATACTTATCTATATCATTACCTAATATACAAAAATATTGCAATATTATAACTGAACTGTAAACTGACATTGATAAAATTGATACGCTCGCCCAGTCAATGTGTAGATGTTGACATTGAAAGATCAGCGTGTCATGTGTTTGACTTATCGGATCATAAGGTGTGACCTTACAATCTTCCCTATCTGATGATGTCAAAACTAAACTTCTTATATATATATATATATATATATATATATATATATATATATATATATATATATAAGCAGAATGCTTTTGACTCGTTCTCCCCCAGAAAGTAAGAATAAATGACTTATCAAACAATTAAGAATTGCACCAGACGATGGATGAATAGATAATGAGCTTGAGCTAAGCTAAGAACGTTTTTGACACCATCTTGACTTGAATCCCCCTTAGAATGTGCTTTTCTATAGTTCTAGTAGTAAGATTTTCAACTTTACCAAGATTTACTCCCCCTTTTTGACATCAACAGCTAACGTCGAGCAAAATAGAGTTTCAATTTGTAGTCTAGTAAGATTGTGATGTCTCCATATAGTGTGGGCTTAAACTACTATTCACTGACATAGTTTTGTAAGATCTCATCAGCGTGTGGTTTCATACGCTGAATCTAAAATTTCTTTTATTAGAAGAAAATGGCAAGAGTAGATAGGTACGTGTAATATACGACGAACAATGAATACCCATCAACACAAATTTGTCAAGTTCTCATTAGCATATGGTACATTACGCTAAATCACAAAACTTTAAAGAAGAATTTAAGGGTAAGAATGGATTGGTGCGTATGATAGCCTACGGTACATAGACTAACCATCAACACAAACTTTCGAATTTTTATCAGTGTATGGTTTTCCACAGTCAATCATCAAGTTTTATTAAGAAGATAAAAGAGAGAATGGATTGTTTTAGTCACGCTGAGGTGAAATCAGCGTGAATCACTAAAAATTTAATTCATAACAATACGTGGTTTAAACTTTCATATCATGGTGTAAGTTGCAATCTAGAATCAAAGATTCACCAGGAAATCACAATGGTACCATGTCATACCTCAAACTAGGAGGTCAGTGATATGAACAACCATTTGTCATTTAAGGACCTGACAAGTATCTCTTATGCTGATGACTATAAAATCAGGGTAAGCCGTTGGATTATGCTCAATGTTTCAACAGAAAACACAATACTTAATGCATACAACAAGCATGATTCCAGGTATAGGGTCAGGTATAAGATGATGAAATTAAAAATGAACACCCCATCCTTTTAGCAATATTTTTTTTTATTTGGACAAGACAATCTCACTTTGAGAGTTTAGAAAATGCTAGACAATCAACATGAGTGGGTGACTCAATGCTCTCAACAGATGGTCTCGCTGATGAGAAAATTGGAGAGATTTTGTCACATACAACAACATGCTTCTAGGAATAATGATGTGTCAAGAGTTGCATACTAGGATTAGAATTGCCACCGTCGGATTCCATTACAAAATGGTACAAAAGAATACAAACAAAAAGTTAGTAAAAAAAGAAAATAGTTTAAACAACAAAACATGTGCATCTTTGTCAGAAAGGTGATAAAGACTTGTTCCATCAAATATTTGAAATTAAATGGTGATTAATGCATTTCCATTTCTGAGAAATCTACCCCCTGAACTTTAGGCTATAAAAGAAAAGCACAAGCAAAGAATAAGTGAAGAGATATCTTTACAACCAACGAGTTAACTAGCTTAAATACATAAAACACTCATGTCTTCAAGTTCAACATGAGGGCATTCCAGATTTTATAGGATCATAAGTCAGTAGATGAAAACAAGAATTATTGCATTGATGGTTGCTCTTTGCATCCATAATAGTTAGTGAAGGAGAAAGAGGGTGTCCTCAAGAAGAAAGGGACATGATGCCACTCAATTTCTTAACACCAAGAGCATTGAGATCCTTCAAGAAAGCTCCAATCCTGAAAAATTCTGAAGCAATAAGATGCAGATAAATCTTAGATAGGATTGCAAAAAAATACATGTAAATACTAAGTGTAAGATTTTGCATTCATAATAATCGAAGCACTTGTTTTGTTTGAGCTTTTCATAAGATAGAAAAGAATTAGAAAATGATTAAGACATTGAAAGCATGGCAAAATCTGCAATTAGTTTGTCCAAAATCTTTTAGTTCAATGCCTTTGTGAAGATGTCACCCAAATGATTAGTGGATGGAATATAGAACAATTACACTTTTACCTTTTGAACTATGTCCCAGATGAAATGATGATGTATGTTGATGTGCTTGGTCTTGGGATGTTGCACTAGATTTTGTATCATTTGAATGGCGATGGTGTAGTCAAAAAACAAAATGGGAGTCTTCAAGAAGTTTAGACCATAATCCAGGAGTTGATTCTGAATCCATTGAATCTGAGCACAACACCTTCTAGCAGGAACATATTCACCCTCAGTGCTAGAACAAGCCACTGATGTCTGGATTTTGTCGGACCAACTTAACAATCTGTTTCCAAGAATTTGAGCTCCTCCTGAAGTGCTTTTACGATCAATGCTACACCCACTATGATCAGAATCAATATATCCCACCATGTTGAACTCAGATTCACGAGGATACATTAACCTAAAATTTGGGTGTATGTTTTAAGTATTGGAGAATCCTTTTGATAGCATGAAGATGAGATTCCTTAGGACTACCTTGATAGCAAGCATACAATAGGGTGGGAAACACAATATCAGGGCCACTGGCTGTAAGATAGAGTATAGAGACTGTCATTCCTTGAAACAGAGTTGCGTTCATGTCAGTGCCACTTGGATCAGTACCAATAGACACTAATGAACACATCAGAGTCTTTGCTGGTTTGCAATCAGAGAAACCATACTTCTTCAAGAAATCTGCAATATATTTAGCATGACAAACAAAACTACCATTAGTTAGTTTTTTGAATGGATACACTTCAAATATGAATAACAAATATAAAACTAATCTAAGAAAAATAATCAACAAAAAATAAATAACATAGAGGTTCTCCAAATTGTTCTTTCACCAAGAAAGAGTTTTTTCTTCACTAAGAAGATGGGTTTGTCACAATGACGATTGTCACAAAGCCACAATCACAACATTAGGGTCTGACTTAATGTTGTATATATACTAATCTATACATGTATATCCCTCGATTGAATGAATTGCGTCTAATCTATACTAAGAACCGATCTTATCACAAAGATACCAGATATGTGGTCTATTCTATACTTATCTATATCACTGCCTAATATACAAAAAGATAATCGGATAACTGAACTTCTAAGCTGACATTGATAAACTTGATATGTTGGCACTGTGAATGTGTAGATGCTGGCGCTAAGAGATCAACATGGCATGTGTTTGACTCATTAGATCATAAGGTGTGACCTTACAGTTTGAGACAGAGGACTTTGAGGGAGAAGTTTGATTCTAGCGAGGGAGAATTGTAACATATACTGCAAGTTGTCATTCTTTCAATGTTTGAATTATTTGAGAATGAAAAAAAACCAAAATTCAAGAGAGTCACAACTTGCGAGACAGTGTCTCATGACGTGACTTTGGGCGGAGACACGTGACCATTTTAATGCTCATGATGTGACACATACATGTTCACATTATGAGATCAGGCTAACCCAAATCATGTGTTTGCATACCCTTATCCTCTATCACCTCCTTTCTTCCTAAAGTGTTCTTAGCCTCCATTAGTGACCTTAAAGAGCTTATTGGGTGGTTTTTAGACCTTTGAAGAAGAAGAAGACTCCTTGGGTGCATCCTTTTGGCAATCAAGCTCCTACCTCATCATCTTGTCATGATTTTGGTCCTGCCTTTATCTCTAATGCATGATAGATCTAGGATTTATTCTTTCTTTTTCATGGATGGGTTGAGTAGCATGCATGGGATCCATAAAGTTAGCAACTTTATGGATCATCGAGGCATTTCAAACTAGTATGAGTTCATATCTAAAGTTTTGTGTTGGTTTTTAACTCCAAGCATGATTCTTGATTTCATTATCTTCTTATTGACCTAGTTGGTGTTCAATTCATACATTGAACATGCATGACTATAAATCTTCGACTTTTATGATACTTAGGGTTGGGGGAGACCCTCTAGAAAGTCTCAAGTAATGGCTTAGCGGATTAGGAGCTTAATGCTCAAAGCTATCCTGAGCAGATCTCACGACGTGAGGAATAGCACGTCACATTGTTAGATGTTGTATTTATGATTGTTTTGTCCTTTTCCAGTCACGACGTGACCATTCTATGAAGTTGACCATGGTTGACGTTTTGACCACGGTTGAGTTTTCGACCATGGTTGAGTTTCTGACCTTGGTTGACTTTTGGGTTAAGCTAGGGTTTTAAGGGTGTAGGCTAGTAGGATAGGACTTTAATTATGTTAGGTGCCTTGTTGATCCTTTCGACCGTGTATATGAGAGCAGTTGTGTTTCTAGCTGCTACCAGTAAGGTGAATCTTCTTATTACTTTACCTGTGTGGTATTTATATATGTGACTAGATGGTGCTTTATTGATGTTTGATAATTTGCATGAATTGCTTTGCTGATACTTTAGGATTACTGACAATCCCCAGGGTTGCTGATAACCCCTAGAAATGTTGTTAATCCACAGGGCATGCTGTTAGCCCACTAGGATTGTTGATAATCCTCAGGGTTGCTGATAATCCATAGGGTTGCTAATTACCCACAACTATTTATTATGTTGTGCTGTATGAATATTTTAGGAGAACTCACTATGATTTATGCTTACAGTTGTGTATTAAATGTGTTTTAGGTACCTCAGATGATCGCGGGAAGGCGAAAGCATGATTGTACACTCTAGCTTGCAGATCTTTTTATGCTTTCCACATTTTGATACTCTGATTTGGAATGATTGTATTAATACACCTGGGATTTCTTGTTTTGGTTTATGATTCTTAGAGGTTTTCCTAAAATAAAAATGAAAATTTTGTTTGAAATTTAGGGTTGTTATAGCTACAAGTATCAATCACATCAGGGACATATAACGGAAGAACTACCAAGCGAGTTATGATTCCAGAACTTAACCCATACTTTTGAAATAATCCTAACTTCTAAATCTTGCTAATTCTTGATATGTGAAGGTTTTTATACATTTATGGGTAGTTTTTGAAGGGTTTCTATTGATTTATACACGAAATCTAGAAAAATACCTTAGATCTAGGTTTTGCTATTATGGCAACCTACTTTAAAAACTATGAATATAAACCTCCAATAGGGATAGGATTACTAAACTTTCAAGTATAATCGTAAATACTTATGATTCGTTGAAGATCTTGAACTCGCGGTTGCTTGTAGAAGGATCTAGCACCCAAAGTAAGAATTCCTCTAAAGGCTCATACCCAAAAGTATAAAACACTAGAAAATCAAGGGCAGGGGAAAAAGGCAAATGTGAACCTCTTAGCCTTAAAATAGGTAAGATAAGATTTTATGAAGGCCATATGCGTCTTTATATAATTAAGGTAACTTGCAGATAAAGTTGAGTTGAATCAATTAAATAATCAGATTTAATCCCGATTCAAATCTTTTCCTTATCGGTTACCTAGATTGATTCAAGAAGCTCCTAGAGCCTCTCCAAGACGTCCACCCTCATAGGATTTCCAGAATGTTCCTTTTGCTTAACTATTGAAAAAATAACATTAAATCCATATACCTTTAAGTAAAAATTGATTAATTCTAATTAATTCTAGTGAATTCCAAATTGATTTTAACCAGTGTCTAATTAATTTATTAACCTATAATAAATTAATAAACTAGTTATCTCACTCTCTTAGATCATTTTCTAAGTATTTTAGATCTTGGGGGAACCCTACAAAGACTTTGTTAATATTCCCAAAGTTATACCAATTTGTTATGACATTGTACACCTATTTCCAACAGGCTCCCACTTGGACAAGTCATCAATGAATAGTGGTTGAATAAACTTCGAATAACCAACAAATTGTGCCTTTCACAACAATTTTCGAACAATTATCTAATCAAAATTCAACCCTTACAAGTATTCAATTATTTCTTTATTTCTACAAGATATCAATTTGAATTGAGTCATGGATAATGAATCAACCTAATATTTCAACATTATGTTTCTTGATTTTCGATTTATGATGATCAAATCCAACTACTAATTGAACACATCAATTTAGTCCGGGTTAGGGCTAGCACATGAATGTAATCATCAAATCACTTAGGGGCCCACGATATCGCTTTTCCCATTAAGGCAAAAAGGAATAAATAAAATTTGACTACATAATTTTTGTATACTCATAAAGTCATGTATATACTTACCCATTATGACCACCAGTTACGGATAACATTAGAGTAAGACTAACGCACCACCAAGTCATATGCAAACAACTCAATATCTCTCAGTTTTAATAATAAAAGATATCATCTTCTCAGAATTACTCGTGATTGAATCCATGAAGTAATCTCTTTGAGTGCAGGTTTCTCCAATACTTAAATCTCTATTAAGCACTCATGAACGTTAGTCAAAATCTCCATGCTATGTCTAATCACTATTGACAATCTACTAACACTTCATGAAAAGCTTAACACAATACTTACTCCCATGAGTATGACCGATTGTGCAGTTTGAGTAACTTAATACCATGAAGTGGGGATCTAAACATACAAAAATTAAATACAATAATAAACTAATTGTAAATGGTAACACACTTTAACATAAGTAAATCTCCATTATTTTATCACCACAATAATAACCAAATTTATTTTTTGTTCTAGATGTTTCAAAATAGTCAACTCACTACTGAACTTAACATCATCTCTCATGCCTTTACTCCTAGTATACACACTATGTCTTTCTTTGGTCATCCCTTTTGTGAATGGATTAGCTGGATTCTCATATGATAAAACTCACTTCATATCTAGATCTCCATCCTCAACTCTATCTTGAATGTAGTCGATTTTCCTCTTCATATGCCTTGACCTTCCGTGATCGTTAGGATCTTTAGTCAGAGTGACTAGACCTTCGTTATCAAAAAATATCACCAATGGATCTTTGTTAGTAGGAAAAAATCGAAGGTCTCCTATGAAGTTTATGTTCCAGGTAGCTTCCACAGATGCTTCAGTTATCATAATATTTTCAAACTTGCATGTAGACTCTGCCACTGTCTCCTGTTTGGAACTTTTCCAAGTCACCGTATCACCATTCATAATGAATACAAATCCTGACTTTGGCTTTGAATCTTCTCTATCTGTTTGGAAACTTGCATCACTATATCCCTTCAAAACAAGTTATTATTAACCACCGTACATAAGAAATAAGTCTTTCATATTTCTCAACTACTTCACAATATTCTTCACATCCGTCCAATGACTTATTCCAGAATTTTCCTGATACCTACGTACCATGCTCAAGGCATATGATACATCAGGATGATTAAATGTGAAAGCGTACATGATCGATCCTATAGTTGAGGCATATGTGATTTTCATTCTATCATGTTCATTACTAGAACTAGGCCATTGAGACTTACTCAATTTAATGCGATGATGCATATGAAAATTTCCATTCTTGGAATTTTACATATTGAATCTTTTCAATACCTTATCCATATATATAATCAGACTAAGTGCTATTAAACACTTCGATCTATCCCTATAGATACTTATACCAAGTATATATGCCGCTTCCCTAAGTCCTTCATAGCGAAACACTTCCCAAGCCTAGATTTTATACGTTGCTACTCAGGAACACTATTTCCTATGAGTAGTATGTCATTTACATACAATACTAAGAAGACAATGACACTTTCACTAGCTTTGACATACATGCAAGAATCATATGAACTTCACGAAAAACCATACTATTTGTTTTTATCCTGGTATAACGTCTCGATTCTCAACCCAAATTTTTCATTTTCATTTATTTAAATATATCATAGTATAGTTACATTATATGGAAACATGCTGTAAATGTGTGTGTGTGTAGTCGAACCTTGCCTTTATCACGAATCAATAAAGTACCTGAAAAACATTTATATTCAAGTGGGCAAGCATGAATCTCAGTGATTCCCTAAAATACCATGTTATATAACACATATACATATATCCAATTAATGGCTCACGATATAACAATAATATGTGTGCTTACGGTCTACATGTTATTTCACCAACACGGGTCTATGTGTACTTATGTCCTACACACAATTTTGCCAACAAGGGTCTATCTGTACTTACGGCCTACATGCCATTTTTCCAACATGGACCTGCATGTAATTACGTCCTACATGCCATTTCGCCAGCACAATACTATGTGAACTTGTGGCCTACACGACATTTCGGCAATACGGGTCTATGTGTACTTACGGTCTTCACGACATTTTGTTAACACACGGGACTATAGGCTCCCGACCTCTTTGTCATTCTGCCATCATACCCTAACCAAATCTAATGTCACAACAATAACACTCATAGAGACGGCACTTCAGACTCTCCTAGTTTGGGCACATTTATACTTTGTATCTACCAGTTTCAAGTACATTTATACTTCAGCAGATAGATATTATACTATCAGTTATACTCTACTAGCTATCTATCCTAACATACATGGACATATATTGTAATACATAGTATAGTGAGATAACTCACATGAACAATACTCAGGCTAATGACAACTATCTCGGTGATTCTACTAGCGATCAAACTGGTGGGTAATGTGCCTAAGTAGTATTAACCTATAATAATATACCTTATTAATCTCTCTGATGATCTGGTAATGAAAGCTAGATCTTTCACTAATCGCAATGAATACCTAGATTCTATCAAATAAGGATCACCTAGGTTGGACAGTTGGGAGGCATGATTATTTCGACATATAGCCTTTCTAAAATTAACAACCAAGCCAACATGTCCATTCTAAACACCTCTCCCTCAAGTATATCAATTAGTATTATGATTGAAATTACTAATAATTCTTATTTATGCATTCATAACAAACACTATGAGTATAAAAATAAGTTACAGTTAAAGCCCAGTAAGTGTAGCCTAACTTACTAGAGTTTCTAGCGAAACCCAAAAAATTCGATGGAAGAACTTCAACCCAATTAATTCTTTTTGTCGAGCTCCTTGATGTTCCAGAGCCTCGCTAAAAATTCTATAAAACTCAGAGGTATCAGAATCGAGGTGTGATGGGTCTCCACAGAGTTTTCAGAGTGAAAAGGGGTAAGAAACAAATGAAATCGGAGCACATTATTTATAGAAGGGGCGTGCCGTGCATAGCGTAGGCGCGTCACACACTCGTTATCCATCATTGGCTAGAGTCACGTGTCAAATTGTGGGTGGTCTGCGTGGCCACCTTCTAGAATCATGTATCATGCAAAAACATAAATTTTGTAATTTCCATAACTTCTTCATACAAGCTCCGTTTTCGATGTTCTTTATATCTACGCATAGCTACCGACGAGATCTACAACTTTCCATTAGACTCCATTGGATAATTCTAAATTTATTTTTAAAGTAATATGATTATAGGCTTATATTTTAAAAGTCCGTATAAAAATCATAAATCTCTTATATGATATCAGTTCTCGACTGTCTTTATATTGACAAAAAGGTATTGACGAGATCTTCGATTGTTGTTTAGATCGTTTTTCCTAACAATCTACCGATTTCTATTTCAATTTATGTGTCACACACTACTACATTGAATCTTCTAAAAATCATAACTTCCTCAGACGAAGTCATATTTAGACGTTCTCTATATACACGGATTCGCTTTTACGACTACTACGAATTTGAGCAAGACTATTTAATCTAAATAGTCTTCTATAAATAATGTCTATTTACATAACCGGTCATTCATTCTATAAGTTGAAGATGCTTTGTTACACATGGAAGCACATATTCTAGCTTCATGACGCTTGTTTAAGTCCATAGATGGACCTTTTAAGTTTATAAACTCTATTAAGATACTTAACATGTTCAAACACTTCAGGTTGTGTCATGTACACATCGTTTGAATGTTTTAAATTAAGGAAAGTTCTTTTAACATACATTTTCGAAACCTAAAATCATAAATGGCAGCTATGGCAAGAAGTATCCTAATAGACTTTATCTTGGCTC
Source organism: Lactuca sativa (assembly GCF_002870075.4). Taxonomy (NCBI): domain Eukaryota; kingdom Viridiplantae; phylum Streptophyta; class Magnoliopsida; order Asterales; family Asteraceae; genus Lactuca; species Lactuca sativa. Next base: position 138,667,945 of record NC_056627.2, read on the forward strand.
CTGGTGAGAACATTTTCTCATAATCAACTCCTTGATTCCGATTGAAACCTTTTTCCACCAACCTATCCTTATCCATGTCAGTATTTTTCTTGAAGATCCATTTACAACCTACTATCTTAAGACCAAGTATTAGATCAACCAAATTCCAAACTTGGTTATTCATTGTGTCTTTCCATTAGGCAACCTTAACGCATGTCATTGTTTCCTTATAGTTAGCCGGCTCATCCAGATTGACCAGTGTTTTATCATTAATCAACATGTTTACTTCTACAGTTATATGGAAACCATAAAACCCAAGATGATTGCTAACTCTTCCGGATCTACGGCGTAGTAAGGGTATGTCATTAGGCTCAACAGGTTTCTCAACCTCTGTCTTAGTGCTAGTGTCAACTATAGGTTCAATTTTGGTTGACACTTGAATCTCCGGAAAATCAATTTGACTCCCACCGACTTCTTGAGATATAAGTTCTCTCTCACAGAGCAATCCTTTTTGAGCTACAAATCACTGGGGTTTTACGCCGAACCAAAACCTCACATCCCCATACCTTAATGTGATTGAGCAACAAAACTTTTCCGGTCCACAACTTGTGGGGTATCTTTGAAACCTTCTTAGTTGGAAAAAAATTTAAGATATGAGATGTTGTTTCAAGTGCATACCCTCAAAACATAATTGGTAATAAATCCCAAATCATCATAGGTTGAACCATCTCAAATAGGTTCGATTTCTCTTTTTAGCAACACCATTAAATTGTGGTTTTCTTGTAGGAGCTAACTGTAAAACTATTCCACAATTTCTAAGATGATCATTGAACTCAATGCTAATGTACTTTCCTCCCTTGTTGGAACTAAGAACCTTTATCTTTTTTCTGAATTGATTCTCTACTTCGTTTTGGTACTCTTTAAACTATTCAAAGGCATACGACTTATGTTTAATCAAATAAACATAACCATACCTATTGAAATCAGCAATAATTGTAACGTAGTAGTGTTTATCGTCCCATGTGGAAGATCTTAAGGGTCCACACACACATGTATGTATGAGATCCAATAATCTTTCACCTCTTTCACAAATCCATGTGAATGGTGATTTAGTCATCTTGCGTAACAAACAAGACTTGCATATATAATCCGATTTGTCTAAGTTATTAGAAGAATCAATACTAAATTTGAGATTTCTACTATTATAAGCACAAACAGCACTTTCATATATTCCATTCCATGGGGTAGATTTTAACATAAAACAACCATCTTTATATTCCAAAATATCACCCTTCTCATTGTCAAATGAAAACAAAAACCCTTGTTTATACAATGCATGAAACTAAATGATATTTCTAGACATCTCTAAAGAGTAACAACAATTGACTAAATTAATCAAAACTCCACTACTAAGCTTTTTCTTGAACTCTCCAATCATCAAGACATGTAACGTTCATTTATTCCCCATCATTAGATTCAACTCTCCATTGTTAAGCTTCGTTCTTTTTTTAGTCCATGTAATACAATGCATATGTCAGTACCACATCTAGTATGAAGAACCCATTAATTAGAGGTATTAGTATAATAGACTTCGAACATATAAGTACCTGAACAGGACTCGGTCGCTTGAACCTTACCTTCCTTGAGATCATCTAAGTAGTTTGAATAGCTTCATTTCCAATCCCCTGTAACCATAGTAGAAACACAATGCTTTTTTTGGATCACTCACTGGTGAAACATAAGTATCACATGTTACTTTATTGGAATGCAGAGTTATAACTTTCTCTTTCTATTTTGGATTATAACACTTCCTTTTTCCACCACCATTCTAAATAGAGAGTACTTGAGCTTGAGGTGTAGCATGATTTTTCTTCACACCGGCTTCAGTTGTCTGGAGGAGGCCATAGAGCTCCATCAATGTCTTGTCCATACTATTCAATTCATAACTCATGAAGTACTTTACAATATGAACTAGGGAAAGAACTATGGACAAGGTCCGTATCTAGGTTCTTATCAAAGAAAACATCAAGGTTCTCGAGTTAGTTTATGTAGCTCTTTATTTGAGCACACATCGGACCTCTTTCTTTGAGTTTTCATGATGTTAGGGCTTTGATAATATCAAATTGTGTTTTCCTTGCCTGTTAATGAAATCTTTCATCTAGTTGTAAGTTCATTTTATACGCCCAAGTGTTCTCGAAAGCCTTCTGAAGGTCCGAGGACATGGTGCCAATCATGATTCAAGACACCTTATTCGAGTCATCGACGTGTTTGGTGGGAGCAGCTTCTTCGTCATTAGTCAAGGACTCATCAATTTCTAGAATAGGATCATCGAGCATGTATTCACGATTATCATACCTCAATGAGATCCTAAGTTTTATCATCCAATCAAGATAACCAGTCCTGGCAGTGAGCTTTTCACTTTCGACACCATAAATAAAGGAGAAGTTGGAATTTGTGGGTGAAGGAGGTGGGAGAGGAAGACCATTGATACCCTCATCTAAAAAGATAAATATAGTTTAGTTAGTTGATTTTAATCCTTAAATAATTACCCAACTTATTTTAAGTCTATGATCCATATTTTCAATTCATTTTTTAGAGACGGATACTATAATCATTTCAAGAATTTATTTTATGTAGGTAATACACTTTATCAAATTCAATATTTATGAAATTCCTAAATCTTTTTAGATTAGTTGAAATTATTCAATGTCATGTTAATCTCGGATTTGCACATCCTCTAATTGTGCATGGGATACCGATGTCTTACCAATAAGATGTAACATCTTGTTCCATATTGTTTTGTGATTTAAGTCTCGTGGGCCGTAATCTGAATATGAGAAGGTTTCAAGATTTTGAAGGAGAAATGTTTAGGCCTTCTTGTGGATATAAAGTTCGCCGAAAACGGACATCGGGTTAGGAAGATATGACACTTGGAGGTTTTTGACATAAATGGTCCCTTAAGGAGACAAGTTGGCATGGAAGCTAATGCATGTGAAATGGAAGCGCGTTGGTACGCCCAACGTAAGGCTGGGTTACGCTTAACGTATAAGGGAAATGGTCGCGGGTGCTCCTTGGCGTACGCCTAGTGTACGTCTAGAGTCCAGAAACCCTAAATTTAGGGTGTGCCACTATTTATAGAACATTATAGAGCAAACCCTAGCCTCCATGTTTGTTCTCTAACCTCAGAGAATGTGACAACCGTCAATTTTCAGTCAAGTCAAAGTCAACTAAAGTCAACAAGTCAAACCGGTCAACTCAATTTGCCATGAGTATTAGAGTTTACGTTATGTAATTTCTAAACAACTCTCAATTCTAATGAGAGATCGTGAATCGAAAAGTGCGTACATCTAGATCTCCTTAACCTAAAACGGTGGTACGTAGAGAGCCAAACCGATAAAACAATGTTACATACTCATCGGGAGTATGCAAGATCCCTAAACAAGGCTTAACGGGGTTTACAGACCCTGCATTGCAAAGCCGAACACTCAAAAAGGTCACCAATGAAACCTCTCTCAATCGTTTTCACTCTATCTCTTCTTATGTCGAATCCCTCCCAAATCTCTCTAAGTATGTGAAATCTCTCCCACGTATCTCTTTGTATGTGAAATCTCTCCAAGTATGTCAAATCTCTCCCAAAAATCTCTAAGTATGTGAAATCTCTCCCATGTATCTCTTTGTATGTGAAATCTCTCCAAGTATGTCAAATCTCTCCCAAATCTCTCTAAGTATGTGAAATCTCTCCCACGTATCTCTTTGTATGTGAAATCTCTCCAAGTATGTCAAATCTCTCCCAAAAATCTCTAAGTATGTGAAATCTCTCCCACATATCTCTTTGTATGTGAAATCTCTCCAAGTATGTCAAATCTCTCCCAAATCTCTCTAAGTATGTAAAATCTCTCCCACGTATCTCTTTGTATGTGAAATCTCTCCAAGTATGTCAAATCTCTCCCAAATCTCTCTAAGTATGTGAAATCTCTCCCACATATCTCTTCGTATGCGAAATCTCTCCAAGTACGTCAAATCTCTCCCAAATCTCTCTAAGTATGTGAAATCTCTCCCACATATCTCTTCGTATGCGAAATCTCTCCAAGTACGTCAAATCTCTCCCAAATCTCTCTAAGTATGTGAAATCTCTCCCACATATCTCTTTGTATGTGAAATCTCTCCAAGTACGTCAAATCTCTCCCAAATCTCTCTAAGTATGTGAAACCTCTCCCACATATCTCTTTTTATGTGAAATCTCTCCAAGTATGTCAAATCTCTCCCAAATCTCTCTAAGTATGTGAAATCTCTCCCACGTATCTCTTTGTATGTGAAATCTCTCCAAGTATGTCAAATCTCTCCCAAATCTCTCTAAGTATGTGAAATCTCTCTCACGTATCTCTTCGTATGCGAAATCTCTCCAAGTACGTCAAATCTCTCCCAAATCTCTCTGAGAACGAGGAATCTCTCTCAAATCTCTCTCGAAATCTCTCCCAACTTTCTATAATCACTCGGAGCATCCCGACCCTCGAATTTGGCGAAAAATAGCCCAAGAACGGAAGTCTACGCGAAAAACGGACTTAAGGAAACGAACCCTCCGAACCGAAAGTACTATTCATGAACCGAACCGAAAGCACTATTCATGAGGGTCTGAACCGAAAGTACTGTTCATGAGCTGAACCGAAATCACTGTTCATCCGAACCGAACCCGGCCTTGAAGGAGATCCGAACCGAACCATGTAAAGAAGAAAGGTCCGAACCGAACCTCCTGTAGAAGGGAAATCCGAACCGAAGGTACTGTTCATTACTGTTCACAACAGTCCCTTCGGTTCTAGCCTGACCTCGGACCAAACCCTTGCCTTCGCGTCGGACTGCCTCCCTTCGGACCGAACCACCCGCTTTCGCTTCCCGCTTTCGTTTCGGACTGCTTCACATCGGACCGAGCTTCGCTTCGCCTCCCGCCTCCGGATTCAGCCTCCCGTGTCCGAACCGAGCTCCAGCTGACCGAGCCTCGGCCGAGATCCGAAGAACTTTGCTGGAAAATGCATTTTCACCCCGTTTTTGCATATTTTTGCGTTTTAAACCCATTTCTAATTATTTTAACATGGGATTTTCACCCAAAGCTTTATTTTTAATTATAAGACCCCTAAATTAATGATTTAATCACATTTTAAGGATAAAATCTTATTTAAAAAGGAGTTGGTAAAGTACAAAAGAAGAGTGTTGACCTTACCTTAGTTATGACGCAAGCAACCCCCACACCCACTCCATGACAACCCACACTCCTCCCCACCATACCTTGTACCTTTTACTCCCTTTCACAAGTAACCCCCCACAATCTAAGGGCTGATCTTACAACCTCTCTCCTCATTCTCTTCAAACACTCTCAAATTACACCAAGATTGAACTCCAACTTTTTCTCTCCAACTTCTCTCTCTAACTCACGATCTCAAGGCTGATCATCAAGTGTTCTTCCACTCTTGGTAAGTGTAATCCACCCTCCCTGTGATTCTCACACTTCATTCTACTCGAATCATTGATAGCTCATACAAACTCCATAACCATCATGCTAGATTCTCGAAAATCTTCAAGACATTCCAAGTGTCCTTGAGTTAAGCACCTCCATTCTTCAACAATCATCTACTGAAAACACTTAAGGTGAGTTCATACCCCCATATTTTCATGTTTTCTCGAGTTTTTAGGGGGAGAATACAAGTTAAAACACCAAGAACATAACTACACTTTTCTAACAGCCTTCATCAGAAAAGTTCAACTCCATTCACGGACTGTTTTGGACCACTTAAACATTTTAGTTTTCAAAACTGTATTAGGTGTAAGTAGTTCCAGTTCTTAGCTTTAAAATGACTACTTGCACATCGCCATACGATTTTTCTACAATTTATGGTGATTTTTACAAAACTGCCTATCATTTCAAACACCAATCCGGACCAGTCTGTGATTATGGACTTTTTCACCCTAGTTTGAGGTCATTAAAAATCATGATAAAAATTATGAGTAAACTAGACACATTTTGGGAACTCCCAGAATTTACGGATTTAGTTTTCGACTTCGTATGATTTTTCTGTGAATTTTCAAAAACAGTGTAGAAAGGCTGAAAATTTGTTAACAGCTTGTAATTTTTACAACACTTTGTATTATGTTGAGCAAAGTGTATAAGGTCAAGTTCTAAGTATTGAATGTGATACGTTGTAAATTTTATCATCATAAACTGAAAATAAGTCATTCATGATAAGATTATTCATTCATTTAGAACATGTATATATATATATATATATATATCAACTATAATAAGCATAGTTTAATGGATTTCATAATCCTAACGCTTTTTCATAAAAGAGTTCTTATATATTACAAACATTTTGGATAAAACTATAATAGGTATAGTTTTCGATACATCACATAACACACACGTACGAAAAGGGTACATTCATATAGAAAGGTTTTACACTCCCGCATACAACTTGTAAACTTGTTAACCTAGATTGTGAGACATTCTCTTTCCGTACGTCCGCGTGCGGAATATAAAATCCTGTATGTTATAATCAGAGTCTCCCGGATGGAGAACGTGATAGTTGTATATAGATCTATAATGGGTTTGACACCCTACACCTTGCTGCTAGCTACAGTTGGTGCAGGTCTACGGGTGATAATTGTCATTTCAGTTTTTCGACGCCTGAGAAACGTCGTGGCAGGTTCATTTCGTCTTAAGTATGATTATAGCGGCTCACATAAGGATATAACAATACATAAAGTTTACGGGATTTTTTATAAAACTTTAATGGGTTTTATGTCGATTTTAAAATCACTTTTATCTCAATAAGTACCGATATTACTGTCTACATTCGGTTTTTGGTATTTATGACTACACATCATTTTGAAACCACATTTATAACTTTAAGTATACACGATACTTGTTATTTTCTCAGTCCTGAGACTTAGGACTACATATACATTAAGTATTAACAAACATAAGAATTTGCGGGAACATCATTTAATTCAAGTGCGTTTATGTCAATTTAAGCACATTTTATTTTCCTTTAATAAGAAAGGTTACTTATACATTTTGGTCATCGGTTATGAGGCTATATTACATAAACTTTATAAAGAAAATATCGGATTTTCTGAATACATATCATATCATTTTTACAAGGAAAACGGTCTATTTCTCCAATAAAATCTCTTATGAACTCACCAACCTTTGTGTTGACACTTTTCAAAACTACTTGTATTCTCAGGAATTCAGTGAAAACAGGAAACCAACAACGTTTTGAGGATGGGACGATAAATCATCAAACAGTTCATTTTGTTTCATAACGTAATTGATCCGATTCATGTAAACATATACATTGGTGTAACTTTTTCAGTTATATTTATGATGGTTGTATTTACTTTGAGCACTATTATACTCGTTGTTGTGATACTCTACATGAAGTCCTCCACCCTCGAACGTTTCCGCCATCCTTAGTTTGGGGGTGTGACAGATTGGTATCAGAGCATTGTTTATAGTGAACTCAGTATATCGAACCACATAAGATATACAAACTATAAATGCATTGGGACTAGAGTCTCTGATTTTATGTTTTCAAAACAACTATACTTTTAGAAATAAGTAGTTTCTTATTAAAAGTATACACGCATGCATACATACTAGGGTCACGTCGTTCTAGAACAAAACAAAAGTAATGATTGTTGGATATCACAGGTAAGCTCGGGGATGTATGGTCAGTCTTGGGATTGGCATAGCCTGATCAACTATGCTCGTCCGAGGAGTGATTAGCACATGCCCAAGAATGGTTGTGATATGACAACAAGTCTGAAAACTTACCAACACTACCACAATGAAATACCATTTGGGTATTTGGTGTTATTATAATTACTTATCTGAGAACTAAATAGATTTTTATCAATAGGTCAATAATTGCTTAATGGATACATTACAATTATATGTATCCAGGACGTCATAGACTTAGAATCTGTGGATCTTTGCTTTACTTCCTGTTCTCGTTGGATTGGGGATTTAGAGTTAGGGTCGCTTATTCGAAGGTCTATCCTGTCCCAAATACATATGACTAGTATGCACTAAACAATGCATTGAAGTACCTGATAAAGATCATCTTATAATTATCTAATTAGTACATCTACTTAGTTATTTCTTATATCCCCATTTCTCGCGAAGATATCATGGCTGGATTTCACCCCCACGACGACCCGTACTACTCTAACCACAACAATACTGAATGGCTCGGAGAGGAGCCAGAGAATGATCACCCAATCCCTGTGGATGGTCACCAAGCTGAAGGCCTTGCTGACGGTTCTGACTCCGAACCTGAAATGGTGAACCTATCCTCGATGACCCGTGTTCCAAATCCCAATCCTCGACCGGCTTTTCAAGGCCCGATGCCTCCTTGGGTAGAGTGCTTGGAAATCTGGAGCGAAGAGCAAGACCAACCTATGTCATTCGATGGAGATCGAAACTTCTACAACATAAACGAAGGAACCCCAGCAGATATAATATTTCCAATCCTGGTCCGTAGAGCTGCCCGAGACGAGATTCAGGGCAGAACAACTCTCCATAGTATCGCAGAGGTTGATGCAAATGCAAGAATACATACAATCCGCACCAATTGCCTTGTGCACACTTGTGAAAAGTCTGCAGAAGACTGTGAAACCATGCTGCAAGCACTGGCTGAATCACGAACCGATGTCATAAAACTCCGAGTACGCCAGAGGGTGTACGAAAGGCACATGCCTGATATGGAGCAGCAGCTAGCTGAACTGAGAGATCACAAGAAAAATGACCGCCGCCAGTAGTAAATGCCTTACTTCATTTCATGTTAAAAAGGAATCATTTTCCCTATCTATGCCCTATGTGGTATTTCCTATGAAACTACCTTGTACTGTAGGTACCTTTAGTGAGGCCTTTAGGCGGCCAAGACACCCCTGCCTTGATATGATATAAGACCTTCTACAAGGTCAATTTTTCCCTAATTTGTTACATCTTAAACATCAATGACGTATCAATCAGCCGAGTTCTGTGTCACCCTTTTATGCAAACACTCCCATCATGTTGCGATAGGAGCCTGCCTAAAACCCACTCTATTCAAGTTGTAAGACTAGAGTAATCTAGCTCCGGAATCATTCCTGATCTTCTCTCCAAGGTTGGATCATGTCATTCACCAACCAACGGAACCCGGTTTCAAACAACCGACATCAAAGGATCACCACCTGAACTTACTTCTACTCTGTATTAGGACTGCGTCATAGGGATGCAGGTCAAATCTTCGAGAACATGCTCCAATTGGTCATAATAAGGACCTAGCCTGGGTCAGCTATAAGGCACCACTTGGGTGCAGAACTACTAAAAATTCATGGGTTTCCATAAAAAGACTCCCGTTATGAATTATTTTCAGAACGCCCTTAACGACCAAATTACGTTACAAATCAATATAAGATAAATCTTAGTTAGAAACTCACGACGTGTAGCCATTCTAAAAACTCATTATCATCTCACCCTTAATCATTTTGTTGAGAAGTTCCTTTATCATAGACTCATGGGTGCGATCATACCAGCACTAATGCACCGGATCCCATCAAAACTCCCCAGCCAAGCGTGTTTGAACACACATGATTCTGAGATGGGTAAAGCTTGACGCCCGTATGAAACCTAACCCTACCCACTGCTGTAACCCTATTTCAAGAATGTTAGCGGAAACACTAGGAGTAGTACAGTAACGTGCAAAAATTTATATGCGTTAATATAAATTGTAAGGATGCACTTAAGATAACCATTTCCACTAACGAAGATGTTTTTCATCGTGAAACAGAACTATGTCTTCACCAAGAGGGAACCAACCAACTAGCAAGGTGCCAACTCTGCAGATAGACGCTGCTACTTTTCAGGCTGCAGTCACGGCAGCCGTGGCAGCCGTCATGGCACAGTTCAATGCTAACAACGCCAACAGAAATGGAAGCGGTGCTGACAATACAGATAACGGTAATATTCAGGAACACCAGCGGGTGTCCGCCAGCAAAAATACCTCAGGTCTCAAACCTACGAACAAGAAGAGAAAGTTTTGGAACATGAAAGAGTGCCACCAATCACAAAAATCCATTAAAAGACAACAACCTATGGCCACCCCCACCATCACAACAGCAGTCACGACGCAAGCCTCGATACTAGCCACAGGGTCTGCCACCCAAACGTCGGCCAGACCATATAAGGGGTCACTCCCGAAGTGTAACAAGTGTAATTACCATCACTCAGGAGCTTGCCGAATTTTACAATGTGATAACTGCTACAGGGAAGGACATACCACCCGTTTCTGTAGGACCCCGACTCAGTACATCACACCAACCCCCATTACCAAAGAAATCCCAGTGTGCTTCCTATGTGGCGAAGCGGGACACTTCAAGAGAAACTGCCCAACTGAGAGGAATGACGGGGAAAGCGGAGGAGCTTAGCAAACGAACCAACAAGGGTAATAGGGAACCATATTAGGACTTTTGTAATGTTTCCCAACGACAAAAACGTTTAAGTACTATATGTTTGTGATGAAATTGTTATGCTTGCTAAAGTCACCGTCTTTCTATAAGTAGTTAAAATACTCTCTCGTTTAAATCGAACCAAATACATTCATATATGATCTAAAGATCATTACCTCTAAGATGTGATGACTTTATACATACATCGGGGTTAATTATAATCGAAATACTGAAGTCTTGAAACAAATAATTTCATCCCGACTCCTAAGCCGTGTCTAGTAGTAAGAACCGAGTGGGGCCACCCACTCGACGATTCCCCAACATCAGATCACATACGACGTTCATATACCATTCGATCATAGAGAGACCTGTCAGGGGTCATGATGTCAAATATCATTACTAATTCTCGAAACACACCTGCCGCCAGTACTAGACACTGTGGTATAAATCATCTACGATAATGATAACATCAAACAAAGTTTATCACCCTAAAAAGAAACACAAGATACTCTATCACTCTAGTGATCTCTTCTTGCGAATACAGCTTAGCTAGTTTCATCTAAAAAGATATTGCTGTCGTCATCCAATTTTCATTGATATAGCCCTCATCTTCCCAATTTAACATCTACAAAAGGACCTTTCACCTAACCCCTCCAAACATCGAAACCTTCGTCTCTCATAAACATCCAGCTCGAACCTACGGATTATCTTTTACTATGGAACCCCAAAACACGCATCAGAGGAGTGTTATGCTTCCGAAACCTTATCACAAGTGCTTACAGGAGACCCTTGGGAATGTCACGCATGTAGCAGACAAGGTCCAAGCACAGAAGCCTGGGAAAGATAAGGTACGAGTTCTGCCATGAACTTCGGGCCAAGGTTGCCCAGGAGGGCGAGTAAATGTCCTACCATCTAAGAAGGCCTAATTGTATAAACCAAACCCACATGCTTTCTACCGAGCTACAAGAACTCTTAGGTCAAACCTGTTGAACTATTCAACAATAAAATTGGAGAACCAAGCTTTTCACCCTGGAAAGCTCTGTTCTTATTCTTCAAATAGAAAGGCAAATTGCTCATAGTTCCATTAACTTCAGAGGCCCTGACAATATCTCCAGTAGAAACCTTTACTATCTGCCTCACATAAACGAATAGGCCGACCAACCACAAGGAACGAGGTACCCCTTAGGAATCAGACCTGAGATCTGAATATCACCAGTCGCGAGTATTGGATAAGGATGTCTGAGGATAACCCTCCAAATTCAATGCGAACGCTGCAAGTCTGTAGTGATACCCCTCGGATAGGACCAACCCGTTCGCAGTATTCTTAGGATGTGTCATACTTACTAGGATCAGTTCATCATTATCGTAGTAAGAAGGATTACTAAGTTATTTGTTATGATTCCCTCACTTATACATTCCCCAGTTATATATAACGAACACCTGGTAGATAATAGCATGTGAGAATTCTAACTTAGTTTCTTTTCCTCGTTGGGATGTGAAACTGAAGTAGAATCACACATTTTACTATCCGCCCAGTATTGGTTATATCATAATGTGTATGAACTAAGATTTCGTGTATAATAACTCATCTCTTAGTCAGAATCAAAATAATGTAGAGCCGACCTTAGTCATTTACCAACTCCTAGCCTAAATTCGAATTTCGGGACGAAATTCCCTCTAACGGGGGGATGATGTGACAACCGTCAATTTTCAGTCAAGTCAAAGTCAACTAAAGTCAACAAGTCAAACCGGTCAACTCAATTTGCCATGAGTATTAGAGTTTACGTTATGTAATTTCTAAACAACTCTCAATTCTAATGAGAGATCGTGAATCAAAAAGTGCGTACATCTAGATCTCCTTAACCTAAAACGGTGGCACGTAGAGAGCCAAACCGATAAAACAATGTTACATACTCATCGGGAGTATGCAAGATCCCTAAACAAGGCTTAACGGGGTTTACAGACCCTTCATTGCAAAGCCGAACACTCAAAAAGGTCACCAATGAAACCTCTCTCAATCGTTTTCACTCTATCTCTTCTTATGTCGAATCCCTCCCAAATCTCTCTAAGTATGTGAAATCTCTCCCACGTATCTCTTTGTATGTGAAATCTCTCCAAGTATGTCAAATCTCTCCCAAAAATCTCTAAGTATGTGAAATCTCTCCCACGTATCTCTTTGTATGTGAAATCTCTCCAAGTATGTCAAATCTCTCCCAAATCTCTCTAAGTATGTGAAATCTCTCCCACGTATCTCTTTGTATGTGAAATCTCTCCAAGTATGTTAAATCTCTCCCAAAAATCTCTAAGTATGTGAAATCTCTCCCACGTATCTCTTTGTATGTGAAATCTCTCCAAGTATGTCAAATCTCTCCCAAATCTCTCTAAGTATGTAAAATCTCTCCCACGTATCTCTTTGTATGTGAAATCTCTCCAAGTATGTCAAATCTCTCCCAAATCTCTCTAAGTATGTGAAATCTCTCCCACATATCTCTTCGTATGCGAAATCTCTCCAAGTACGTCAAATCTCTCCCAAATCTCTCTAAGTATGTGAAATCTCTCCCACATATCTCTTTGTATGTGAAATCTCTCCAAGTACGTCAAATCTCTCCCAAATCTCTCTAAGTATGTGAAATCTCTCCCACATATCTCTTTTTATGTGAAATCTCTCCAAGTATGTCAAATCTCTCCCAAATCTCTCTAAGTATGTGAAATCTCTCCCACGTATCTCTTTGTATGTGAAATCTCTCCAAGTATGTCAAATCTCTCCCAAATCTCTCTAAGTATGTGAAATCTCTCTCACGTATCTCTTCGTATGCGAAATCTCTCCAAGTACGTCAAATCTCTCCCAAATCTCTCTGAGAACGAGGAATCTCTCTCAAATCTCTCTCGAAATCTCTCCCAACTTTCTATAATCACTCGGAGCATCCCGACCCTCGAATTTGGCGAAAAATAGCCCAAGAACGGAAGTCTACGCGAAAAACGGACTTAAGGAAACGAACCCTCCGAACCGAAAGTACTATTCATGAACCGAACCGAAAGCACTATTCATGAGGGTCTGAACCGAAAGTACTGTTCATGAGCTGAACCGAAATCACTGTTCATCCGAACCGAACCCGGCCTTGAAGGAGATCCGAACCGAACCATGTAAAGAAGAAAGGTCCGAACCGAACCTCCTGTAGAAGGGAAATCCGAACCGAAGGTACTGTTCATTACTGTTCACAACAGTCCCTTCGGTTCTAGCCTGACCTCGGACCAAACCCTTGCCTTCGCGTCGGACTGCCTCCCTTCGGACCGAACCACCCGCTTTCGCTTCCCGCTTTCGTTTCGGACTGCTTCACATCGGACCGAGCTTCGCTTCGCCTCCCGCCTCCGGATTCAGCCTCCCGTGTCCGAACCGAGCTCCAGCTGACCGAGCCTCGGCCGAGATCCGAAGAACTTTGCTGGAAAATGCATTTTCACCCCGTTTTTGCATATTTTTGCGTTTTAAACCCATTTCTAATTATTTTAACATGGGATTTTCACCCAAAGCTTTATTTTTAATTATAAGACCCCTAAATTAATGATTTAATCACATTTTAAGGATAAAATCTTATTTAAAAAGGAGTTGGTAAAGTACAAAAGAAGAGTGTTGACCTTACCTTAGTTATGACGCAAGCAACCCCCACACCCACTCCATGACAACCCACACTCCTCCCCACCATACCTTGTACCTTTTACTCCCTTTCACAAGTAACCCCCCACAATCTAAGGGCTGATCTTACAACCTCTCTCCTCATTCTCTTCAAACACTCTCAAATTACACCAAGATTGAACTCCAACTTTTTCTCTCCAACTTCTCTCTCTAACTCACGATCTCAAGGCTGATCATCAAGTGTTCTTCCACTCTTGGTAAGTGTAATCCACCCTCCCTGTGATTCTCACACTTCATTCTACTCGAATCATTGATAGCTCATACAAACTCCATAACCATCATGCTAGATTCTCGAAAATCTTCAAGACATTCCAAGTGTCCTTGAGTTAAGCACCTCCATTCTTCAACAATCATCTACTGAAAACACTTAAGGTGAGTTCATACCCCCATATTTTCATGTTTTCTCGAGTTTTTAGGGGGAGAATACAAGTTAAAACACCAAGAACATAACTACACTTTTCTAACAGCCTTCATCAGAAAAGTTCAACTCCATTCACGGACTGTTTTGGACCACTTAAACATTTTAGTTTTCAAAACTGTATTAGGTGTAAGTATTTCCAGTTCTTAGCTTTAAAATGACTACTTGCACATCGCCATACGATTTTTCTACAATTTATGGTGATTTTTACAAAACTGCCTATCATTTCAAACACCAATCCGGACCAGTCTGTGATTATGGACTTTTTCACCCTAGTTGGAGGTCATTAAAAATCATGATAAAAATTATGAGTAAACTAGACACATTTTGGGAACTCCCAGAATTTACGGATTTAGTTTTCGACTTCGTATGATTTTTCTGTGAATTTTCAAAAACAGTGTAGAAAGGCTGAAAATTTGTTAACAGCTTGTAATTTTTACAACACTTTGTATTATGTTGAGCAAAGTGTATAAGGTCAAGTTCTAAGTATTGAATGTGATACGTTGTAAATTTTATCATCATAAACTGAAAATAAGTCATTCATGATAAGATTATTCATTCATTTAGAACATGTATATATATATATATATATATATCAACTATAATAAGCATAGTTTAATGGATTTCATAATCCTAACGCTTTTTCATAAAAGAGTTCTTATATATTACAAACGTTTTGGATAAAACTATAATAGGTATAGTTTTCGATACATCACATAACACACACGTACGAAAAGGGTACATTCATACAGAAAGGTTTTACACTCCCGCATACAACTTGTAAACTTGTTAACCTAGATTGTGAGACATTCTCTTTCCGTACGTCCGCGTGCGGAATATAAAATCCTGTACGTTATAATCAGAGTCTCCCGGATGGAGAACGTGATAGTTGTATATAGATCTATATTGGGTTTGACACCCCACACTTTGCTGCTAGCTACAGTTGGACCTGCAGGTCTACGGGTGATAATTGTCATTTCAGTTTTTCGACGCCTGAGAAACGTCGTGGCAGGTTCATTTCGTCTTAAGTATGATTATAGCGGCTCACATAAGGATATAACAATACATAAAGTTTACGGGATTTTTTATAAAACTTTAATGGGTTTTATGTCGATTTTAAAATCACTTTTATCTCAATAAGTACCGATATTACTGTCTACATTCGGTTTTTGGTATTTATGACTACACATCATTTTGAAACCACATTTATAACTTTAAGTATACACGATACTTGTTATTTTCTCAGTCTTGAGACTTAGGACTACATATACATTAAGTATTAACAAACATAAGAATTTGCGGGAACATCATTTAATTCAAGTGCGTTTATGTCAATTTAAGCACATTTTATTTTCCTTTAATAAGAAAGGTTACTTATACATTTTGGTCATCGGTTATGAGACTATATTACATAAACTTTATAAAGAAAATATCGGATTTTCTGAATACATATCATATCATTTTTACAAGGAAAACGGTCTATTTCTCCAATAAAATCTCTTATGAACTCACCAACCTTTGTGTTGACACTTTTCAAAACTACTTGTATTCTCAGGAATTCAGTGAAAACAGGAAACCAACAACGTTTTGAGGATGGGACGATAAATCATCAAACAATTCATTTTGTTTCATAAAGTAATTGATCCGATTCATGTAAACATATACATTGGTGTAACTTTTTCAGTTATATTTATGATGGTTGTATTTACTTTGAGCACTATTATACTCGTTGTTGTGATACTCTACATGAAGTCCTCCACCCTCGAACGTTTCCGCCATCCTTGGTTTGGGGGTGTGACAGAGAAGCCCTGGAACGTCTCATATCTTCAACCTTGAGTGATTTGGTCTCCAAGAGGGTTATCTTGGTGATGTAAGCTTTGGTTTTCAAATCAAGAAGTTGGCAAGGAAGAACTTGGGATCTTGGAGCTCATAGATCTGGAATACCATCATCATTTGGAGCTCTTCTGAGGTATAAAGTTCATAACTTTACTCAAGAATGCATAGATCTTGTGTGGTGAAGTTTTGGAGTTGTTTTGGTCCCAAGTTTGGACCTTTGTGCTGGAATCTCGTTTTTGAGCTTAGGGTTGCCACCCTCAGAGCTAATAGGGTCCCATAAGTAGTAAATTTTCAATCGTGATGGTCCTAATGAGTTCATGCATGATATCTAGCCCTTGTTATGAAAGTATGTTGTTGCCTTTTGAGTTTGAGCTTATTTGGTTGATTGCAAGTCACCAAGATTATGACTTTAAGGATTAAGAGTATGATAAGGACATGGATCTAAAATTGTAGTCTCTGGAATGAAGTAATAAGCACTTAATGGAAAAAGGGCTTAACAGGAAGGTTACGTTGAGCGTACGTGTAGGTACACCCAGCGTACTCGCCATTGAGTCGGTACGTTTAGCATACATAGGTGTACGCCCCATGTAACGTGTCTGCGTTGGACTTTGTGTTTTGGGCCATGCTTTGGGTTGTTAGGCCATCAATATTCTGAAGTTATGGGCCAAGGATATATTTGGGCTTGGGGTGAGGCCCATTGGAGGGAGTGGGCCCAGTTTAGCAAAGTGATCCTTTAGTGGGATTGGGGAGTTTATCTATGTTGGGCCTGCCATTTAGATTGAGAATTGGGCCTTTGGTGGGTCCAATGGGTTTTAGGTCATTTTTGGGTTGGTCAGTGGGCTATCTTTGAGCCTAATGAGTAGGAGTTGGACTTAGTCCCTAATTGGGGAACTCACTAAGGTTCGTGCTTACCGTGTTATGTGTTATGTGTTTCAGGTTTCTCAGGATCGCGGGATGGCACCGACTTGATTGTACACACCAGAGAAGATTTATGTTTCAAGGTTCCTGGATTAGTAATTAAACAACCATGGAGTTGTGTTTTGTAAATTGAATAAACGAGATTTTTATATGATTAGTTATGAAAAGTACGCAATTTGTAAATGAAAAATTGGTTTGAAAATTTACGTCGTTACATAAGAAGGCGAACCAACCACAACCACAAGTGCCACATCATCTTCTTCTTACATGTCAAATTTATGTCGCTAGTTCAGAACACATCCTCCATAAATAGACAATAAGGAATAATGTGTGTTATTCATGGGTTTGCAACTATTCACATTTCCTATAATAACTAAGACCATGATTTTGTTTTAGTATTTTTTATATGTTATAATTTTAATGAGACATCGTTCTATCAACCCTTTTCGGCTAATGACAATCAATCACACAACGAAGCAGTGAGTGAAAAGGACACTCATTCAGTGGTCATCTTATAAGTCGTTTCCTTATATCACTCTTATAGTAGGGTCTTATGATTGAGGCCTACTCTTGATTCGACTATTCATTTTGATTAATCTTTTAGTTTTACATATACTATATATAAACTATTATAATTATTTATAACAATTTAACAATACATGATTTAAACATATTATCTTTAATTAACTTTTAAATATTAATTTTAAATCAATTATCTATAATTTCAAATTACATTGGCATATTTATCCCCTTAGATTTATTATTCATGTTTAATCGATTATAACAGTATTTAAATCTAAAAATAAACCCTCAAGTTCAAAATTATAGCCAAAATCCAGAAACCCTAAAACTCAACCAAGGCGCTCCTCGTCCGACAATTAATAGTTTTTTTTTTCGATTTTCTCAATTTTTTACAAGTAGTTCCTATAAACTAAAACCTATTGGCTCTAATATCATTGAAGTGTTTTCTATGTGTCTATACACAAAGTGTAGGCCACATAAGCACTCAATAATATCCCTAAGTGTACATGCATCCGAGATCTAGGTTTTACTATTATGGTAACCTACATTCAAAACTATGTATAACTTCATGAAAATCCAAGGTAAAATTTTCATTTTTAAAACAATAATGTATATAACAAATTGTTCTTAAAACCAATCAATATAAAAATAGCATTCAATGATCTGTGTAAGAATCATCAATGCGAAATTAAACTCTAGGGGATGTTGTATAGTCATGTCGAGCCTTCCCTTTCAAACCGAAAGTACATGAAACCATAAACATAAACCGTAAGCACAACGCTTAGTGAGTTCCACAAAATACCACATACCATACATACCCTTGATCCTAGTCTCACATTGGGACCTACCCACAATGATAGGCCAATCCCATCATAGAATGGGCCTACCCCAACATACAATGCAAGAGTCATAGAGATAGCTAGCATATAACATGGATTGGGCCTAGCCCTTCCTGCTCAATGGGCCCAGCCTAGCATATAATGGGACTATATTGGTATACATACGAGAGTCACAAAGATAGCTAGCATATAATAGATCCTGGTGGGACGACATTGGTGCCTTTGACCCACGAGTACAGTGAGGAGACTCACCTGAATCACGATGTTGACTAAAACCTTGCGCATCGCTGCAACGATCACAACCAACAACTCTCACCGCGAAAATATGGGTGCCAAAGCACCTCTTAACAATACATAAAAGGCAAACCTTAAGTCTACCTTCTAAAAGTAGAGATTGACCAAAAAGTCAACCCATTCCAAAAGTCAACGGTTCAAGTTAGCGACCAAAGTTGACTTTAGCTGACCACCACGTCATGGCCTTCCTTGGCCATGTCGTGGCATTCCCCCTGCAAAAACATATGGGAAATTCCCAGTTTCCACGTCGTGGCAACCTATGGCCACGTCGTGGGCACTGGTTTTCCAACAGCTTAATGGATTAAGTTGCATTCCTCGATTCTAAGAGCTCTAATTATCAGATCTAGTCTAAACTATGGTCTCATTGAATAAATTTAACAAATTTATCCATTAAGTCACCCAAAGAGATCAAGATCTCAAGCCCTAGGTCCAAATAAAGCCAAAATCGATAATGACTTGACGATTAAGCCCTTAATCCAAAAAAGTCCTTAACCCCAACTCTTCCAAAAGCTAAAGGGGGTATCAAAGGTCCATAAAAATGTTACTTGATGGACATGCATGCCCCATGCATGTCCTTAACTCAACTTAGGTAAAATGGCAAGAAAATGAACTAAAAGTCATGCAAGATTCACAAATCACAACCAAAATTCAGATCCATAAGATATGATGCTCAAGGGACACTAGAGATCAATAAAGTTGCTAACTTTATTCCATCCATTCTCTTAAATCATCTCTATGAACCAAAAAGGGAAGAAAAAACCTATATCTAAGAGAATAACTCAAAAGGTAGAGACTTGGATCCTTACAAATGGTCCAGAAGGTGATAACGAAGATAATAAGGTGTTGCTTGCTTGATCCTTGCACTAGTTCTTCCTTACTTCCTTTTAAAAGCCCCAAAACCACCCAAAATGAGCCAAAACCACAAAGAGAGAAAGGATTAGGGTTTTTCTGAGGTTGAGGGGGATAGAGGCCGAGAAATTAACACTAGAATTGAGTTAGAGAGGCTTAATTACAAAGGCAACCTTAAAAGAATCATGGGCTTGGGCCTGATCAGCTGCCAAATTGTAACCTTCCTCGGCCATGCCATGGTGGTCTAAAAAACCATGCGACCAATTAAGCATTACCACATCGTGGCCTTCCTTGGCCACATCATGGCATAAAGTTTCCTTCAAAACATCATCTTAGTCATTGCTACCATTAAGTTTAACCAATATGGACACGAGTGTTACACTACGAATATCAACTACCAAGAAGGATAAGATTAGTACCCTTTCAAGTATAATCATATTTACTTGTGATTACTAGAAGATCTTGATCTCTTGGTTGCTTATAGAAGGATCTTGCTCCTAATGTAGGAATGCCTGTAAAGGCTCACACCTAAAAGTCTAAAACCCTTGAAAATCAAGGAGAGAGGAGAGGGCCTAATGAGAATCGATAATCTCATCCTTATAGGCGGTAGGATTGGAATTTATGAAGGCTAGAGGGAATTTTGGTAATCGAGGTAACTTGCAGATAAAGTTGATTTTACTAAGTTAAATAATGAGATGGAATCCTGATTTAAATCATTTCCTTATTTGTTACATGGATCGATTCTAGAACCTCCCATAGCCTCTCCAAAACCCTCCACCCTCTTAGGGTTTCTATATTGTTCTTCTTGCTCAATTATTGAAATATAAAGATTTAGTCCCTATACATTAAATAAATACTGATTAATTCTAATTAATTCCAATTTGTTGCAAAATAATTTTAACTAGTTTCTAAAAGGACTTTGTTATTTTAGCTCTTGAAAGCAACCCTAAAAGTGTTGGAATAGTGTCTAAGGCTGCAACTATATTAGGCAAGTATTTGACCGGGTTGTGCATGGTCCTTTTGGGTTGCCTTCACCATAGCAACTTGATAGGATGATTTGATATGAGAGAGTAAATATTATTAGTATATTATGGGAATAATATAAAGAATAATATATTGTTATTTGATTAATATAAATCATAGAATTAATTAGAATTAATTTGGTGACTTAAAGAGATTAATTAAATAAAGGGGTATAAACTGTCAATTGTTTGATAGTTAAGCTTTAGACTATAAATCCTTATGGATATATAGTGGACGGATTCTAAGAGCTTAGGGATAGCTAAAATCGTCCATATGAGTTATCTAAGAAGGATTTGGATAGCCTTAAGAGAAGATTATCCAATTAGGGTTTAGGTTGTAACCCTTAAGGAGTCTACAAGTATAAATAGACCCTATGGCATGGGGAATTCGACATCTAACCTAAAGTAAGGAACCTCTGGTCGAAATTCCTCCCCTCTCCTCTCTCCTAAATCATCTTTCTTGCTTTGGTGTTTGTAAGCCATTAGAGGAGTGACATTTGTGACTCTAGAAGCTCCAAGACCATAAGATCAACAAGGAACTCAAAGGTATGGTTCTAGATCTGTTTCAATGTTGTTATTTAACCTAATTAGCCATTAGAAGTCTTGGATTCAAAGCAAGTTTAATTAGAAAGCCTAGATCCAAGCATTAGGGTTTTGCATGCGCACATAGGAAAGTTCTTATGGCTAAAACCCATCAGTGGTATCAGAGACTAGCTTGGTTTTCTTTAAATTGTTGCTTGAATAACTGAAACAAACCTGCAAAATTCGATTTTTTGGTTTCTGAGTCATGGACTCGGCGAGTCTCAAAGTGGACTCTGCGAGTAGGCCTGACTCGGCGAGTCCCTTTGTGCACTCGGCGAGTCCAAGCGTCAGGAATGACAAGATTCGGGATTTCTTTGTAATTATCTTGTGTAAACTTACCTTAATCATAATAGATCAACCTAAATCCGATTTTTTGATATATATGACTATTATCTTGATCTAGTTAAAGGTATTTATCAACTAATAAAATATTTAATTTCCTTATATGATAATTAATTAATTATTTTAATTATTTTGGTAATTATCTTTCAAATAAATCTTGAATAAAATCAAATATAGATAATTAGGATATTAATTGTTAATTGGAATTATTTGTTATTTGATCCTTCATGTTTTAAATGTTTAAAACTTGCCCTCAAGTTTTGAAATTTATATTTGTGATTAAAAGTTTTAATTTAGACAACTTAAATTTCAAAAACCTAGTTTTTAAAAGGTTTAAAATACAACCCTATACTAATATGATATTACTAGTATAATATATATATATATATATATATATATATATATATATATATATATATATATATATATATATATATATGTATAACTAAATGCTAGTCTTACCGTTAGTAGGCCTCATTCACGAAGCCAATCTATAAGGTGGGTATAAGGTTGCGGCCTATAAAATGGCGCTTAATGGGTGTACACTCACACCCACCGCTTGCTTGATTGGTGGAGGGTCGTCAGCCGAACGGGTAGGATAGGGCAACCTCATCCTCTCATTAAAAGTATAATAAGTAACACAAAGTAACTACACATTTTTAAAATTTCCCAATCTTAGTTACTTTAGGAAAAGTGAATCGATGCAATCCCATGAAATTACACTTTGCACCCTTGCTAAGAAGTTAGTGGAGCGTGTGTGGTTTACCGGCACACTAATTGGTTCTAAGCAAAGGTGGCAAAGGGTGATTCATTGTTTATCATAGTTCGATGGAGTGTGTGTGGTTTACCGGCACATCGAATAGGTGATCGTTACAATGAAGGCACCATGTGAATTTGCATGGTAATTCACACCCGCTTTGTGATCCTCGGTATCCCAGTAACAAACAAGAGGGGCATATCGAGATTTAAACATGCCATTGAATAGTTTCAATGAATCTCATCCGAACCTAGGAATTCTCAATACACTTAGGACTAATAGTTTAGGTTTTTGTGATGGAGAATTAGTGAATCGTCATTCACTTACCTTCAATTTATTTGCATGTTAGATTACGGCATCCCTTTTCTAATATGTAAATGTCATTGTTGGATCCTAGCCCTAATTTTTTCTTATTGGGTGATAATTAGGGATTCTTATTCTAATCTATCTTTGTCCTTTCTACTTGTAGATGTCGAACGCAAACAATGCTGCTGCTAGTTCTTTCACGTTGATGAGCCTTTGCCAAAAGGTCACCTTCGATGGAACGAACTTTAGCGAATGGAAAAGATACATTCGCACCATTGCTCGCTATGAGGACAAGGAGTATGTCCTTGATGAGAAGCTCGAGAAAATCAACAACGAAATCGCAACTCCGGCCGAAATCACCGCTTTTGAGACTCATGAGCGAGATGCAACGAAGGTACATTGCATCATGATTGCCACCATGAACTCCGAATTCCAAAAGTCCTACGAGGACATGTACCCATGCGAGATGCACCAGGACTTATTGGAGAGATACCACCAAAACGCGAGACAAGAGCGTTATGAGATTTTCACCAACATGATTTCCGCTAAGATGGGTCATGGAGAATCTCTTACCGTGCACTTGCAAAAGATACAAAGGTATGTCGACCGCCTTCGCAAGTTAAATGTTGACTTTGGGGAAGACTTGGCGATCGACATGGTGCTTCACTCTTTGCCTCCGATGTACAACCAATTTAGGATGACCTACCACATGAACAAAGAAGAGGTCACCCTAAGCAAACTCCAAGGTCTCTTGAGGGTTGCTGAGAGCAACTTCAAGGACAAGTCTGTTGCACCTACTCCCAATCCACCCGCTGCTCCTGTCTTGGCTATTGGTCAAGGAAAGGGAAAGAAGAGGAAGGTTTCATCAAAGAACTATCGCAAGGTCAAAACCCGAGATGGTGCCTCTTCGAGTGGGACCAAAGTTAATCCCGCTAAGCCCTGTCCTAACCCGAAGGAGGCAGAGTGCCACCACTGCCAAAAGATAGGACAATGGAAGAGAAGCTGCCCAGAGTACCTGCAAGCAATCAAAGAGGGAAAGATCAAGCCATCTTTCGCAGGTATATACATAATTAAATCTAACGATTCTAATCATGCTATTTCTTGGGTTCTTGATACCGGTTGTGGTTACCACATTTGTTCTAATGTGCAGGGACTAAGAAGAAGTAGGGATGTGGAGCAAGGAAGGATCAATCTAATCATGGGGAACAGAAGATCGTCGCCTGTAACCAAGATTGGAGTGTATTCTTTAGTGCTTAGGAATAGTTTGGTTTTAGATTTGAACAATTGTTGCTATTCGCCAGAAATGGCTAGAAACATCATTTCATTTCATGGTTTATATAGACAAGGATTTAGATTTTCTTAATGAGAATGGTTCTATTTTAGCTTATCTAAATGGTGTCTTTTACTTTGAAGCTATACCATGTAATGGAATATATGAAACTGTTATGATTGTTGATAACTTAGGAAATGATGTTTTGAATATAGATTCTTCCACTAGTATGGATAAAGCATCCTTGTGGCATAGTCGTCTTGGACATGTCAATAAAAAACGCATAGCCCAACTCCAAAAGGATGGAGTGTTAGAGTCATTCGACCTTAGGGAAGATGAATCATGCGAGTCTTGTTTACTTGGAAAGATGACTAAGTCACCCTTCACGAGTACATGTGAAAGGGGTGAAGGTCTATTGGACCTAATACACACCGATGTATGTGGACCATTTAGATCATCCACGAAGGATGGGAACCGCTTCTATGTGACTTTTACCAATGACTATAGTAGATATGGGTATATCTACTTAATCAAGCAAAAGTCAGAAACCTTTGAAAGATTCAAAGAATTCAAGAATGAAGTGGAGAATCAATTGGGCAGGAAAATAAAGATGCTTCGATCCGATCGAGGAGGAGAGTATCTAAGTCTTGAATTCCACGATTATCTCAAGGAGTGTGGAATAGTTTCGCAATTGACGCCTCCTAGGACACCGCAGTTGAATGGTGTGGCAGAAAGGCGTAATCGAACCTTATTGGATATGGTTCGCTCTATAATGAGTCGTGCTTCACTACCTATCTCTTTCTGGGGGTATGCCTTAGAGACTGCCGCCCATATCCTTAACCGAGTCCCTACTAAGAAGGTTGCCAAAACACCTCACGAGATGTGGACAGGGAAAGCTCCCTCGTTGGCACATATCAAGGTTTGGGGTTGCGAGGCTTTCGTAAGACGAGATACTCACGACAAGCTTGAACCTCGAAGTGAGCGATGTATTTTCATCGGCTACCCGCAGACATCCTTTGGATATCTCTTCTATAGAACGAAGGACAATGTGGTCTTCGTTGCGAGGAGAGGAGTTTTCCGAGAGTGAGAACTCATAAACCAAGGAGACAGTGGGAGGCAAATTGAGCTTGAAGAGATTCAAGAGTCGATAGATGAAGGAACCTCTACCGCTGGCACTCAACCCGAGGAGGAAACTCCGGTTGAACCGATTGATGAGTCATTACCTCTTAGACGTTCTGATAGATTTAGAGTTCTGCCCCAGTTTTATGGTTTTCATATTACTACCGAAGGGGACATGTATATTAGTGATGGTACACTAATAAATCTTGATGAACCTAATAGCTATAAGGAAGCCATGGCAGGCCCGGAGTCTGCGAAATGGAAAGAGGCAATGGATAGCGAGATCCAATCCATGTATGATAACCATGTTTGGAATTTGGTTGATTATGTGCCCGGACGTAAGACCGTTGGGTGAAAGTGGATCTTCAAGAGGAAGACCGACGTGGATGGAAACGTGCACACATATAAAGCGCGATTGGTTGCGAAGGGCTTTACTCAAACTCCTGGAGTTGACTATGATGAGACCTTCTCACCAGTTGCGAAGATTAAATCTATTAGAGTGATGCTAGCAATTGCCGCATTTCATGATTATGAAATTTGGCAAATGGATGTCAAGACAGCTTTCCTTAACAGAAAGTTGGCTGAGGATGTTTACATGGCTCAGCCCGAGGGGTTTGTGGATCCGAAGCATCCGAATAGAGTGTGTAAGCTTGAGAAGTCCATTTATGGACTTAAGCAAGCGTCTCGCAGATGGAATCTTTGCTTCGATGAGAAAGTCAAAGAGTTTGGATTTGTACGAAGCGAAGATGAGTCTTGTGTATATGTCAAAGCCAGTGGGAGTATAGTAAGCTTCCTCGTTCTATATGTCGATGACATATTACTCATAGGAAACGACATCACGACCCTGCAGGAGGTTAAGTCCTGGGTCGGGAAGTGCATTGCTATGAAGGACCTCGGAGAGGCTTCTTACATTTTGGGAATAAGGATATTAAGAGAAAGAAGTAAGAGACTAATTGGACTTAGTCAGAATACTTACTTAGAGAAGGTACTAAAACGTTTTAGTATGGAAAACTCAAAGAAGGGAGAACTACCGATACAAAGTAATGCCAAGTTGAGATAGCAGAAATGAGCCGAGTACCATACGCTTCCGCAGTTGGCTCAATCATGTACGCTATGACTTGTACTCGCCCTGATGTAGCCTTCGCTTTGAGCATGGTTAGCAGATATCAGGGGAATCCTGGCAGAGCACATTGGATTGCGGTGAAGAATATCCTTAAGTACCTTCGGAGGACGAAGGAATGGTTCTTAGTCCTCGGAGGGAGTGATGACTTGAAGGTGCGAGGGTATAGTGACGCCAGTTTTCAGACCGACAGGGACAACTACTGTTCACAGTCGGGCTGGGTCTTTACCCTAAATGGAGGAGCAGTGACATGGAAGAGTTCCAAGCAGGAGACCATAGCTGATTCAACGTGCGAATCAGAGTACATTGCAGCGAGCGAAGCGTCGAAGGAGGCAATATGGCTAAAGAACTTCATCGGTGATCTTGGAGTTGTACCTGCCATAAAGGAGCCCGTGGAAATTTTCTGTGATAACGAAGGAGCGGTTGCCTTGACCAAGGAACCGAGGGATCATGGTAGATCAAGACACGTCGAAAGAAAATATCACTTCATTAGACATCGTGTGGAAGAAGGACAACTCGTAGTGAAGAGGATATCATCAGAAGATAACCCAGCAGATCCGCTTACGAAGGGACTGAGTAGGGTTAAGCACTTGCAGCATGCTAGGAGTATTGGGCTGAAGGATGATATTAGCATAGATTAGATAGTATTAGAAACGTGTAATAGATAAATGTAATTAACATTTGATGATTAAATAAAGGAGTTTTATTTATGAGTAATGTTACTATCTTATGTTAATTGTTTAACTATTGTTTCACTTTGCATGTTTTGACTTCCAGAATAATTGAAATTATTAGGAATAATAGAATTGTTCAAATTGTCCACAATCGTTCATATGTTGGAAGTAGATATGAATGAAGATTGTCATGAATTGGCATGTAGATTGTCTGAATGGTGTTAGACATAGCAAAGGGTTGCTGCAACGTTCATGAGTGCTTATGAACTAGTTTTGAGCATTGGAACAAACCCGCGCTTGCTGGAATCACCTTATGGAATATGATATAAAAAGGATGATCGCAAGACGATAATATCATATAGTCTTAAAACCTAGATATATGGTTTGTTATTTGTTAATTGGTTGTACATTGATAATGCGAAAACGCATCAGTAACTCGGTGTTATAAAATGCATTGTTGTGTATAGTTGGTTAATGAATAAGTAAATGCATATAAGTCGAAGTTTATCTGTAACTTTTATCTAAGAAGGTAAAAGTGATATCTCGGCCGCTCGATGATTTGATTTGACTTATGTGTCGGGCCCGGTCAGAACTGAATTGATGTGTTCGATTAAGTTCTATGTCAAATAAATCAGAGATCGAGAAACCTAAATACTTGACTAACCATTCCATAGGATTGTCAGCATGATATCTAACAGAGGACTGTAAGATCCCTTATCTAAAGGACAAGATTGATTAGATTAGAGTTTGACAGCGTCTTTAAGAGCTACGATTGCAAACCGAATTGTACTTACGCGTATAGTTACTAGACTTATCCAAGTGGGAGACTGTTGGAATAGTGTCTAAGGATGTAACTATATTAGGCAAGTATTTGACCCGGTTGTGCATGGTCCTTTTGGGTTGCCTTCACCATAGCAACTTGATAGGATGATTTGATATGAGAGAGTAAATATTATTAGTATATTATGGGAATAATATAAAGAATAATATATTGTTATTTGATTAATATAAATCATAGAATTAATTAGAATTAATTTGGTGACTTAAAGAGATTAATTAAATAAAGGGGTATAAACTGTCAATTGTTTGATAGTTAAGCTTTAGACTATAAATCCTTATAGATATATAGTGGACGGATTCTAAGAGCTTAGGGATAGCTAAAATCGTCCATATGAGTTATCTAAGAAGGATTTGGATAGCCTTAAGAGAAGATTATCCAATTAGGGTTTAGGTTGTAACCCTTAAGGAGTCTACAAGTATAAATAGACCCTATGGCATGGGGAATTCGACATCTAACCTAAAGTAAGGAACCTCTGGTCGAAATTCCTCCCCTCTCCTCTCTCCTAAATCATCTTTCTTGCTTTGGTGTTTGTAAGCCATTAGAGGAGTGACATTTGTGACTCTAGAAGCTCCAAGACCATAAGATCAACAAGGAACTCAAAGGTATGGTTCTAGATCTGTTTCAATGTTGTTATTTAACCTAATTAGCCATTAGAAGTCTTGGATTCAAAGCATGTTTAATTAGAAAGCCTAGATCCAAGCATTAGGGTTTTGCATGCGCACATAGGAAAGTTCTTATGGCTAAAACCCATCAAAAAGGACTTTGTTATTTTTCTCAAAGTTATACCAATTAGTTATGACATTGGAAACCTATTTCCAACAGTTTTCTTGGTTCTAATTATCGACACTTGATTGTAAGAGTTAACGAGACTAAAAGGCAGTTTAAACAACAGATAATAAGGTATAGATCATATTAAACTCAGCTGAAACAACCTTATATGCTTAAAATCCAAAAAATATTGTTTTCTGGAGGGTTAGAGGTCACCAGAGGATGCTCCAGCCTCCACAAAACTAGTGGAAGGTCAGGAACTACTACGTGGACAAAGATAAACTCGAACATATATTAGGATGGCTTGAATCAGGTTCTATAACTTCCTTTCTTCCTAAAACCCTAGCCGATACCCTTTATTTTCTCTCGCCTTCTCTCGTTTTCTGTTGGATCAAAACTCAAAGGGTGATGGGGACTACATTATAACAGATCAAATTTGGTACAAGTGGGTACAAACCAATGTCTTTCAAAGTTACAACAAATTTCAAGTCCCAAAACGAGAATATAACAGCATCGCGTCGGGTACGAAGCAACAGACATGGATTATTTTTTGGAAATGGCACATATGGTCCCTAAGGTTCGGTTTGTTGGCAAAAACTACCCTATCTTGAATTGTCTTAACAAAAGTACTTTTTGGAAATTACAATTTAAACCCTGGACATTTGTAGTTCATTTATTATTATTATTATTATTATTATTATTATTATTATTATTATTATTATCTTTTTTTTAATAAATATCAAAATTTATGAAATACCTCATTTTTATTCATTTACCTTTTATTTCACTCTTTATAGATATTAATTAACCTAAAATAACAATTTTAACATTTATTTACTCTTTTATTTATTTATTTATCTCACTTATCTTTCTAATTGTAGAACTATCATTTTTATTTGCTAAGTCCTTGAGGAAAATAATAAAACAAAAAATAGGGTGTTATATCTTTCTTTGTAAGACGCTGTTTTCACTTTGCAAGATAAAATATATAAACAAATATTTATAAAAATAAAAGTGAAAATACTTTGTGTTTTAGCCAAAATGATCAACATGAAAGTTCTAGTAGTCGTGAAGACAAACGTGTGGGTGTAAAGAATGTTGAAAACAGAGTTCAGATGAAGAAGTTATAATTTTTATAAAAAAAATGGCAGATTATATAAAAGTCACCGTGTTGTGGTCCTCCATATACCACTACATGGTGCATTAAATTCACCTGACCTCTACAGTTGAACGTTGCATGCAAGAAAAGAACCGTCAGTCAAGCCAAAGGCCATGGCACGACACGCAAAAATCAGCTGTAAAAAGAGGCTCAAGCCTCCTCATTTCTTTGTACCAAGCCTCCTCATTTCTTTACACAATTCTCTCTTCAAAGAGTCTCTCTCTCTCTCACACACACATCCTTAAGCATTTTGGTCCCTCATGATCTAACTTCTTGTTCTATAGTTCTTGTAGCGAAGAATTGGAAGTTTCAAAAAGATATTAGAAGTAAGAGTTAAAGTTCTACTCGCAAATATTTGGTGTTCTTCAATCAAGTAAGTTATAATTCGCTGAAGTATAACTTGATATGAAGAATACCATTGTCGCTATTATGAACTTTTATATTAGATTAGTCATTAATCCCAATTATTATACCGATTGATCTATATACAAGTGCGGTTTCTCGGGTAGACATGTTGGCTTGGTTGTTGGATTTTAGAAAAACTATATGTTGAAAAGATCCTGCCTCCTGAATTTCTTGACCGACTAATCTTTATTTGGTAGTCATTCAATGTTATTGGAATTAATGAAGGATCTCACTTTTGTTATCAGATTTCCTAAGTTACTAATTAGTTATAGCATTATAGGTCGTTTCGTGTTTGGAGTGCCTACTAATTCGCTTAATCGCAGATAGTTGTCTGGTAGTTGTTAAAGTAAGCTTTTTCACTATACCATATATTACAATATGTATCCTCTGTATGTTTGGATGTTGTTATACCGTATAGTATTGTAAGGAAAGTAGGCTAGTTTAGTCAGTTGCATATTGTGTTGAGTTGTTGATTGTTTTTTTTTTGTTTATACATATTTATGTATGATGAGTTCATGGCATAATGACGATAGGCCATGAGCCATTAGATTGTATAGTCCCAAATCCAGGAATGAAACCAGTGATCAAACAATAATCAATCTACCAATCAAGAATGGAGTAAAGAAAAGGATTAGTCAAGCAATGCACACGTTTTATAGCATAAAATGTCAGGTACACCTTGAGCACACACACAATACCATGAACTACTCTCTACAACTACTCACTCACATGTCCTGACAAACTCCTATATATAGGGACAAGACTAACCGCAAACAGAGTTCACGGACATGAACATGTTCACGGCCGTGAACACCAAACAACCACGAACAACTTGACCGCAAACACCAAATACAATAAAACCCTATACATAGATAATTGCCTAGCCCAAATCACATATTTATGACCTAACAATCTCCCCCTTGGTTTGGGACTAGCATGAACTCAGGTCTTCTTGATCACCAGCATCAAGATGTGTATGTCTCGCTTCCTGAACCGCATAAGATCCTTAGCATCAACAAGACGAATAGCGTTATTGCTATCTCAAAACTTGATCACTACAGTGGTGCTAGGCTCTTCAACTGTGGACTTAAACTTGTCACCAAATTCTGCAATAAGCTTGTTCTTCAAGCCAAAGTAGTCTGCTGATAGGGCACCGCGATGAAATTGGAGATCGGAGATCTGTTTCGACTTCTGGAAGTTTTCTTCATCAAGCTCGGAAATTCGAATATCAAAGTTTCTGATTAGAATGTCATTCTCGACGATCTTCTGTTTAAAAGTAGTGATTGTTAGGTTAATGTCTAAGTCCATAACTATATTTGGTATGTACTTGACCCAACCCGACATGGTCCATTTGGGTTGCACTTTACCGGCACAATTTATATGGATAATCTTTTGAGAATAGTATATTTATGATTATATTAATATATTATAAGTTCTAATATATTAATATGAAATCATATTATTTAATAAGTATTGATCAAGAATTAAACTATAATTAATTAAGTGATCAAAATGAACTAATTAAATATGGACTCTTATATATATGGAATGGGCCAAGTTCATTTAGGTTGGGCTAAGCTTTCATGGATAGTCCATGGAGTGTTTAACCCATGGATCATATGAAATGAAAGGTCATGGGTTTCACGCTAGTCTCCATACTATATAAAGATGTTATTGGTTCGTGAAATTGGCACTAGTGTGGGTACACTAAGAGGGCTAGCCGATTTCACTAGAGAGAACCAAAGTAATCTTATTCTCAAAGTCTTCCAAGGTGTTTTGGTGATTTGTGATTCCACTTGAGGCTTCCACACTATTGGGGCTAAGCTCTTAAAGCTTGAAGACATCAAGCTACATCAAAAGGTATGTCATCTAACTAGTACTTTGTAGTATAAGAGCTTCATAATATGCTAGTTAGGATTAAAGCCTTGGAAAGTTCTTATTTGCATGTATGATAGAGAAAACATAGATCCATGGTTTATAGGGTTGCATGTACACCATAGGAGTGTTAGAATGCTCAAAACCCAACAGTGGTATCATAGCCTAGGCTTGTTTTCTTGTTATACTTGCTTAAACTGCTTAAAAATCGAATTTTGGTGTTGTCTGCATAGCAGACTCGCCGAGTCCACTGATGGACTTGCCGAGTCCAAGGCAAAAAGCATCCAACTCGCCGAGTTGGTTCGTGCACTCGACGGGTCGGACCCCCAGACAGCATATATTCGACTGTTTTAGCTGGAATTGGACTAGGAACATTACCCCAAGCTGTTTTTGGACTTATAAACTTTTTTTTTTTTGATGTGGTAATGTTCATACTAATCCAATTTCAAAGATAATTGTCAATATATTCATGTTTTGTATTAGTTTAAGTGTTATGCTAATTACATGAAAAAATTTGATTCCAATTATCTTGTTCATATGAGTTGCTTAGATTAATAAAAAAAGGTTGATTGATTAGTTGTTTTTAATCCATTTTAATCTAAAAGTTGATTCTAAAATGTGTTTGTGTAACTTGTCATAGGTTACAAAATGAAGAGTCGTGTTTTCATTAAATGGTTTTATGACTCCATAACTCGTTCTCAAGTTGTGGAGGTTCAAGAGTCTCTTCATTAAATAAAATATGTGTAACCTTAGTTAAACTCATAAAGCTTCCATAAGTTATGAATTATGAAGATTCACTTTCTTAATAAGTTAAAACTCTTCCATAACTTGTCCTCAAGTTATGGAACTTGAAGATTTTTTTTAATTAAAACTACTTTAAACTCATAAGTTATGGAATTAAATAGGTTTGAATAGTTTCAAAACTTGCCCTCAAGTTTTGGAATTTGTAAAGTTACCCTCATGAATACTTTAATTCCAAGTTAGCCCTTAGAATTTTAAAAGTTAAAATTCAATCCTTATACTTTATAATATTATAAGTTAATAATATTTATATATATGTATAAGAGTAAAGTCCGTCTTACCTAGGCCTCATTCACAAAGTCGGTCTATAAGGGGGGGGGGGGGTATAAGGTTACTGCCTATAAAATAGCAGTTTAATGGGTGTCCACTTTCACCCACCGCTTCCTTAACCGATGGAGGGTCGTTAGCCGAACGGGTAGTGTAACGCCCGGGTTTCAGGGCTAAGCATAATTTTCAATGTAATAGTCTAGTTCAACTATTGTAACTCTTTTTGAAGTAATAAAGATGAAATATTTGAGTATTATGTGAATTATGTGTGTTTATGTGTTTATAATTTAATTATAAATGTACAATTAATAAAGAATAAAAATAAGCGTCAAAATTAAAGTGTGAGATAAGCCCGATATCTCTACATAAAGTTGTTGTGGTTGAAACAAGGATTCCAGAGATATAAGGAACGCAGAAATCCGAGTGATAACGAAGAAGTTATGACCCGTCGAAGTTTCGCGACGGAACCGGCACGATACCGGGAAGCGTAAATAGTGAATTTATGATAAAACGAGATTTAGCCTTAGCGCTCTAAATGAAAGTCGTAGAATACGATAAACTAAGAACATCGATAAAAAGAACGCCCAAATCTGACTTCGTATGAGGAAGTTATGATTTTTCGAAGTTTCGGATTAGTAGTGTACAGCCCGAAATTCGAATATTAGATCGAGTGATTTTTAGCCGTCACGACCTAAACGAGAATCGAAGATCTCATTAAAAGTAGCATAACCTGAAAAAGATGGGCGAAAACGGATGTCGGATGAAGAAGTTATGAGGATTTAACGGACCAATCATGTCCCGGCCTTTTAATAATATAAAATTTAAAATCGATTCAAAACTAGCTGACAGAGTCTAAAGGAAAGTTGTAGAGTACGTTCCCACCTTCGTGTGGATATAAATAACATCGAAAACGGAGCTCGTATGCGAAAGTTATGATTTTTAGAAGTCAAGAGTGGAATTTGCGAAGGCTGATAAGGAATTGATGACGTGGCACGTTGTGGGCCGTCCATCGCTGATCAGTGAACGCTTCGGATTCGGACACG
This sequence comes from Lactuca sativa, assembly GCF_002870075.4. Classification (NCBI taxonomy): domain Eukaryota; kingdom Viridiplantae; phylum Streptophyta; class Magnoliopsida; order Asterales; family Asteraceae; genus Lactuca; species Lactuca sativa. Next base: position 138,702,127 of record NC_056627.2, read on the forward strand.
CCTCCCTTCGCTACACTTCGCGTCCGAGGTGGCGCTCTTATCCGAACCATTACGCCCAGCGTAGGTCCGAGGTACGCCTAGCGTACCGAGGCCTCGCAGGCTATAAAAGGGGGCCGAGAGTTCTTCATTTTTCACACCTTTTTCACTTCTCTCTCTAACTCCTTTCTCTCTCTAAGAGTCCTAGACACTCCTAAACCCTAGGGAACCTCCCTAGCACCCGAAGGAAGCCCCGAGGCTTTCGGAGTCCCGAGAAAAAAAAGTCTTTTGGTTTCGAAACACTGCTCCAATTAAGTTTCGGTTTTCGATAAAATTCGCTGTATATGAGCTACGCTTACGCAATTTTTAATATAGCTTTCAATTAATTATAGGAATGTTATTAGGTCCTTAAAATAATTATTTAGGCTATTATTATGAGTTATATTGAGTGTTATTAACGCTTATATAATAATAATAATAGTCAGACCTATTAATTGGTCACATTTATCGTTAGACTAAACCCTAGTGGTATTGGTACTAGGTTTTATCGAAGGAAATTGTTTTGAGAGTATCGAAGCGCTGTTCGAGTGCTGAGTCACCACCTTTCAGGTGAGTGCATAGTTACTTTCAGCTTACACATAGATATGAAGTATTTTATATAAATTACGTGATATGTGTGCATATTATCTGAATACTTGCTATCTATGCTGGATGAACATTTTTATACATGTTTTCAATGATTTAAACTATATATTTATTTTATATCTACGAAAATGTTGGGGTAAAACATGGGTAGATGTATTAGTTGTTGTGTGATAAAATGAAATAATGAGAGGCCTCGTTATTGATGTTATTGATGATCCAGTCATCTAGCGGAGTATAGATGACGACCACGGACTATTCTAGACAGTCCAATGGAACACTAGCAGGCTCGCAACCTGTAGGTGTTTATTTGAACTGTGTGCTCACCAGATGTACTCCATCCCCCACATAGTTGCCTTAAGGACATTTATTGCTGAGGAATCCCCTTAGTAGTAGTGTCCATCCCGATGATAGTCCTTAGACTAGGTCCCTTGTGTTAGATGTCTGAGGGACGTAAAGTGAGGATAACGGGAATGGGTAATCGGGTTTGCTTGGTTTTATAAAGTTAATAAACTTAATTATTGTGGGTTGAAAACCCTATATGCTCACCAGGCTCCCAAGCCTGACCCACTCAGTTTTATGTATTACAGGTAGTGGTGCTTGAGCATAGATATGATGTTTGGACGAGGGATTACGGATATAGGCATGTAGATATGAAATAATGTAGTAAGGATTATATTGTACTGTTTATGCTTTTGATCTATACGGACATGACATCCCAAGTCTTTTAATGAAATACATTTCTAACGAAATGCTTTTGATAAATCTTTATCATATTTTGTTTTGGGACAAATGCCGCAACACTTTTATTTAAAATGTTACTCTGATTTTTAAACAAAGCATAAACAAACCGGTCTTTTCTAGCCGTGATTTTGGGGATGTCACAGTTGGTATCAGAGCATTAGTTTAAGCGAACTAGGAATTTTTAGGATTTCTAGACTTAAACTTAGAATGCTAAGCGATGATTGTGAGTTGTGAGCACTAGCTTATTTTAGGAATTATGCCTAAAATGCTTTTATGTGCTAAATGCTTTGTGCCTGACATGCTATTATTTGTTCGGATCTATGGTTTGTTGCCGACCGGATCTGGAAACCTTATGTGTTTAGTATTCTAAACGTACGACTATGATATTAGAACTAGCATGTAAACGTTTCGGAGAGATAAGGATGATTTGTACATCAGTCCTAAATAAAGATCTAAATTCACCTTATTCGGTGTATAGATCAAGATGGCGAGGACCCATAGCGGAAACGTGAATGCAAATGGGAACAGAAACCAACCCCCAGTGATTTAGCAAATACCGGTTGTGGAAGCCGCTGCTGAGCCAATAACAATGGGCGGAGTGCAAGCAATGATCCAGGTGATGTTGGATCGTCAAATGGAGGAAACCAGACATTTGCTCCAGCAAAATTAAGAGGAAGCGACTATTCAGATTGAACAGCCCGAGTTGAACGAAGGGCAGACTGAGGAGGGAGACTACAGTGGAACTGTTGGTCAAGTCAACCCACCAATAGTTCAACAAAACAACCAAGATGACGGAGTCGAGAGAAATGGATGCAAGTACAAGGATTTTCAAACTTGCAAGCCATCGACTTTCACAGGAAACGAAGATCCAATTGGGGTCATGGATTGGATCTCAGAAATGGAGTTAGCTTTCATGACGTGCGGTTGCAGAGGAAAGCTATAGACCACGTTTGCAGTGCGTCAGTTTCGAGGAGGCGCTGTATGTTGGTGGAATACCTTGGGGAAGACTTTAAGCCCCAACAAGCCCCTACAACTGACATGGGTAGAATTTCTGGTACAATTCAAACGAAAGTATTGCTCAGCTCAAAACCTGCTCGAGCTAGAGAACCAGTTTCTAACCCTGAAGAAGGGAAGCATGTCAATCGATGAATACACGAACAACTTCACATAAAAGATGGAGTTTGCCTTGCGTCTTGTTCCGGATGAGCTGACGAAAATTGATAAGTACGCAAAGGGACTACCATGGGAGTACGCGGTGCCAGTACGTCAGGCACCTACTTTGGTGGCAGCTATCTGAGTTGCCAAGTCAGTGGAGGATATGATTAAGGGAAGAGCGGCCAACAAAGTCAGGGTTGGCGAGAAGAGGAAATTTGAAGGGTCTGCTAAACCCAAAAAAAAGAAGAGCAAGTTCGGTTCAAAGAAGTTCGGGGGAGGAAATGAATTTAAATGGTGCGAGAAGTGCAAGAAGAAGCACTCGGGAAAATGTGGTGAGGAAGTAACCTGCTACAAGTGTGGGAAAACGGGGCACTATGCCAATGAGTGCACCACCAACAAGAGGGTGTGCTATGACTACCGTGAAGAAGGGCATATTGCTAAGGATTGCCCAAAGAAGAAAGATGCGGGAAGCCCAACATACCACCGAAGCCGAAGGCAAGAGCCTTCTAGATGACGCTCGAGGCTGCGAAGGAGGCAACATACGTCGCTTCAGGTACCTTTCTTGTAAATGGTTTGTCTGCCAATATACTATTTGATTCCGGAGCCAACTACTCTTTTGTGTCGCATAAATTTGGTGGGAAATTAGCATTGCTTGTAGAAAAACTTGATAATGCCCTGATTGTAAAAGTTGCCAGTGGCAAATTTGTACTTGTTAGTAATCGTATTAGGAACATCGTCATCGAGCTAAACGGAAACGAATTCCATGAAGAGCTATTACCCATAGAGTTAAACGGTTTCGACATCGTTTTGAGTATGGATTGGCTTAGCGCCAACGATGCCGAGATTCAATGCCGAAAGAAGATAGTAAGGGTAAACCAACCCGGAAAGGAATCATTTATGGTGTACGGGGTCAAAGACAGAGTGAATTCTGGAATCATCTCCCTGATGAAAGCCAGAAAATGTTTGTCCAAAGGATGTGCATCATACTTGGCATTCGTAATTGATGCTAAGAAAGAAAAGAAAGAGGTGCAGAATATACCAGTTGTGTGTGATTATCCAGAAGTCTTTCCCGAAGATCTTCCCGGATTACCACCTGATAGGCAAGTGGAGTTTCGTATAGACTTGTTACCAGGAATGACACCGATAGTAAAAGCGCCTTACCGATTAGCACCGACGGAGATGAAGGAGCTTATGATGCAACTTCAGGAGCTGTTGGACAACGGTTTCATTCGACCTAGTTCATCACCCTGGGGAGCTCCGATGTTATTCATGAAGAAGAAGGATGGAAGTATGAGAATGTGTATAGACTACCGAGAGCTGAACAAGGCAACAGTGAAGAACAAGTATCCATTGTTGAGGATAGATGACCTATTCGATCAGCTGCAAGGTTCGAGCTACTTCTCAAAGATCGATCTTAGGTCGGGATATCATCAGCTGAAAGTGAGAGATCAGGCTATCTAGAAGAGTACATTCAGAACGAGATATGGACACTATGAGTTCTTGGTTATGTCGTTTGGATTAACCAATGCTCCAACAACATTCATGGATTTGATGAATACGGTTTGTAAACCATTCCTCGATAAATCTATGATAGTGTTTATCAACGACATTCTCATCTACTCGAAAAGCCAGGAGGAGCATGGCAAGCATCTACGAGAAGTGTTGGAAGTATTGAAAAAGGAGAAGTTTTACGCTAAGTTCTCCAAATGCGACTTTTGGATACGAGAGGTCCAGTTCTTGGGTCACGTGGTTAAGCAGGAAGGGATAATGGTTGACCCCGCAAAGACCGAGGTTGTAATGAAGTGGGAACGTCCAAAGAGTCCCACGGAGATCCGAAGCTTTCTAGGATTAGCCGGATATTATCGACGATTTGTCCAAGGCTTTTCTTCGATAGCTGCTCCATTAACAGTGTTGACCCATAAAGGAGCTACATATACATGGAGTGAGAAGCACGATGAGGCATTCGAGAAGCTAAAGAAGAAGTTATGTGAAACACCGATACTTTCTCTATCTGATGGAGTTAAAGACTTTGCGGTTTATAGTGATGCATCTGGAGTCGGGTTGGGTTGTGTTCTGACCCAAAGGTGATAGCATACGCATCTCGACAATTGAAAGAGCACGAAAAGAAAGTATCTGCCTTAAAGATATGGAGGCAACCTCTACGGCACGAAGTGCAAGCTCTTCACAGATCATAAGAGTCTTCAGTATCTCTTTAATGAAAAGGAGTTGAACATGAGGCAACGACGCTGGCTAGAACTACTCAAGGACTATGACTGTGAGATACTTTACCACCCAGGTAAAGCAAATGTTGTTGCTGATGCTCTCAGTCGGAAATTCAACCTTGAAAGGAAAAGGCCAAGAGCGTTGAGATTTGAAGTCGTCTCGACGATTGTGGAAAGTATCAGGAAGGCTCAGGAAGAAGCTTTAGAGAAGAATGACCGAAAGGAAGAACGTTTGGGCAAAAAGTTAGTCTTCAGAACAAACAGTCGAGGACTGAAGGTATTCCAAGATCGGATTTGGGTACCTAAGACGGGAGGAATAAGAGACCTTCTGATGGAAGAAGCACACAAGACCATGTACTCAATTCATCCCGGTAGCACTAAAATGTATAAGGACCTAAAACCCTACTACTGGTTGGCGACGATGAAGCTCGATGTTGCAAAGTATGTGGCTTAGTGTGTGACATGTGCGAGATTTAAGGCACACCATCAGAAACCGTATGGGAGTTTAGAACCCTTACCTGTTCCCATGGGTAAATGGGAAGACATCACCATGGATTTTGTGACTAAACTGCCCAAGACGAAGAACGGACATGACATGATTTGGGTAGTCGTGGATCGTTTCACCAAGAGTGCACACTTCATAGCAGCCAACGAGAAGTGGTCTATGGATAAGCTCGCAAATGGTCACGTGAAGGAAATTGTAAGACTTCATGGTGTTCCTCTTACGATTGTATCAGATCGTGATAGTCGTTTCACGTCGAGGTTTTGGAGGAGTCTACAAGAGGAGTTGGGTACAAAGTTGTGTTTGAGTATTGCTTACCATCCGCAAACTGCTGGTCAGAGCGAAAGAACGATTCAAACACTGGAAGATATGCTGAGAGCATGTACCCTCGAGTTCCAAGGGAACTGGGACGAGCACTTACCCCTGGTAGAATTCTCCTACAAAAACAGTTTTCACTCAAGCATCAAGATGGAACCTTATCAAGCCTTGTATGGACAGAAGTGTCGTACGCCGTCTTGTTGGCTTGAAGCTGGAGAGAAGCAGTTTATGGGCCCAGAGATAGTCCACAAGACTGCTGAGAAATTGAAGGTGATTAGGGAAAGGATGTTAGCAGCTCAGGATCGTCAGAAGAGCTATGCTGACAAGAAAAGACGACCGATGACCTTCGAAGTTGGGGACTCGGTTTTGCTAAAAGTCTCACCGTGGAAGGGACTTATAAGGTTCCGTTCAAAGTTTTTCAAAAGATTGGGAACCAAGCTTACAAGCTGGAATTGCCCGAAGAACTCGATGGTATTCATAACACCTTCCATGTGTGTTATTTAAGGAAATTCATGGGAGATGTTCCCGACATAATTCCAATTTCATAGTTAAGGATGGATGAGAATAAAAGGTTGATCGAAGTGCCTAAGGCAATTGTTGACCATAAGACTAAGAAGTTACGACGCAAGATGGTCGACTTAGTGCTAGTCCGATGGAAACATTCGAATGGGTCGAATCTCACTTGGGAGACAGAGGATGACGTGATGAGTCGCTATCCACATCTGTTTGCTGATGCATGATTCCGGGACGGAATCATCCTAAGGGGGAGAGAATTGTAACGCCCGGGTTTCAGGGCTAAGCATAATTGTCAATGTAATAGTCTAGGTCAACTATTATAACTCTTTTTGAAGTTATAAAGATGAATATTTGAGTATTATGTGAATTATGTGTGTTTATGTGTTTATTAATTAATTATAAATGTATAATTAATAAAGAATAAAAATAAGCGTCAAAATTAAAGTGTGAGATAAGCCCGATATCTCTACATAAAGTTGTAGTGGTCGAAACAAGGATTCCGGGATATAAGGAACGCCGAAATCTGAGTTATAACGAAGAAGTTATGACTCGTCGAAGTTTCGCGACGGAACCGACACGATACCGGGAAGCGTAAATAGTGAATTTACGATAGAGCGAGATTTAGCCTTAGCGCTCTAAACGAAAGTCGTAGAATACGATAAACTAAGAACATCGACAAAAAGAACGCCCAAATCTGACTTCGTATGAGGAATTATGATTTTTCGAAGTTTCAGATTAGTAGTGTACAGCCCGAAATTCGAATATTAGATCGAGTGATTTTTAGCCGTCACAACCTAAATGAGAATCGAAGATCTCGTTAAAATCAGCGTAACGAGAAAAAGATGGGCGAAAACGGATGTCGGATGAAGAAGTTAGGAGGATTTAACGGACCAATCCTGTCCCGACCTGTTAATAATATAAAATTTAAAATCGAGTCAAAACTAGCTGACAGAGTCTAAACGAAAATTGTGGAGTACGTTCCCACCCTCGCGTGGATATAAAGAACGTCGAAAACAAAGCTCGTATGCGAAAGTTATGATTTTTAGAAGTCGAGAGTGGAATTTGCGAAGGCTGATAAGGAATTGATGACGTGGCGCGTTGTGGGCCGTCCATCGCTGATTAGTGAACGCTTTGGATTCGGACACGCCTCCCTTCGCTACTCCCCGCGTCCGAAGTCAGTATGCCACGCGTACCCTCGCCCTTATCTTCTTCCGGAGTGCGAGACAGTTGGTCCGAGGTGGCGCTCTTATCCGAACCATTACGCCCAGCGTAGGTCCGAGGTACGCCCAGCGTACCGAGGCCTCGCAGGCTATAAAAGGGGGCCGAGAGTTCTTCATTTTTCACACCTTTTTCACTTCTCTCTAACTCTTTTCTCTCTCTAAGAGTCCTAGACACTCCTAAACCCTAGGGAACCTCCCTAGCACCCGAAGGAATCCCCGAGGCTCCCGGAGTCCCGAGAAAAAAAAGTCTTTCGGTTTCGAAACGCTACTACAATTAAGTTCCGGTTTTCAATAAAATTCGCTGTAAGTGAGCTACACTTACGCAATTTTTAATATAGCTTTCAAATAATTATAGAAATGTTATTAGGTCCTTAAAATAATTATTTGGGCTATTATTATGAGTTATATTGAGTGTTATTAACGCTTAAATAATAATAATAATAATCAGACCTATTAATTGGTCACGGTTATCGTTAGACTAAACCCTAGTGGTATTGGTACTAGGTTTTATCGAAGGAAATTGTTTTGAGAGTATCGAAGCGTTGTTCGAGTGCTGAGTCACCACCTTTCAGGTGAGTGCATAGTTACTTTCAGCTTACACATAGATATGAAGTATTTTATATAAATTACATGCTATGTGTGCATATTATCTGAATACTTGCTATCTATGCTGGATGAACATTTTTATACATGTTTTCAATTATTTAAAGTATATATTTATTTTATATCTACGAAAATGTTAGGGTAAAACATGGGTAGATGTATTAGTTGTTGTGTGATAAAATAAAATAATGAGAGGCCTCGTTATAGATGTTATTGATGATCCAGTCATCTAGCGGAGTATAGATGACGACCACGGACTATTCTAGACAGTCCAGTGGAACACTAGCAGGCTCGCAACCTGTAGGTGTTTATTTGAACTGTGTGCTCACCAGATGTACTCCATCCCCCACATGGTTTCCTTAAGTACATTTATTGCTGAGGAATCCCCTTATTAGTAGTGTCCATCCCGATGATAGTCCTTAGACTAGGTCCCTTGTGTTAGATGTTTTAGGGACGTAAAGTGAGGATAACGGGAATGGGTAACCGGGTTTGTTTGGTTTGATAAAGTTAATAAACTTATTTATTGTGGGTTGAAAACCCTATGTGCTCACCAGGCTCCCAAGCCTGACCCACTCAGTTTTATGTATTACAGGTAGTGGCGCTTGAGCATAGATATGATGTTTGGACGAGGGATTACGGATATAGGCCTGTAGATATGAAATAATGTAGTAAGGCTTATATTGTACTGTTTATGCTTTCGATCTGTACGAACATGACATCCCAAGTCTTTTAATGAAATACATTTCTATGGAAATGATTTTGATAAATCTTTATCATATTTTGTTTTGGGACAAATTCCGCAACACTTTTATTTAAAATGTTACTCTAATTTTTAAACAAAAAATAAACAAACCGGCCTTTTCTGGCCGTGATTTTGGGGATGTCACAAGTAGGACAAAGACTATAAATTTTCCCTTCATTAAAAGTATTAATGATAAATACTAAGTAACTAAACCTTTTATAAATACCCAATCTTAGTTACTTAGGAAAATGTGAATAAGGTGATAATCCATGAAATTACACTATGCACTTTGTTTAAGTCAGTTAGTGGAGCGTGTATGGTTAACCGGCACACTAAATCGTATTTAACAAGGTAGGCAAAGGGTAACTTAATGTTTATCATAGTATCAATGGAGCGTGTGTGGTTAACCGGCACATCGATTGAGGGGTAAACACTTAAGGGTACCAAGTAATTTGCATGGTTACTTCACACCTTGTTTTGTGATCCTCGACATCCCAGTCACAAAACCGGATGGGCATACTCAAGATTGAAACATGCCATTGAACAGTTCAATGAATCTCAAAAGATCTAGGAGTTTCAAATCCAATTAAAAAACCTAATAAATTATTTCGTTTTTCATGGTGGAAATTGGTGAATCGTCATTCACCTACCTTCAAATATTCTATAGCTTGGATTACGGCATCCCTCTTCCAAGTTATAAAATATTGTGTTGGGTCCTAGCCTTAATATTTCATATTGGGTGTTATATTAAGGACTTTAAATCAACTATCTTGAATATCTCCCAAAAAGATGTCTAGTTCAGACATCTATGATCTTCCCAAATCTCTTGGAACCTCACGTCCTCCACTTCCTCCAATTATTCTCCCTAACCCACATGTTTAAGGTCACTCAAGCCCTATTGGAAAGCAAAGTTCTATGTGTGATCACATCTTAGAGATGTAGTCACATATTGACAAGCCGAGAGAGTTGGATGTCAAAGTCTTGAGAAAGTTGGTGGCTCAACTACTTTCTAAGCCACATAGTGAGTTCCTTTGGGACTCCTATGAAACATGCTATGACAAGACCCTTAATAATCTTATCTATTTGCTAAGATCAACTTCCTAAAACTTTATGGACATTGACAATGATGACAATGGATATCCAGTAAAGCTCTCTCTTCCCAATGGAAAGGGATCGGCCATAGTCAACTCGGTTGACCAAATAGTAAGTATTAGATAGTCCAATTATCAAGGGTCCATTGCCAAAGGAAGGGGCATTGGTTGTGAAGCTGTCAAATTTACCTAAGGATGTTAAAGTCAATGAGTTTGACTCTACTTCAGGTAAAGTCCATTGTCTAACTCTATTAAGTTCCTACTTGGAGATTCTTATTACATGATGTGACTGGGTCACATATTAATGTTTGAAGAATCAAAGAAAAGTGAAGAAACTTAAAGAAAGAATATGTTGAATCTGATCGCGTAGATGGATTTCTATCGCATAGTTTGAAGATCGAATTCTTGAGCTACTTCTTAGGAGTTATGATATATTGCTTAGGAATAGATAACAACAAAGTTTTCATGTGCTTTTGCACTGTAAGGATAGTTTTTTCCGGAAAGTTTTTAAAATAAAAGGAAAATTTTCGATTTTATTTATTTTAAAATATCCTTACAATGGCATTTGTGAACACCACTAATTCCTTATGTCTTCGTTGCAGGTTGCCCAACATCACGGACAGTGTCAAAGAAAACATCGAGGTCTTCACTACTTAACCTTGTATCATTATCATGCTCAAAACCCATGAATTGCCAACCTAAGAAGCATCAAATCTTTTCAAAAATAAGACATTTTGAAGACTTAAAAGTTAAAATTAAAATTAAAATAAAGTCTAAGAAATTTAAACTAAACAATATTTTTTTAATTTTTGATTTTTTTTAAAAATAAAAAAATAAAAATAAAAATAAAATTGTATAACACTAATTTCCTTTTTCACCATTGCACATAACCTTTTGTGATATAGGGATCAAAGTTATTAGACAGCCTTAATCCATTTATCGGTACCTCCTTCTTCATGAATAGATCTGGTCAAGCGTTGGTATTGTGGTCCACTTAAGCACAAAAGATTGTGAAAACAGTAGGACATATTACAAGTGACAAGACATTGTGACCCTATGTTCCTAGACAAAATTCCTAAGGAACATTTATCTGACGACGACCAAGGATATTGTTTTCCACCTAAATTGAGCAGCGAGATCCACAGACAATCCATTAATTGTTCAATTTTAGATGTACTAGAACATGTTTCCCGCTTTCTGATATACCCCAATAATCAAGAACTTCCGAGATACTCCTTACTTTAGGTGAGCAGACACTTATTTTTATAGAAGACAAATTTAGAATGCATATGCTGTACACCCATGTCGGATCTCTTCCAATCACACAAATGGTGAAAAATATGACTAACCAGATTTAGAGGGATTGAGAAGTAGAATGGTGCATATGTTGTGTACTAGGTCGGACTGTTAATCGCGCAAAGGAGACAACATATGGCTAACAGACAGGAATGATTACATAGATAGAAGATACAGAGAGATAGAAATGCATATGTTACAGTCCAGGTCGGATGTATTTCAATCACTCAGAGGAGGCAACATATGACTAACAGAAACAAAGCAAGAAAATAACCTTCTACAGATCTAATTTATTGGAATTCCCCAGTTGGCCCATCAATACCGGAATTAAGGATAAACTCCGCACATCGAGGAAAAGTTAAACCACGGATCAAGATACAGATTAATTAGTGTAATCCGCAGATTCCCATGTATATCTCCCTGCTCATCCTATCCGAGCATCGTATTGTCAGGCTAAACAAAACTATCTAGGTCAAGATTTGTCAAGTCTCTAGATTCCTTAAGTTCATATGTTCCTAGTCAAGTCTATTAAATCTTTTGTGCCTACCAGCGCATCAAACACAGAGCCTACCAAGTTTATATCACTTCCCTTCACATCACCAACAAACCAACTATTTTTGGATTTTCTAACTTTTATGATTTATATAATTTTTGAATTTTCTAAATTTTTGTTTTGTTTTTATTTCTCCCCCTAAATTTGCGCGTAGGAGAGAATGAAAATTAAATGCGCAAATTTAAACTATCCTAAAACAAAATCAGTCTTCAAAACGGATCATTTTTTAGAAAATAAGGGTCTCAAGAAAATTCAAATTGTAGTCCATAAGCTGATATGTGAGACACCCAACAAGCTACTCTTTAACTCAGAAGTGTAGATGACGTTCTCAAAACTCAGCACTTCATTTGTAACTGTTCCTTTCTGTGTGATCTTTCCTCCATCTCATCCCACGATAGAAACATAGCCCCCATTAAGAGTCTGAATGACGTGTAGTTAGGAGATGTCTCATGTCATGTGCTTGAAACAACCGCTGTCGACGTACCAAGGTCTAATGACATTCCTCCGCAGCTGTTCCAGCACAATGAGTGGAATCATTTAGATTTGGGGACTCAAGTCATTACAACCCTGGGTTTACCCTTGACATTCACAAAGTTATCCTTTTGTTTTTGCAATTTTGAATTACAATCAGATGCACCGTCAGAAAATGACGATGATTAGACAAATGTAGATTTGGGCACCCACTGATAATTAGGTTTTAAAGAATTCACAGCTGATTTAGAAATATTTTTCTTTTGCTTTGAGAGTTTAGATTTTCGGCTAGGATTAGTCGAAGATCCAGACGCACCATTTGACGAAATTGACCTTGGCTAAGCCGCATTCGATTTCGGCAAAGCACCTGTGGCTGGTTTAGTGAAAACTTATTTGTTCGGTTTAAGATTAGCCCTTTTCTTATCACTATGAACTTTTCGATCATCATCACGAAGACGAGATCAAGAGGACTTTCTCGTTAGATACCTTCCTTGAGACTCATTTTCTCTTCTTGGTGCAAAAAAATGTACAAATGCCCTATTAGGACAATTGCGAGCAATGTGGCCGGCAATTCCTCAATTAAAACAAATTTGCTTTTTATCATGAAAACTAGTACCCCCTTTTTCTGTTTTTGTGCTCTTATTGACTCTTCTAACTTTCCCATATGTAGAAGTGCATGTGTCAGGGTGTGTAACAGGTATAGAAAGTGTGGATGTGCTAGTGTCAGATTCAAAAGATTTCACGAAGACAACACCACATTTATCAGAAACATTTGAGTTTGACACCAAATCATCACAAACCAAATCAGTTTTAATAGACATAGACTTATCACTGTTCAAAATAGGAACACCAAATTTTGACACAATATTATTATCAGACTCAATCTTTCCATCCTCCCGCTTTCCCTTGCTTACTGACAAATCTGCATGGGAAGTAGAAACATTAGTATCTAACTCCCTAGCACTACATTTTGTTCCTTGTTCAGTAGCTTGTTTACCATAAACCATAGATGGCTTTCGATCAATTTCCTCCTAAGTCAAAGGTTTAGCAATATAATTGTGATTGAATGGGGAAGGGACACTCTCATAACCTATACCAACTTGCTTTTGATCCTTCCACTTCATTTGTTGTTCAATTATTGTTGCAACTCTTTCACTTGACACATCGAATTTCTTGAAATTAAAATTGGCATTTGCAAAACGGATCTTCAATATGTCAAGTTCAGCACTTACATCATCAAAATCTTTCTTAAGATATCTATACTGAACACACTTGTCATTATACTTTGCCTGTAATTTCTTATAGTCATTATTCTTGGCCTCTAATTGATCTTTCAATGGTTTCTGGCCTTTCCTAAGGGTGTATCTCTCATACTTAAGTTCCTTATTCTCCCTCTTTATTAATTCAATTTGCTCACGAAGAAATTTAATCGTAGCTTCACAAAATGGAGTACATGAAACTTCATTGATCAGGATGCTTGAAGATCTCATTGTTTTAAAAATTCCCTTTGACTATAAACCTCAAAAGTCAACCTTAAAAGTCAAATTTAAAAATTTAAACTTAATAAGTCAAACCGAAAAGCTAAATTTGAAAATTTGAAAGTTAAACGAGAAAGTCAAAGTTTAAAGTCAAAGGTCAAACTTTAAAGTCAAATGTGAAACTTTAAAGTAAAAATTAATTTTTGAGGTCAAAAAAGTCAATTTAGAAATTCAAAAATTAAAAGCTAAAATTTTTGGAAGAAAATGGAATTTAAAAATAAAAGGAAATTGATTTTTGGGTTAAAAGTGTTAAACTTGCGAAAATGGAATCGAAGATATTGTATTTGAATTAAATCTGGAAGGCATATACCATCAAGCAAGCTAGATCAGTTGGAAAGGCGACTGGTTGATAAAATAGGGGACCCGGGTCCGATCCCTGGCAACCCCCAAAATGTTATTGAATTAAATCTGAAGTGAGGATGCAGCGTGTGCGTGTGCGAGGATGCTGGCTGAGAACGAAGACCGAAGCCGGAAACGTTGCTAACCCGAGAATGAGGCGAAGACCGCAAACGAGGCTGGACCGTGAACCCTTCTCAGTAGTAAACGAACCATGGATCGCGAACCCACCGAGGACCGTGAAAGCTGCTTCGGTTGGCCGAGAACACTTCTTCGGTCGGCTGAGAACCCTTCTTCGGTGGCCGAGAACCCTACACAAATGATGTGAAAAACAACGGTTTCATCCGTTTTTGCTCCGAAACTCGATCCAAAACTCGTTTTTATGAAAAATACAAAGAACAAACCCCCACTATTTTGCCAAGATATATCCAAAAATGCAAAATCCTTCCAGAAAAGGATCAAATACACTCCAAATCTGGTAAATTGATTGATATAATACTTGAATATGTTTTGACACCGGATTGGCTCTGATACCAATTGTAGTGGCCAAAATCCAAGAAGCAAACCAGTGATCAAACAATAATCAATCAAACAATCAAGAATGGAGTAGAGAAAAGGATCACTCAAACAATGCATATGTTTTATAGCATAAAACATCAGGTACACCTTGAGCACACACACAACACCGTGAACTACTCTCTACAACCACTCACTAACACATTCTAATAGACTCCTATATATAGGGACAAGACTAACCGCAAACAGATTTCACGGCCGTGAACATGTTCACGGTCGTGAACACTAAATAACCATAAACAACTTGATCGCAAACACCAAATAAAATCAAACCCTATACATAGATAATTGCCTATCCCAAACCACATAATTATGACTTAACAGTTAGGCTGGTTGGACGATAAGACAGTGACAAGATATGAGTCCAAATACACATTTACTGGTAGGACAAGAACATGTTGTGAGTCTAGATATTTTTACTGGTGGGACGACGAAAGGTCGTGAGCCATTTTTGTATGCATTAAACGTGTATTGTGTATATGTTACCCTGGGGAACTCAGTAAGATTTGGCATACAATTGTTGATTACCTTTTTTTAGATACTTCATCAGATAAAAAAGGGAAAGGCCTGACTATACACAGACATCGACATCATGATTTGAGATTTACACATGCTATATATTATACTCTGATTTGAATAGTTGAATTTTGATTATCAAACAATGTTTTTCTTTATGAATGACTGAACGTTTGAATGAACTAATGTCTTTTAAAAATGGAAATTTTGGTATGAAAAGCGGGACATTACAAGTATCATAGCCCTCGTTTGAGGGATTTGGATGAACACTCCTGTGATTTCAAACTCAAACTAGAATCCTAGAAATTTATGCAAAACTTTTAGAAAAAAAAATTATACATCATTTTATGGAAAAGAAAGATTTTATAAGTCTTTTAAAAAAGAATTTCAAACAAACCTTTTTGGAAAAGAATTTTATGATGCATTATAGTGTAGGACTTGCTTGTTATGTGCTGCTTGAAACCTATATTGATATTAATAGTTATTTGGAGAATGTGTTAGGTACATTCTCATAGAATTAAATAGTTTTAAATGCTTTATTTGGCTCTATTACATAGCTCTTGTTTTAGTCCATCCATTTTGGTGCAGGATCTTTCAGTCGAAAGACTTTTTAATTTTAGAGGTATGTAATTGTATTTGTCAAATAGTTAATTGACATGGTAGAATTTCTTCCATGGCTGATAACAGGGTGAGGTGGGATTCCTAGTGACCTAGGAAAGTGATAGAATATGCTAGTTTGGGCATATGCATGAGAGAAATCCTTAAGGGAGGGTCTAGGAAATTTCATATGTGTTTAGTAAAGTAAATAGTTATGGTCTAGGGCACCTGTTAAATATGCAAAAATCCTAATGGAGTCTAGGAAGAATTGTTGTATGTGCTCATTTTGACGCATACATGTTTTTTAAATAGCTTTCTAATGGTCATGTGTAGTGACTTGGGAACTTCGGTGCAATTCTTTGAAATAGTACAAATAGGTGTGGAAGGTAGTATAAGCTTGTAATACCGGAAGCATAGGATATATACTTAGATCGGGAAGAATCAAAAAGTTAATAAGGCATTGCTAGTTGGGTAGATAGTTTGGTTAGCACTACGAATTCTTTTTTCCTTGTGTCTGTTATTACATGCATTATGTCATTAACCAGATGAGTGGTTTGGGTTCAGGCCTAGATAGCCATGATGGATCGAGTATGGGTAGTGCACAGCTGGATGAAAGTGTTGTTTGATTCTGAGGTATCAAGAAACTTGTTCAATATTGTTCCACATTTATTAATGAGACTTAAAAGGAGGTGATTGTGGTGATCGATAAGAGGATTCCAACCTTCGTTGGGGCTTGGCAACCAATGGCTAGCGTTGCTACCTGATGTGATGTAGTTGTGTATCGACCTACCATGTTCAAAAGAGGAAGTATCAGCTTGTTAGAATAAGATGGATAAGAGATATGATATGTATGTCTCGTATTAGTGTTTGTCTCAAGGATGCAAGGGTCCATTTTGCAGCATCATGCAAGAAATACTCATTGGGAGATGATCATTCAGTCAGTTATAGTAGCCAGGGTATAGAACTTATCTTGGGTTGAGTTTACGTCCTAATTTAGGAAGAAAATGGTGTCTCTGATGAACCTCGAGTGTGTCACTCAAGAGTTAGGACTGTAGGTCCAATAGAGGACAAAGAGAAGGTGCAAGTTTAGGCACCACCGGAAGCTAAGAAGTCAAAGACTTTGATAATCTCTTAGTAGGTCATACGAGCCTCGATTATGGTAAAGAGTATGGGAAGATGCATTATGGTGCTTGATGTGTGTTTGTATCCAAATACTTTAGATGTGGTTAGAAGGGTCAGATGGAGCACGACAAGGTTGATTGTCCCATAGAAATATTGAGTTCAACATTCGTCGTTATTGCTAGTCATTTCCATTATGTTAGTAATGCCTTATTGCACTATTTTGTTATACGTGTGCTTGGTGGATGACTTTGTGCTTGTCATGATCTTCTTTCGTTTTTGGTCAGGTTATGCAAGGAGATCACTTGTTATGGGCAACAACAATAATGCTACATTAGGAGCATTAAATTCATTATTGTGATAATCAGGAGTTTCTTGCAAGTAGAAAAGGAAGCTACAAATCACATAGGTAGATTCAACTTGTGTTTCGATCAGTTGTAGGTAGTAGGAAATAATGGTTCATTCCCAAGTGGGGGAGAACCGACTATTAAGGAAAAAGTACAAGGGGAAATTTGACTTTGGTTTTGACACTAACATCTAAGAAGTTGCAGCACAAGTAGGTGGCGGTTATTAGTTTCAGTTTTTGGTATGTGGATGAAAGGAGAATGAATTCCTTTACTAGAATACTCATAAGCTATAATTTTTCCTGATATGCTTCTCAAGGAACGGTTAGACTTTCCTTCCAAGCGTCAGGTAGGATACAAGAATTAATTGAATTCTCGGGTATGACTTGGTTAACCAAAATCACTATATATGTTTGTGCTTTCAAGGATGTAGGACTCATCCTCACATCATAGAAGTTTTTGGACAAGGAATTAACTAGGTTGAGTAGTTTGCCATATGGAGCATCGAATGACTTTGAGCAAAGGAATGATGGACCACTCAAGGTTTACATCATGCTTTGGGAGTTTGATTCGCTCATAGTAACGATATAGTTATCATATGCCAAGTATTGATAGTGGTAGGATCGATGTCGTAGGAGAGCGTGTTTTCTTTACATGATCTTTACAAATCATCGTCTAATGTCTGTATAGGTGAAATAATGGATGCATAGAGGAGGAAGTTCGGGATGGACTATTTCCATCTAAAGATGTGGTAATACCTTATAATGTTTGTGAATTTATCAATGATATAACAAAGGAATGGTGGATCGAGTCGGTGATCAATGATTGATCTTTCAGTTTTGATGTTATTGTCGACAACCAAGGTTATTATAGGGTCTCTACAATGAACTGATAATATTTACATTAAGGGAGTGAATCTTCATCAAATATTTCGAGTGTTGCCTTAGTTGTGGGATGCTTAATATAGGAATGCCAGAAAAATTGGTTTGGTATCATCGTCACGCGTACTAGGGTTCTGCAATCTCCATATGAAATTAATAGTTGTTATAGATTAGTAGGGTATCGTCAGAAATTTGTTCATACATTTCAAGTTTTTAGGTGCATGGTTTGGTTCGAGTGGTAGAGAGCGCAAAGGATTATAGGAAACTAGTGTAATTTTTCCTACACATTCATTAAGTTTAGGGTTATCTTTAATTGATAGATTGTCGAGTGAGTGTCTTAAGGTTTGGATGTTATCTGAATACGATATCTTGAGAACTCTTAGTCTGGCTTTATTGCATGATTCTTTTATGATATATCGCTTTCAAGTTGAAACAAACGTTTGATTATCTATCTTGTTTCCTT
Source organism: Lactuca sativa (assembly GCF_002870075.4). NCBI lineage: Eukaryota > Viridiplantae > Streptophyta > Magnoliopsida > Asterales > Asteraceae > Lactuca > Lactuca sativa. The sequence continues at coordinate 138,720,548 of NC_056627.2, forward strand.
ACTATATGCGAGTATGTATCATTCCGGTGACGCTTCATTATTTTGTTAGGCTTTAGGGTAGACTATATGTTTGGTATAGTGGTCTTTTGTTTGGTATATGTTCATTTGTGCATTTATATAAATATGGCTATATTCGATCTATAGCATTCATAGGTTGATGTAAGGTAAATATTATACTTTAGCATCTCTTTTTTAATGGATGACTAAGCTCGAGACGATTGTAGCCTCAAGAGGCTAAGTAAAAGATTCATGTTGTGTTTGGTAGATGATGATTGGGTTCCTTTGGTCAGTGGGATGTCAGTTACGAGCCTACATACCTACCGAGGTGTTGGTCATGAGTCTTCAGGCCCGATGTAGGATGATGTCAAGAATGGCGATGCGTTGTGAGTATATAGTCCGAGTAGTTGGATGGTGTCACGACTTATTATGAACCTATATAAGTATGAATTGTTCGACATCAACTTGAGTTTTGATGTAATTAGGGTAGTAAGAGCCTTAGGGCAAGGCTATTGATGACCGATTGTTCGGTAGGTTATGGTTTGGTGTTTGAGATCTGGATGATTTATTAGAAGGCTTATGAATTTTCTCAGAATTTCGCTGTTAGGATTCAGCACTTATGTTGTTTAGCGGCTGAGCCAGGTGGATATACTGATTGTGATGTGAGGTTGTGAGTTATTAAGGAGGGTATGCCTTCGAAAGGTGTTGTTTTAAGAGAAATATAGAACTATATACCAGAAACCATTTTAGGGAATTATCTAGAATAAAGATGTCATTTAGTCATTTTGGATGGATTTTTTAAGGGCTACGCTTCATATTGGGTTAGCAATGTTCCTCGTTAAAGGAACTGATCGGCGTTTTTTTTAATCAAGAAATGATCGTTAGTTATAGAGTACCAGTTCTACAGGTTTAGACCGATAAATTACCACTTTTAGGGGACTTTGCAAGGAAGTAAGCAGGTTTCGGATGGAAAGTGAAGTGTTTTGGTAGGTAAAGTACAGAAATTCAAGTTGATGTGATAGCATTCACTAAGCTCCAATTGGTCTCCGGAACCTCGATAAGATGGTGTGTGGGCAATATGTTGAATTTGTGTAGGAGTTAGATTTGGTGAACGAAATTCCTATAAGTGGGGGAGAGTTGTAACACCTTATTTTAACTTTTTGAGATAAAAACACATAAGCAGTTGTTTATAAAATGAAAGTTAAAATAGTTTTTGTTTTAGCCAAAATGATCAACATGTAAGTTGTAGCATTCATCAAGAAAAACGTGTGGATATAAAGAGAGTCATAACAAAATAAATATGAAGAAGTTATGATTTTTTATCAGATTTGGTGGATTTCATAAACACCACGACATGGTCCTCTATTTGCCACGATACGATGCATTAAATGCACATGACCTCTCCAGCTTAACGTTGTGTGATATCCCCAATTTCACTGCTAGAAAAGACCAATTTATTTATGCTTATTTAAAATAAGAGTGTCCTTTTTAAAGAATAATATTGTAGAGTTTGTTCCCAAAAACATGATAATGATATTATTAAAACATTTCCAAAGAAATGTATATTTTTATATTAAAAACATTGGGATCTCATCGTCAATACAATATATTAGCATAAATAGAAATAATATAAGCCTTACAAACATCTGCTATTCTACTAGCCTATAATCTATAAATTTCTCATCAATCATCACACATGTGCTCTCGTGCCACTACATGTAATACAAAAATATGAGTGGTTCAAGCTTGGGAGCCTGATGAGCAAATAGGGTCTTCAGCCCACAATAATTAAATTCTTTTAATTATGTATTTTTATCAAATCATTCTACCTGATTATCCATTCCCATTATCCTCACTTTTTGTCTCTAAAGTATCTAATTCAAGGGACCTATTCTAAGGATTATCTTCGGTATACACAATAATGCTCAGGGGCTTCCTTAGCAATATATGTCAATAAGGCAACCAGGGGGGATGGAATACACTTGATGAACACTTAGTTCAAAAACACCTACAGGTTTCGTGCCTGTTAGCATTAAACTAGACTATCAACAATAGTCCATGGTCATCATCTACACTCCGCTAGACGACTATATCATCTTTAAAGCCAAGTTCGCACATCATCTATTTCATCTTTCATCTCTCATCATCTATATTATTTTTCATCTACCCATTTCTACTTAATATATTTATAAGTGTAAAATACATAAATAGTGTAAATCATGTAAAACATGTATCAGTTGTTCATCTAGAATAGATACTGATAATAGGCACATATAACATCTAATTATCTTAAATACTATATCTATTTGTAAGATGAAAGTAAGCATGCACTCACTTGTTAAAGTGGGTGACTGGAAAATTGGACAATGACTCGCTTCATCACTTTAATTTGTCCTTTAATATGACCTAGGTTCAATTATCTTTATGTCTTATTTTATTATCTATTATGACTAATTAATAGTCTAGAATTCTCAACAATCATAATGTCTATATATGATGAGATAACGATGTAGGATCATATCGGAGGTAGGGTCTGTTTAGTATAAAGAGTATATTGTTTGGAAATCCCACTTTATACACCTCACTAAATCCATCCTATAGGTCATCCCCATAAGTAGATCAATCAGTAATATGACGTTGGAACCACTGACAAGTCTTATTTATAAATTCATAACAACGACTATGAATATTAAATATAAATTTCACTAAAATAATATAGAGTGTAATTTAAATTACATAGATTCCCTGGACAAAAGTTTAGAAATTGTACTCGTAGAGTTCCTACTCAATGGCTACTACTTGTTGGACACTTAGGGGTCGTTGGGCTTCACCAGGAAAATAATTCCAAGGAAACTCTGGGGTTAAACCCGAGAGAAATCGAGAGAGAATTGAATGGATTTGTGTAGGAAAGAATTAACTCGTACCAGCTATTTATAAGGCTAAAATTCCATATGCACACTGTGCATTGGCCTGGTCGGTCCTCTCTATAGCTGACACGTGTCCGATTTTGGCTGAAGGCACGTCGCCCCCTTCTAGAAGGTACGCAAACTGCGTACGCATGTAGTGACGAATTTTAGAATTTCAAATTTGCATAACTTCTTCATACAAACTCTATTTTTTTACATACTCAATGTCCATGCGTAGCTATTGACGATATCTACAACTTTCATTTAGACTCCGTCGGCCATTTTTGACTTTATTTATTTCACACAGGCTTAGACTGTTAAAGTCAATTTAAAATGCATAAATCTCTCATAAGTCATTTGTTTTCGACTGTCTTTATATCCTTGAGCTCCTATCAATGAGAACTTCAACTCTCATTTAGATTATTTCGGCAAAAAATAGACCGATCTGAAATTCGATTTTTGAGTTGTATACTACTAAGCTGAAATTCAAAAAAATAATAACTTCCTTTGATGAAGTTAGATTTAGACGTTCTCTATATGCATTCTTTCGATTTAACGACTACTACGACTTTCTTTAGATCACTAAGGATAAAAAGTAATCTAACAAAAATTTACTTTTTACAAAACATATTGTCGTATAGGTTTGAATCGTGAAATATCAACGGATCATAACTTCTTCCGTATATGTCTGCTTTATGTGTTCCTTATATCTCTGGAATCCTTGTCATGACTACTTCATATTTCTTCAAGGATATTTGTCCTAATTTTTATTCTATTTTGATGTCTATTTTATTCTTATTTTATTATAGTGCTTATAAGCACGTATACTACAAATATTTAAACATAGAACATGTAGTCTTCACAAAAATTTCTTTTATTACATTGAATAGGTTACAATTGTTAACCCTAACTATTATATCATCTTATTAACTTTCTAGCGGGAAACACAGACATTACACATTGCATACAAGTGAAGAACCATCAGTCGGACCAGTGGCTGCGATGAGGCGCATAAAAACCAGCTATGAAAAAAAGCTAAATACTCCTCATTTCTTTGCACTATTCAATCTTCAAAGAGTCTCTCTCTATCTCTCTCTCTCTCTCTCACCCTCGAGCTTCTCGATCCTTCACGATTCGACTTCTCATTTTGTAGTTTCAGTAGCAAAGTGTTGGAGGTTTCAAAAATATATATAATAAGTAAGCGTCGAACTTGTGCTCGTGGATATTCGTAGCTTGTCAATCAGGTAAGTTACACTTTCACTTATGTATAACTTGATTTCAAGAATATTAGGTGTCGTTATTATGAACTTGTGTAGTTGATTAGTCATTAATCTAATTATTATATTGATTGATCTACTTACATGTGTGGTATCTAGGATAGACACATTAGCTCGGTTGTTGGATTTATGAAAAGATATATGTTGAAACGATCATGCATCTCGACTATCTTGACTAGATAATCCTTAATTTATGGTCAATCAGTGTTATTGGGATTAGTAAAGTATCTCACTTTTCTTATCAGCTTTCCTTAGTTGTTTATCAGTTATAGAAATATAGGTTGTTTCATGTTTTGAGCGCCTACTCGTTGGTTGGATTGCTGATAGTTGTCTGGGTAGTTGTTCAAGTGAGTTTTCTCACTATACATTATATTACAATATGTATCCTGTGTATGTTAGGCAAGTAGACTAGTTTATCCAATTTCCTATTATGTTGTACTTTTGGTCGATTGTTTGTTTACATATATATGTATGTATAAGGAGTTGACGTCACAACGACAACAGGTCGTGAGCCATTAAACTGGTAGGACGACTAGATGACGATATGTTGTGAGGGCAAATACACATTTATTGGTAGGACGGTGAGTGGAAACAGGCCATGAGTCTAAATATGATTTACTGGTGAGACAACAAATGGTAGTGAGCCATTGTTGTATGCATTGTATGTGTATTGTGTATGTGGTATCTTAGGGAGCTCACTAAGCTTTGGCGTATGGTGGTTTATTAAACGTTTTACATTCTTCCTGGGTGCACAATAAAATTTTGAATTATGATTGTGGGATTATACATGTGTTGCCAAAAGAAAAGGAATATGGAAAAGGGTGATATTTTCGACTTAGGTTTGCTCAGTTATGGTGAAAATACTATAAGTTAAACTTGATGCCTTTGTTACATAAAAGGTCATTCTTCATAATTTCAAGTTAATTTGTTATTTATTAATGAATGAAAAATTAGTCCAATTTGATTATTTATTCTTTCCTTTTGATTTCAACAAAGTGTATAACCTAGTAGGCTCATGCATTTTTAAATAATGTCATTAATGTGTTTTTTCGGTGAGCATATCTCGAACACTTCTGATATATTTGATGGATTTATGGTGGAGGCTGATTCAACAAATTTTATATGGATAGATTCTTTACTAATTCTTATATTTTCATTAAATACTCTAAAATATTTTGATATAATAAAGTAGCCAACAAATATTATTTCAACTGACTTGGGCTTAAACATGGAAAGATTGTTCTTTTGATTTAGAATGTATCATGGACAACCAAACACATGAAACAATAAGGCTTTTGGTTTTTGTCCTTTCAAGACTTCATATGATGTCTTAGAGTGCTTTCTAACAACGATTGACTTGTTTTTGGTGTAACGTGATGTATTGACAACTTTCGACAAAAATTATAAGGGCATATTAGCTTTTGTTGACATTGTTCTACTAACTTTTATAATTATTCTATTTCTTTTTTTAGATATACCATTTTGCTCATGATTTGTTACATGTGAAAAGTTTTTTTTCATCAATGAATGGCCCTAAAATACTAATATTGTGATATATGATCAATTTTGACCTATTTAGCATTTTTTTCTAGTTAAATCTATGTACACTTGATGAATAAAATGATCTCTTTAGTTACATTACTTTTGTTTTTAAGGAATATAACCATGTGAAGGGTTATATGAGTCTTGAGTATTCATCTTCTTATAAATGTAGTCAAAATCGGTGATATCCAGGTGGGTTATTGATGATATCTCAATTATCGGTAGTTTTCAAAATAACACTTCCAAATATTGGTACAACCAAAAATGGTGATATTTACTAATATTTGGATTCCTGGATATCGATGATGTCATTGATTTTTAGAAGTTGTTTTTGGCCAAAATTCATGCCAACTAATAAAATTGAGACTTTTTTGGGCCAAAAAATTTACCCTGGTTCATACACTTAAAACTTAAACCAAAACTAAATATAAAACACGGGTTGTATTTCACACATTAACAATGACTCTAGCTTTGATGTTTGATATATATATATATATATATATATATATATATATATAGAGAGAGAGAGAGAGAGAGAGAGACACACACACACACACACATATATATATATATATATATATATATATATATATATATATATATATATATATATACACATTCACATACATATGCACATACATATACATATACATATAGAGCGTGCAAGTTTGAGGAATTTAAAGTTGATGTCAAGAGTTAACTAATGAAAAACCTAAAGTTGGCACTATATCTCAATCAGATTATGAAAGACTTGTTGACCCTCAACCCTTGTTTACTGTGGAATCGGACATACTTCCACCTCCTCTCCGAAGACCTTCTAGAGTACGTCATGCACCTGAGTTTTAGGGGTTACAAATTATTTAAGAATATGTGTCTCTGGTAGATCATGATAATCCTACTAGCTATCAAGAAGCTATGGTAGGTCCTAAGGCTGCTAAATAAAAGGAGGCTAAGGGGAGAAATATTTAGTACATGTATGATAACCAAGTTTTAAATTTGGTTGATCACATACCTAGACTTAAAATTGTTAGGTGTAAGTGGATCTTAAAAAAATAATACATACTTGGATCGGAATGTACACACATTCAAATCACGAATGGTTGTGGAAGTTTATACTCAAGCTCAAGGAATTAAATATTAGTAAACCGTCTCATCAATAGACATGATAAAGTCTATTAGGATGTATTTTCCAAAAAACATTTCATGACTGTGAAATATGACGATTAGATGTGAAAATTGCTTTCCATAATGGAAAAGTTACATATTATGTGTATATGGCATAACTCTAAGGTTTTGTATCGTCCAAATATTTTAATAGAGAGTACCAACTTGAGAAGTCCATTTATGGAGTAAAACAATAATCTCATAGTTGGAATCTTTTCTTTCATGAGAATGTCAAATAGTTAAGCTTATCGTGGAGGAAAGCTTATCCATGTGTATATTTCATAGCTAGTGGATGTGTTGATGTTTTCCATGTATTGTGTGTGGATAACATATTGCTCACAGGAAACTATTTACTAACTTTGAAATGTGTGAAAACTTGGTTTATGGATTGTTTTTCAATGAAAAACTTGTTGGGTTTTATTAAAAACTAGTTTCAAAAAATACAAATAATGGCTAATGGAAGACTTGAGTTTTACAAATAACATAAACATTTTATTACCCTCCAAGGATAATCTTGCAAGTATAAGAAAGAATTAAAGCACAAACAAAGAAGTAAGAAGAAGCAACAACCTTTAATGAACTTTGGATCCTCTAAGGGAGGCAAGGAAGTTGATGGAGAAAGTTTGAACCCAAAAAGACACCAACAATGATAAACTTGAATCAATGCTAGTTGCAACTCCTAAGCTTGAAAGTAATAGAAAGTAATACTTTCAAGAGAGCAAAATAATTCAAGTAACTTCTTCTTAATCCAAAATCATGAGAAGAAAGAGGGAGAGGGAGTGAAGTTTCGGCAATTGCAAGCAAGAGTGAAAGTCAAATGCAAGCATCATCCTCTTAAGCCATAAAGTCAAATCTTTAACCATTAGGTATTTGCACTTTAAGACTACCATGTCCCTATGTCATGAACATGTCTCCCTAGGTTTAGTTCTTTACATTAAACAAATGCAAAGGCTATTCCCTTCACTAGTCTTCACTAGTTTCGGCCATGCCTTTTAAAAGAAGTCAAAATGTTCAAAATTTATAAAATCAAAGTTTATAAAATATAAATTTTGTCTTTTGTTAAAAGACAAAAGACTCAACTAGTTCTACATGACTTATTAATTCATACATTATGAAATAATGTGTTACTTGTATTGTAAGTAATTATTTCCTTGACATAATATTTTCCTAATTTATTATGAGAGTTTACGAATATTTATTAAAATCAATTTCTAATAAATAATCAATTGTATCAAGTTGTTGTTAGTGTGACCCTTACGATCATATGTTATTTAGCAATATCATTTCAATGTGACTCTTGAGCATACTAGATATTTCAATCTCTCGCTTGTGCAAGACTCATATCAAATTGATATAGACAGTGGTGAACGTCTACCAACATTTCACTGCCCCCAACAACATATGAGGTAGTGTCATTCCATCAATGCCCAACTTCCCAGAAGCCCAAAGGCTATAATTGGTGAGTAAGGTAAGTTTATCAGTTACCCTTTGTTACAGACATCCTGTTGAAGATGAGATACGAATCGCGATCAATCTCATTACTTGTTCAACTTTTGGTAAGGCGACATAGATGTCTAAGTTTCAACACATAAGAGGAACAAATCCCATCGTGACTACATAAGCCTCTTGCATGGTTCACACCATACCTGAAAAGGGCTTTTATAACTACCCGGTTAAGGAACAACATTTGGCCATATCAAAGCATAGTACTCCGTACATTTAAGTCCCACTATGTATCTCAGGTGTTAAGGATACAAAGATAATACCTTTTAATCAAGTATCATTCATGATAGTGACCCATGAGATGATCTTCATACGGGTTAGTTCAATACTAGTTCTCTGATAAGTACTTATGAAACTTGGTTACAAACACTTACCTACTTTCATCTAGTGAGAGTCAACCAATCCAATTCATATTAGTCTTACTTTATAATTGCTCCCATAATTATAACTAACTATGAACTTTTAGAATAATAACGTTATTCATGGATTAAAGATGCTAATATAGAAGAAAACAAGTATTAATGTGATGAATATTTCCCAATATATCATAACATCTTCTAATAGTGGTTGTTATAATGTTCCAATATCCAAATGCTAAATCCAAATCAAAAACTCATTTCTAGAATAATATAGTTTTATAGCATAAGTGTGACCGTTCATACTTAGCTCAAAAGAATGACTTTATCAATGGATCTTACAAATTTTAATTTGTTTGAATTTTGTGAATACTATCTTCTCCATTCTTAACTTCACTCTAAGTATAGTTAAATATATTGTAGAATATGATTGGTGTTCTTTCGTGACATAGAGTCTCTTAGCTAAATTAAGCATACTCTCGAAGTTACAAAGATTTCTATGTGATCCTTGAATAGCAGATATCAACATAGTTTTTTAATGATCCCATTCATCCAATCGTATTTGAATTCAACTTCTAAAGTAGTGTATTCTTATTTTGTAGTAAATTGTGTCATTATGATTTGCTTGTACCTCATTCCAACAAGACTTACCCTTCATTCCCTCATGAAGTCTAAATCCAATTATAATTCATAATTATTCATATCCATTTAGAAATTAACATCTTGTGTAGCTCTTTCCATTAAGATCCTTTCTAAACTGATTGTCTCATATACATTCTATTAGTTCTTCTAAAGTACTCTTAGAGTTCTCTCTTAGTCATCTAGTGACTTAACCTTGTATTCAATTACTATCTTATGACTTGCTTACAACATGATTAAATACCATGTCCTATGCATAATATGGTGTAAATGATGAATTCATTTTCCAAGCAAATGGAATATAAATCATTTCATCTAGTTCAAGCCTATGAGTTATATACTTTTGAGGCTAGCTCAAAATGGTGCCATATGACAACACCAAGAATTCTCCAAAAGAATCTTATGTCTTGATCCCTTTCAAGATATTGCCAACATATGTATAAGGACATGAAACTTTTAACATTCATGTTATCCATCCCTTATAGATTTTACATTCCAAGAATGTATCTTCTCCTTCCTAAGTCTTTCATTTTAGAAACACTTTCTGATTCAAGGTGAAAATGACCTTGCTTAGTCAGAATGTGATTTCATACGAGATTAAAAATTTCACTATGCTACCGCTAGTTCTTAGTAAGCACACATGTTCTATTCATTTTGATGTAAAAGTATACCTTGTGGTTTTACATTAAAGTGATGATTGAAACATTGAGATCTTTGCTTTATATCCACAAGTGGATCTTTAGCTCTAAACATTTTGTTTAGGATAACATGGATTAAGAAAACCTTCAGGCTAAGTTATATAGATATCTTTTAGTAGATGTCTATTAAGAAAAGCGGTCTTTCTTGAAATATATTTGCTACATCTCATATTAAGAATATGAATTTATAGTAAATAATATCATTGTTGATCTAATCATAGCTACTTGTGAAAAAGGTTTGATCACAGTCAATGTCATGAGTATGATGAGGACCATAGTCAATGACATGAGTATGAGAGAATCCTTTTACTACAAGTATTGTTTTAAATGTTTATGGTTATCCATGTAATTTATTATTTCTACATAATCATTTACTCCTAGCCTTGTTATAAGGATAAATTTTAATCAAGCCCATACTTGATTCTCATACATAGATTTCATCTCATGTTCATGACTCTAATTCATTTATTAGATTCAAGATCTGACATTGCATCTTGGTACTAGATCGATTTTCCAGAAATCATCAATTAGAGCTCACCAATGAGAAATTCCACATTTGTCAAGTCATAGATAATTTCTACCACTAATGCGGACAATTTGTGTTTGTGAATAACTATTATATAAGTTTAACAATCCTTGTTAAAACTAGTGCGAACTATTACTACATAAGGTTATGGTTCTTGAGCAGCTTCAAGTTCCATGTACCTCCCACTTGCTTTGTTATTAGAAGCTTGCTTTCTACTAACTTAGCTTTCACAAGAATAAAAAAACCTATTCTTGGTGGGTTTGCATATAACAATCTAAGCCACATTTAGAGTATTGTATATACAAATATGTATTTAGTAGATTTTGGGTTTGGAAGCTTTATTCCAACAACGACTTCAAATCCATAAAACATTAAGTAAGATGAAGATGGAGATTTTCCATACTAAATATTATAAAGTGCTTAATCTACTTATTAGTTGGTATTTGCATTCAAGATACAATTAATAGTGATTGAAGTATTATCCCAAAAAGATTAAAGGAGGATATTTCTAGCGACTAAAAAGTAAATCATACCAAGTAAGATTTAATTCATCCTTAATTAACATTAAGGCCTTAGATGGTTCTTTCCGGTTTGTATCTCAACTCTTGAAACCTTCAACAAAGATTTCACTATTATGCTTTACCACGTAAAATATAATTAAAACTACTATAGTTGTTAATAAAGGTGATCCGGTATCTTATGCTTAATCTCACGCATTCATTAGAAAGGAAGTCATACACCGAAGTGTATAGTTCCTTATTTATTTTCTCTACACTTTAGTGAAAATATAATTAGGAATCCTTTATGTATAAATAAGGTTCACATATGTCAAATAAACTACATTATTTGCCTTCAAAGATCCCTTTCTTGAAGTTGGAATATATGAATGCCATTTATATAATAAAGATAAAAATGTTAAAGATGAGTTTGATTTAAAACAAGTTGAAGTCAAAAGTGCTTGTATATAAAACTTAATTTTATTTTCAAAATGTTGATATTTACTTCACAATTATATTAAGAGACCGAGTCTCATAGATAGAAGTTAATCATTTCAGAATATGAATATTATCATTATGAAAAACGATTGAGTAAATTATCAAACATTTGAATAAAACAACTGAGATAAAAGTTTAGACATACTAAATGAAAAGATACATTGTTTCAAAACAAATATTGTTTTACATTACAAGTATTTTATGTTCTAAGCATAAATAATAAACTAAACTCTGAGAGTGTAGTTCCAACTTGATTGTGCTTAGCTTGTACTCTTCAGTAAATATCTGGAATCCATTTACAAATATTTGATAAACATTAAGTACCAAGTACTTAAGTGTTATATGAAAAGTATGAGTTCTACATAGTAGATACCTAAAGTACTAGTCTCTTCCAGAATTTCTTTTCAGATAAGAGGGACAATTCCTCTTCTAGTGTCCGGTTTCTTTGTAGAAGAAACAAGATCCATCTGTGTGTCCCATTTTGCTTCTCTTTGGCTTAGAGGAGCCCTCTCCATGAACTGATGGCCTTTTAGAGCACACGGGTTGACTCATTTCATCCTTGCATTATTCCTTTGTATGAGCTGGTTCACATGAAAAATCACTATATCTTCGGAATATTTGCTCAAATTAACGAAACATATAATATACTTCTAAGCCTTCCAGTTCCTCCCAGAGTTTTGGAATAACTGAGTACAATATCTCTTTAGAAACATCATCAAAATCATTACAATTTTTCCACCAAACAGTATGATTTGGTATGTCCTTGATATCAGGTTGTTCAGGAATGGGTTCTTTAAGAATGTACAATATAGTATCCTTTTGGATATTTTCTTTCAAAACACGCGTCCGTTGGATAATATTGTACCCGTCGATATCACAGCCTCGGCCGAGGCAGAACATGTCGGGCTGTGCGGCTAAGTTCATGGATCACAGATAAACTGAATATGTAGCACAAGTACAACGATAAACAAAAATGCAATTATATTCCATCATAAATGTTCGAATACAGGGTTCTTACGAGATAATATAGTAGTTGCCTTAACAGGTAGGCGGACATAATATAAAGATAGTAACTAAATTACCTAAGATTCCTGAGTACCCGTCGTCCGAATTTGCTTGATTACTGATTTCCTGATAAATACATGTATTTAGAAAGTCAACATGAGGTTGCTAAGAGTCATAGGTTTTCTGCTAGCCGCAGTAATAATACTTTTATAAAGTCCAAAAGTATTTTCTTTGTATGAATGATAGTAGTTGAAACAATGTTTTCCACGAGCTTTTAAAAGCCAAAATGTATCTTTGTATAAGTAAATCCATGTTTTTAAAATGTGCTTGTAATAATTCCTTGAAAGTCAAAATGTACCCATGTCATAAGTAAATCCATACTTTAAACCGTGTTTTTAATACACTCTTGAATATCCTTGAAAGTCAACATGTATCCGTCATATAAATAAATTCATACTTTAAAATGTACTTGTTTGTATAAGTAACTTCTATTCATAAAATAGGTTTGAAAGCAACGTTGTTGTAGTGAGAATGAGAGAGATTATTCGTGTTATTGTCTTTAGTGAGTTCTATAACCAAGCTCTTGACGAAAAGTACCCCTCCCTACAACGCTTCATTAGACGTTGTAGTAACGATCATAGACACATATCACATGCTGCAATTGATCAGTCGTATGTACCTTGCTCAGAAGATTAATGATTATAGTAGTGTGGGGCTGGCTAAGTGGTTAAACTCAGTTAATGAATAAAGTATCATCTCACTCAAAGTCATTAACGAGAAGTTTGTGAAAACTCTCTCAGCCCTAAATTAATTATAGTTGAGTATCGGGCATAATGAATTTCGTAGTATAACATTCATAAAAGCCGAGTATGGTTGATGTATTTATAAAACTATAAATTACTCGCTTTTATAAAGAAATGTATTTCAACGTAACGATCTTGTATATGTTTGTAAAGCCTTATGCATAAAAGTATTCATGTAATGAATTTCATAGTATAACATTAATAAAATCCGAGTATGGTTAGCGTATTTATAGAAGTATAAATTACTCGCTTTTATAGAGAAATGTATTTCAATGTAATGATCTTGTATATGTGTGTAAAGTCTTATGCATAAAAGTATTTAAGGGTAGGAGTCTTTGAAACTTTGAAATACTTTAACTTGAAGCATTCATATCATATAAAACTTATGTATTTGTATCATGAATACTATATAGCACATGTATTCTCCCCCAAAACGAATAAATATAAAAGAGGGGTTGTAACTCTCACCTTGATATGCGTTTAACGAGTTGTTGTTGTGAATTAGATTTTCCAAGATCAACTTAGTCTTGATGATTGAAGAGACTATAGAAGCCTTTAGGGATGATGGAAGACACCCAAAGTCATAAAAATTCTGAGATGCAAAAGTTCCGAGGTGCAAAAGATACGAGACTCGTTGAAATTATGAGGCTATAGAAATCCGAGGGAAATGACCCAAAGTTGGAAAAATCTGAAACTGGTAGTGAGTTCCGAAGTTAGAAGGTCTGAGATGAGAAAATAATCTGAACTTGATGGAAATTCGGAAGTCAAAGCTCTAAAATGGGAAAAAGTTTGATACTGTTGAAAATTTGAAGCCGAACTCCGAAACAGGAAGAAATTTCGAAGTCGACAGATTCCTAACCTAGTAGAAGGTCCGAAGTAGGAAGTTCTGAAGTGGGCAGGATCCAAAACTCAGAAGATCCAAAGCTGAAGAAGGATTCGAAATGGGGAAACTTCCGAAGTGGGTCTGAATTCCGAAGCTGAAGTTGAATAGTTCCAAAATTGGTAAAAATTTTGAAGTTGGCAGGCTGTTCTTGGTTTTCTTCTTCTATTTCAAGCTTATTTCAACAAAAGGAAGGCTTGGGGTGATATGCATGCTTATGGTAGATGTTGTTAGTGTGGTGAAGAGTGATTTAAGATAGTGGGATCATCTTGTGTGTTGGGTAATGAGAGAGATTCAAGAGAGATTTACAAGACCACAGAGAGATTTATGGGAGATTTCAGAGAGATTTGCATGACTTGGGATTTTAGAGAGAAAGAAGAAAGTGAGTTTCGGGAGAGGAAGGAGTCAGAGGGATTTATGAGAGGAAAAATAGAGAGTTGAGATGGTGAGGAGGTAATCTCTATTTATAGTGGGAGGAAACACCCCCTGGCCAAAGAGACCATGCTCTCTAAGTCAAACAGGTACTATTCATGTACTTTTAGATGGAGTGTAAGAAAAAGGAAAAGAGGTATTGGGGAAAAGTCACGTGAGAAGATCTCAGGGAAGGGCTGAAGATTTATCCTACCCAAATCTAGTGGGTCCTATCTAAGGGTTGTATCCTTATTAATGGCTTATTGGTACCCATAATCGAGTGCATCGGGATCCGGGTGTTGACAAAAATTTTCGAAGATACTGATGGGTTGGATTTAATTCAAGGATTTAAAAAACATAAACAGGTTAATTCCAGGGGTTACGGAACTCCAGAAAAATCACATTTGAAGTTTAGCGTCTAAACGGCTCACGATTTCTGTTTTCGCGACTTTTGTATTTTTACTAAAAATATTTTGAGTATGAAATTAAATAATTCACTATAGTCTGATTCCAAAAACGCTCTCAGAAATCTTGTCAACAATGCGTAAGTACCTCAACAGTGTGACATAGTTTACTTAAAACAGGTAAAACCAATGTTATACTGGTTTGGTTTCTTAAAACTATCGTATCTTTTGCATACAAACTCCGTTTTAGACGTTCTTTATATTTTCGGAAATAGGAAAACCTATTCTATCGTATTTAAATGTTTTCTTTACTGAAATCTGCTTAATTAAAAAATTTTAGCTTTTCAGACGCATAAATTTACGTTGTAGTTTGAGCGGTTTGATCTGTTTGTCGATTCACACATTTAGGAGCAAAGTATCGGCTGGTACCATATAAAATGGAATCGAAATTGTTTATATTTCCTTAGACAAAGTAAAAACCGAACGAGTTAGATCACAAATAGCTTTTCCTGTAATTTAGTCGTTCATAGTTTATGTCCTAAATTCCGGGATGTCATAGTCGAATATTAATTGTTCACGTTGATTTACAAGATCATATTGATGAATGGTTGTGAGATTGGATTTGGTTCTCATCAAAAAAAATTTAACTAAATTAATTTAGTATTTTTAATATTTAATCTTCAATAATTAATATCCTTTTAGTTTCCAAAAACATTAATTATCAAAGTCTAGGATCCAAGTTGCAAAACAAATAAATGGTTAGGTATTCCATATCCCATCCATTTGAATTCAACCTGAAAGATATCGATTATCAATTATATCTCATTATATAATTCCTATATTTATGGGATCTCTAATAACAAATTTAATTAGACATGTTTGATCTTATATATGCCTTGGATTTCTCTTGCTTATGTATCCTTTATCACAAAAGATTTCTGATCAAATCGTCCAATTTAAAAAAAAAACTTGTGTAAATCGGCCTATAACTTGGTTATAGAAATCGCGAAGACACCCCGGCCATCAAAAGACAACACTAGGCGGTTAGGTATCCTTTATCCCACTAGTACATACAAGAGATGTGTGACAACCGTCAATTTTCGGTCAAGTCAAAGTCAACTAAAGTCAACAAGTCAAACCGGTCAACTCGATTTGCCCGTAGGTACTAGATTTTACATTATGTAATTTCTAAACAACTCGCTATTCTAATGAGAGATCATAAATCGAAAAGTGCGTACATCTAGATCTCCTTAACCTAAAACCGTGGTACGTGGCGAGCCAAACCGATAAAACAATATTGCATACTCATCGGGAGTATGCAAGATCCTTAAACAAGACTTAACGGGGTTTACGGACCTTGCATTGCGAAGCCGGACACTCACATTCGTCACACACAAAACCGCTCTCAATCGTTTTCGCTCCATCTCTTCTTATCGAGAATCTCTCCCAAATCTCTCTAAGTATGTGAAATCTCTCCCAAATATCTCTTTGTATGAGAAATCTCTCCTAGAATGTCAAATCTCTCCCAAATCTCTCTAAGTATGTGAAATCTCTCCCAAATATCTCTTTGTATGAGAAATCTCTCCAAGAATGTCAAATCTCTCCCAAATATCTCTTTGTATGATAAATCTACCCAAGAATGTCAAATCTCTCCCAAATATCTCTTTGTATGAGAAATCTCTCCAAGAATGTCAAATCTCTCCCAAATCTCTCTAAGTATGTGAAATCTCTCCCAAATATCTCTTTGTATGAGAAATCTCTCCAAGAATGTCAAATCTCTCCCAAATCGCTCTCGAAATCTCTCTCAACTTTCTATAATCATTCGGGGCATTCCGACCCTCGAATTTGGCGAAAACAGCCCAAAAACGGAAGTATACGCGAAAAACGGACTTAAGAAGTCGAAACCCCTCTTAGGACCCGAAAGTCCTCTTAGGACTCGAAAGTCCTCTTAGGAGCCGAACCCTTCTGAGCCAAAGGCTGCTGAACCGAACCTCACTCAAAGAACCGAACCCGAAGGTCCTCTCGGGCCCGAACCTCGCATGCCACACGCGAACCCAAACCTTCGGTCCATTTCGGATCATGGTGCCCTCGGTCTAGTTCGCTTCTGACCCTTCGGACCGAGCTTTCAGACTGACCCTTCGCCTCTCGCTTCCTCGTCCCCCTTCGCTTCGCGCCTAGCTGCATTAGGGACCGAACCTCGGCCTAGGACCGAGAGGTCTCGCTGGAATGGCCTTTTTCTCTCGGTTTTTGACTAATTTTGCATTTTAGGCCCGTTTTTAATTCTTTTAACACAAGATTTTTACCCAAAACTTTATTTTAACATATAAGGACCCATAATTATTAAATTATCATATTTTTTTAGGATAAAACCTTATCCAAAAGAGTGGATGAAGTACAAAGGTGGAGTGTTGACTTTCCTTTATTTTATGACACAAGCAACCTCCCATACCCACTCCATGTCACTATTCCCCATCAGCCCTTACCTAGTCACTTTATTGTACTTTTCCCACCTTTTTTCAACCACACAATTGGTCAAAGGCTAGAAAAGTCTCCTATCTCCTCACTTCTCTCATTTTCTCTCTTTTCACCAAAAAGATCAAACTTTTTTCTCTCTCACTTCCTCTCTCTAGAATTCGATATTCAAGGGCTGATCTTGGGTTTTTCCTCCATATTTGGTAAGAAAAATCCATTCTCCTTATGATTATTTCACTTCTTTCTACTCAAATCATGGATATCTTACACAAACTCCATCATAATCGTGTTAGATCTTCGAATCTTCAAGTGATTCTTCAAGTGTTCTTGGGTTGAACACTTCTCTTCTTCAACACTCATCTTCTGAAATCACTCAAGATGAGTTCATACCCCTAAATTTTCATGTTTTCTCAAGTTTTTAGGGGGGGAATACAAGTTAAAACACCAAGAACATAACTAAACTTTTCTAATAGCCTTCATCAGAAAAGTTCAACTCCATTCACGGACTGTTTTGGACAACTTAAACATTTTTGTTTTCAAAACTGTTTTAGTTGTAAGTAGTTACTGTTCTTAGCTTTAAAATGACTACTTGCACATCTCCATGCGATTTTTCTGCAATTTATGGTGATTTTTACAAAACTGCCTATCATTTCAAACACCAACCCGGACCAGTCTGTGATTATGGACTATTTCACCCAAGTTGGAGGTTATTAAAAATCATGATAAAAATTATGAGTAAACTAGGAACATTTTGGGAACTCTCAGAATTTACGGATTTAGTTTTCGACTTCGTATGATTTTTCTATGACTTTTCTAAAACAGTGCAGAAAGGTTTAATTTAGTTAACATCATATAACTTTCATAACACTTTGTATTATGTTGAGCAAAGTGTATAATAATAAGTTCTAAGTATTGAATGTGTTTCTTTGTTAATTTTATCATCATAAACTGAAAATTTGTCATTCATAATAAGAATATTCATTCATTTGGAACACATATATTAATCTATAACAAACATAGTTTATGGATTCATAGCACAAATGCGTTTCATAAAAGAGTTCTTATACATTACAAACGTTTTGGATAAACTATAATAGGTATAGTTTATGTATCATTTACTTCTCAAACTTTTTACCAAAGGTTTTTAGTTTAGATCACGTAAATCTGTTAATGAATAAATTTGTGAGTCATTCGCTTCGGGTTACTTCCAAAGTAACCAAATCAAAAAGTCCTGTAAATTGTAACCAGGGTCTCTTGTAGGGAGAACATGAAAATTGTGTATAGATCTATATTGGGTTTGACAAACCCACACCAGAGCTGCTTGCAACAGCTAGACCGGCAGGTCTGTGGTGACAAGTGTCATTTCAGTTTCGCGACGCCTGAAGAACGTCGCAATTACGAGGCCGTCTAAGTCAAGTATGGTTATGATAGCTCACATGTGGTATTAGCAAATCATAAAATTTACGGGTTCTAACTTCAAATTAGTGAGTTATGCCGATTTAGCTCTCAGAAATTATTTAAAGTATGGAAAAATACTTGTACGTCTTCATATTAAAAAGGGTTTTATGTTCATTTAAAATCACTTTTTATATCAATTACAAATATCGTTGTATATTTTCAGTCTTGGTATTTAAGACTACACACCATTCATTACGAGAGTTTTTCTCAAATCAGAAAGGGTTTTACGCCAATTATAAGAGTTTATGAATATTTATTAAAATCAATTTCTAATACATAATCAATTGTATCAAGTTGTTGTTAGTGTGACCTTTAGGATCATATGTTATTTAGCAGTATCATGTTAATATGACTCTTGAGCATACTAGATCCTTCAAAACTTAGGAGAAATAGCTTACATACTAGGTATAAAGATCTATAGAGATAGATTCAGGAGACTCATTGGATTGAGCCAAAGTACATGCATATATAAGGTCTTGAAAAATAATTCTAGATGTATTACTCTAAGAAAGTGTTCGTACCTATGTAATATGGTGTGGAATTGAGCAGTACTGAATATCCTACTTCTAGTGATGAGCTAGAAAATCTAAGTCAATTTCCATATGCTTTGACTGTGGGATTGATCATGTACACTATGATATATAATAGTCATGATGTCTCGTGTGCCTTGAGTTTAACATGAAGTTATCAAGAAAACCTTGGTGAAATTCATTAGATTGTAGTCAAGAACATTCATAAATAACTAAGGAGAACAAAACACATGTTGTTGGTTCAAGAATCGCTTTCTAAAAACGATAAAAATAAGAACGATTGCTTTAAAACTTGAATAAACTTAAAACAATTTTAACTAACCATACAATGCAGAATAATAACAACCTCTGTAGACTTTGATTCCTCAAGTTGAGGTTGCAAGTTGATGAAGTGATGGCATGAATGCTAAAGTTTTCTCCATTAAAACTATCTACCAATATAAGCATTTAAATAACAATAACGTCTTTCATGAGCTTCAAATGAGAGAAAGAAGGTAGGTAGATAGAGGTGTTTGGTTATGCATAGAAAAAGAAAGAAGATACATTAAAGTTAAAGCCTTTCCTTCTCTTATATACACATACTTGTAATCATGAGCCATGATTTCATTAAATTAAGAAGTATGGCACATCTATGAAGCATTACTTGTGTAAGAGAAATGAAGACAAGCAACCTTGACCTTTCTTACTTCATTCTCGATCCTACACAACTAATGGAGAATGGAGTGACTTTCACTCCATCTTATTTCCTAACATGTACAAGTATTTATATTAAAGAACTTCAGTAGGTCCAAATCTATATAAACCACTTACTGTTTCATACCTTATGAGTTATTAGTTGTTTTACTCCCAGAAAATATTAATTTCATAAAATAATAACTTTCAATTAATTAGGAAAGAATTATAAATATTTCTTAAGACTAAATTTTCAAATGTCATTTACTGTTATAAAATGTGAATCTATAGGATCATATGGTATTAGAAAATATCATTATGTAATGATTCTTAAGCATACAAATCTTTCAATCTCCCACTTGCATGAGATTTTTTCTATATTGATATACAAAGTGGTAAATATCTAGCAATATTTCACTAGCCCTAACAACACGAAAAATTTCCAATCAACAAAATCCAATTCCACAATATATCAAAGCTTCAATTGATGTATAAGGTAAGTTATCAGTTATCCGATTTTTACACACATCCTTTTAAACATGATATATGGATCACAATCAATCTTATTAGTTTTCATCATTAGTAAGGCACCTTAGATGTCTAACAACACATATGAGTGACAAATCTAATCTTAACTAGATATGTCTCTTATATAGTTCATGCCAAACTTGATAATGGCCTTTATAATTGCATGTTCAAAGATCAACATTTAAGCATATCAAAGTAAAGTATTACCTACACTCAATTTCCAAATATGTACCTCATGTATTAGGGATGCTAAGATATTACATTTATTAAGTATCAATCATGATAGTTATCTAAGAAGTGATCTTGAATTGGGTCATATCCATTACTTATTCTCTGATAAGCACATATGAATCTTGGTTGTGACCCTTTACATACTTTCATTTTATGTTAGTCAACCAATCCAATTCATATTAATCTTTTCTCAATTTCTCCCACAATTATGATTGACAATGGACCTTTATAATAACTATATTATTCATGGATTAAACATGTTAATATAGAATATAACAAGTATTAATGTAAAGATCATATCCCAATATATCAAAAAATTACAATAGTTGTTATAATGTTCCTATCTAAATACTAGATCCAAATCTAATCAAATTACTAGAATAATGAAGTCCTATAGCTCAAGCATGAACCTTAATGAATTGCTTGTGGAAAGTCTTTTTGAATGGGTCTGATTAAATTTGATTTGTTTGAATTTTGTGAATATGACCATCTCCTTATTTAACTTTATTATAAGCTTAGTTTAATCTCCTGGACAATGTGATTGGTGTTTTGATATGACTTATAGTTCTTAGCTTGAGTGAGTACACTCTCGATGTCACAAAATATTTCTAAGTGATCCACGAATGGAATGAATCATTCTAAATTTTCAATGAACTTCTTCATCCAATCATATTAAATTGCAGCTTCTGAAGTAGCAATGTATTCTTATTATGCAGTAGATTTTACAATTATATTTTCCTTCAAGCTTATTACCATAAAACCTAATTTTATTCATAATGAAGTCCTAACCTAATTAATTCATAATTATCAATAATTGGTTTGAATTTAGCATCTTATGTAACACTTACTTAAAGATCTTCTTAAATACTTATTAACTCACGAACAGTCTCTAGTTCTTCGTAAGTACTTCTAAAATATACTTTATATTTATCCATTGACTTTTCCATGTATCCTCTAAGTATCTTATGACATGCTCATAGAAACATCATATACATTGTCTTGTGCATAATATGGCATAAATGATGGATTCAATTTTTAAAGAAAAAGGAATACTAATCATTTATCTCGCTCAATCCTTTGTACTAGGTCGTTTTGTGTAAAGCTCAATGTCACATCCCCAAAAATATTGAGAGACATTTTCATTTTCGAATATATTAGAACCATTCAAATAAAATTTCCTTAAAATATAACCATAGTAATAAGTTATAGTTTCAAAACATCATAGTGAAAACCATAAAAACAATTGTGTGAAATCTTAAGTGGATGCGATGCAATTAACTCTGGCTCTTCCCCTTGCTACAGGAAGTACCTAAAACATTTAAACTTAAAACCGTAAACACAAAGCTTAATGAGTTCCCTAAAATATCACATACAAAACATAAAATGGACCTCTCCCTAGGCTATATTTCAACCCATGTGAATGCCATGGTTCACCCATAGTCTTACAATCAATTACGTTGCTACAGCCCCGCTGGAATCTTTCTTGCTATAGTCCCACACAGTCTTTCATACAATTGACATGGTACCCCATGGTATTTCATAAATTTCCATGCTCCCCCATGGTTTTTCATGTAAAAGTCACAAAGAAAATCTAGCATACCATGACACTAAGTATCCTACATAGTATAATGAGAAGACTCGTCTCAAAGTAGACTAACACCACAACTCTTAAGAACGTAAAGGATGGTAATACACACCATATAAATATTAGTCAAAAGGTCAAACCTCAGTATACCACCTAAAACCATCATGTTGACAAAAAGTCAATTGTCAATGGTAAACCATGCAGACCATCGTGCTGTGGTGAGACCTTGGCCGTGTTGTGGTCTAGATCAGACAGAGGATCACGATGGATCTGCCCACCATGTCATGGTTAATATTCGACCATGTTGTGGTTAGGCTAGCATATACAAATCCTTATTAAGCTTTTAATATGTTATGTCCACTACTAATACTTTCCAGAAAGCTTCATGACACCTTAATGGCCCATAAAAATCATAACTTTATGGACATGCATGTCCATGCATGTTCTTCACCATTTAAGATAAAAAAAAGTCAAAAATATGACCTTTTATCTCATGCATGGCTCCGAATCAAACTCAAGTTCTAGTTCTACAAGATGACACACTCTACGGACATCTAAGGTAGATAAAGTTGCAAGCATTATCTGGAGTTCTACCTTAAACTACAACCACAACCATAAAAGGGACTTAAATTTCATAAAATGCTAGATCCAGAATGCTTAATCCATAAAGTTGGAAACTTGAACACGTACAGAGGTTCAAATGATGCACCAGATATTGGATGTACTCGAAGCATACACACTAAAGCTCCAAGGGATGATGGCTTTTCTTCAAAACACTAAAAATGACATAATTCAATAAGAAATTAGGCGGGGTGGGAGGGAAGAATGGCTAGGGTTTTGTGCTTGTAGTAATGAAGTTGACGGTGGGAGAACCCTAACCATTACATCCTTTAAACATGGCCCTAGCCCCAAGATCTAAGGTTTTGAACCCTAGTCAGTCATCGTGTCGTAGTGAAGGACTGACCACATTGTGGTCATTAAATGACGTGTCCCACATTGTGGCCCATACCCTACCATGTTGTGGTGTCGGGGAAAGCCCAAAATCATAACAATACAAAACATGAGCATATACATGGAATCCTGATGTTACAACTCTCCCCCACTTGAATCAGATATTGTCTTCGAAATCCGTTGCAGTAAATAGCTTAGGGTAATGCTCCCTTATCTCCTCCTTGGGTTCCCATGTCCATTTGGAATCCTTTTGATGCTAACATTTCACCTTAACCAAGCCCACCACCTTTTTGCATAAGGTCTTGGTTTTCTTATCTAGGATAGTAGTCGGTCATTACACATAATTCAACCACTCATTATGTCGTCCAAAGGAACCACTACAAAATCATCAGCTAAACTCTTAAGTAGCTAAGAAACTTGAAAGGTGTTATGGATCTAAGTAAGCTCCACATGTAGCTCCAACCGGTAGGTAACCTTGCCTACCTGACTAATAACTCTGAACAGAATTGTGTACCTAGGGCCCAACTTGCCACATTTTTAGAACCGAATGACACCCTTCTAATGTGGCACCTTAAAAAGCACATAATCCCCAACATGGAACTCAACATCAAATCGAAACTGATTAACATAACTCTTCTAATAGCTCTACATGGTATGTAACCTTCCACACACCTATTGTATCAACTTTGTAGTCTTGAGCATGACCTCTGTGCTCCTATAACTTACTGACCGGCCTGTCCTAACAAATCAGGATCTGACACTTCCTCACATAGAGCATATTAAAGGGAGGCCTATCGATACTGGCATGATAGTTATTGTTATAGGAGAACGCGGCCAAGGGAAGGTAAGTATCCCAACTCCCACCAAAATATAGTACACACACTCTCTAAGCATATCCTTAAGACTCTGAATAGTCTGCTCGCTCTGACCATCAGTTTGTGGGTGGTAAGTAGTGTTGAAGTGCAACTGAGTACCCAACTCCCCATGTCAGGTCTATATCCTAGCTCTGAAAATATCATGTCTGCTCTTTCTTTCTACCATATAGGGAAAGCTGGAAGAATATAACCACCGTCAACGATAGTGACATCCCAATACATTTGCCAATTACTTAACTATAGGTTAAAATCCTCGAGCAGATCATCATAATCATTTCCTTCTTGATTACGAAGACTCAACTGCCACTACCTCGAGAAAGGTCCTCAAGACCTCAAAATCGACTAACTCTCCTAGGTTTGATCTCTTCAAACCTAAAATGGCATGGCCACTAACGCCTAAGCAATAACCAAACCTATCCCCAGTCTAAACAACCATAACCGATAATCTGATAAGGACAAAAACACATTGCAGTGAATCATGGTGCCAAACCATACAGTCTACCCTTCATCAGCTCTTTAGACTCCCCGAAATCCTCATCAATTTGATTACGGATCCTATGCTTTTTGTAGTACGGGCCCAATTCTACCTTCCATTCCTATCCATACTTTCTTCAAGAATCGTTCCAGGTCCTGCAAGTAACTACTCATGTCCACTACCGTCTGATCCAACCACATATACCCACTCTCAAATGAGAACATGCTGCTAATCTTCCTAGATTCTCCTTCTTGGATCCCACTTCCTACATAATCATGTTATTACATTGTTCCTGATTCACAAGGAACCCTACCTTGTCCCGCTAGTTAGCTGCAAAGAAAAACTTCTACCATTGTCAACCAACTACCTTACGAATATAATCACATGCAACAAAGATTGAAAAATCCTTCGATGGAAAGGTCTGACACTACAAAAATTAGAATCAGACGAGAGTTATGCAATAGAGCCAAATATTTCATTCTATAACCATTTAATCTGTATGGCATGCAACTTAATGTATTCGCTTAATAGTTAGTTAACATCAATATAGGCTCTACATAGGACAAAGCTAGCAACATTTGAGTAATCCACCAATTCACTTCCTCACGCAATACTCATGAACCTTGTTATGCAACGCCTTCGTAATACTAACATACGTCCTAGGTTTTCCTTCATGCCACTCTCCACCATCAGCTGTAGAAGAGACTCCCTCTAATACCTTCTAACTACCTCATGAATACAATTACGTGAAACAAGCACTAAATAATTCTTCGATTGCAAGGTCTCACACTACTATGGTTAGACTCGAACGAGAGCTACGCAACAAAGTTAAACCCAACCTTATAAAATTATCTAGTCCCTGCAACACGTAACCTAATGTATTCACTTAATAGTTAGCTGATATTATCGGAGGTTTCTAAAAGCACAAAGCAAGCGGCATTCGAGCATCGAGTAATCTAACCCAGTACATCACCTAAACATGTCATTCTATCCAACATCTGAAATCCACACTAGCATGTAGTTCCAAAAGCTCAATCAACAGGAATAAAAGGTATCTCTCCTAGCAGTCTATCATACAAATCCTGAGCAGATCTTTAGCCCTAATCCAGCATGCAATTCTCATATACTCATACCAAAACAATAAGCACAACAAATGTATGGGTATTTTGGAGAATACTTACTTAAGCTCGGATGATTGCATACATCACACCCATTTTGTACAAAAAACATTTTTGGAAAACTCATTTTCTTTAGAAAGATTTTATTAACTTCTCAGTTTGAGTTCAGACACACCCGAGAGTGTGCCCAAATCCGTCAAACCAAGGCTCTGATACCATCTTGTAACATCCCAAAAATAACAGTTAAAATATTTATTTAATTAAGTTAAAACCATTCCACTCATTATCGTGACCCACAATCAGAGTAAAAGTATTCCCAAAACATCAGAGTAATATTATAAATAATCAATGTGATATATATCTCTAGAGGACGTAGTGCAATCAATTCGGGCTCTTCCTTTTGAAACCAAATGCACCTGATAACATTTTGAACATAAATCATAATCACCAAGCTTACTGAGTTCCCCTAAAATACCCCATACACAAACATATACTAGCATTCATATTGGGTCAACATGTCATCAAACTGGATTACCCACGGGTCCACAGTCATCAGACTAGATTAACCCTGAGCCCACAACATAAGTCTGGATTTCCTTCCCGACCCTCATCCTATGTATGGATTGCTCATGAACCCATAAAAAAAAGTCTAAAAATGCCTTCCCGGCCCTTAGCTTATGTCTGGATTGCTTTTGGGATTGTTAGCTTCCATACAAAGTAGTATTGCCTCAACCCAATCACACTATTTCGGCATATGCAACAGATAAACATATTACCAAAAAATATAGGTAATCATACAGACCTACCAATCTAGTAGAGCACTATAGCATATCAACATCCTATACATAAGGATACATAACATAACCTAGTGGGTCAGCATTAGTGCCTTCGACCCATGAGTATAGTGAGGAAAACTCACCTAGACCACTCGACAAAAGTCCAATAGCTACCTCAACAACAGAACATCCAACCCAAGCTCCATAAATGCAAACTGAAACTAATCCTTAATCAAATGCTCAATTCTACCCAAGTTTGACCAAAAGGAAAACTGGTCAAGAAGACAACGGTCAAAGCTGAGGTCAAAATTGCCAACAATAGCCCTCCATGTCGTGGGCTTCCTTGGCCACGTCGTGGGTACAAAATGCCAAAGCAGTTGTTGATTCCCTAGTTTTCACGCCATGGCAACCTAAGGCTACACCATTGGGATTGTTGTGAACAACTCAAACGGGCTCAATCTATTTTTTTCCAATTTTAAGAGCTCCAAAGCTCAGATCTAATCCTTTACAAGCTATTAGTGGATAAGATTTCTAATTTTATACACTAGGAAGGTCCAACCACCAAGATGTAGACTTTAAGTCTCAAAGGGACCAAAAATGCATTTTTCTTAACTTAATCCATTAAGTCCAAGTCTCCAACTTCTAGATCTGAATCAACAAGATATCTAGAGGGATAAAGTTTCATACTTAATATCTAAAATTTATGCACTAAATGACCAAAAAGTGGCAAATATGACAAATAGCTAGATCTATGAAACTAGTGAGTAGGTTAGAAGCTTTTTACTAACAATGGTGATGTAATGATGTAATCTTGCTGGATCTATACTTGAACTCTTCTTCTATACATTTTCCACCACCTTTCTCTTCAAGATTCAACCTTATAATGGAGAAGTAAGCTCATACAAGATGCCAAGGCTAAAAAAACAAGAGAGATGAGGCTAGGGTTTCTCAAGGAATGATCTTAGGCGATGGAGGCTAGTAATGAGAGCGTTTCCCATAAGTTAGAGCCCTTAAATAGGGCTCAAAGCGAATATATAGGGTTGCGATCTACCTAAATTACGCCCTGCGTAAATTATTAAACCTCGTTACACCCTGCTTAACTTCTAGTTACACCCTATGTAATCCAAAAATCCCCAATTTCCACTTCAACTTCAACGACCATAACTTCTTCATTTCAACTTCGTTTTCGGTGTTCTTTATATGCACGGAAAGGTATTGAAGAGCCTCACAATCCTATCTAATTAGTTTTAAGTTAGAGCATATTGTACTAAATTCCTTAATTCAAGAAAGAATTATGAAACATCACTTTTCCCATTTTACCCTTTACTCCAAAACACAAACCAAGAGCTTAGATCACATAACCAATATTATCCACATCCAATAGGGTCTAAACCCTATTAAATTGAAGCCCAATGCCTTTACCTGATCCATTTATTGCCATAATCTGGAAATAAAAAAATCTCGAAATAGGATGTTTCACATTCCCCATCACCTTCACTGCGCCGTTCAAGCCTTCACCACGATGCAATGGCTGTAGATCAATAAAGTGCATTGTTGATTCCATTCCATCATTTGGGATAATTTTCTTCCAATCTTCTAATGCACATAACTTCTTCATTTCTAACCTGCTTTCTATGATCTTTATATCCACAAGAAGGTAGGGACCCATTTTACAAATCTGTTACGTCATTTTTCACTGAATTAATAAGGGTCTTAATCTATTAAGTCGCAAAGTTGGCCCAAAAACATAAAATTTCTCATTTTATCCTTTTGACTAAAATGCATCTTCTTATGTATTTCTTCTTTTACACTTACTTATATAAACTCATATAAGTGACTTACACTTATCTTGGCCAATTTTCATGAACTTGCAACTTCATAAACTAATAAAATCCTCATATATGACCATTTTCCCTTTTTGTAATATTTGACTAAAAGTAAAACCTATGTATATTTTTGGATCTTACAACCATGCTGCAAGTACCTACTAGCCCTCAAAACTGAACAAATAGATGGACTATGTCGTGCACCTTCTCCACGAATAATTAGTCGTCCCCCACTTGGGGTATAAACTCATACCATTTGACGCTCACAATCAATCATAGCTGCAACACGATTGAGCCAATCCATGCACACAATCACCTTTATCTCTCCCAAAGTAATGGGGATGAGATTGATTAGAAAACCTCACTAGAAACATCTCCATAACACATCCTTGACAGGCCCTTGAAGCACCCAGATTACGATCATCAACAATCTCCTCTACGAAGGAGAGATCTAAATCCCTTAGGGTTAGATCGAACTTCTATGCGGACGCAAGAGACATAAACGGTCGACTATCCTCTGAATAAAACAATACAAGAGAAA
This sequence comes from Lactuca sativa, assembly GCF_002870075.4. Taxonomy (NCBI): domain Eukaryota; kingdom Viridiplantae; phylum Streptophyta; class Magnoliopsida; order Asterales; family Asteraceae; genus Lactuca; species Lactuca sativa. The sequence goes on from NC_056627.2 coordinate 138,749,692, forward strand.
GCATATCATTCATTAGGAACATCCCTGATTACATCATAACAAGACAATCATTACCACGAAAACAATAATAAATAAAGAAGGGAAAACATACCAGTAACAACATCCAACGCTGATCTGGCCTCCTCAGTTGTTAATTGGAACGCTAGGATCCTCAATATAGGGGACTCCGTCTTGTCCTCACGACTCTCAGTGATCCGCAGGGGGGATGGAGTGGGTGTGGTCACCGCCCCACTACATAAATTCAGACAATCAACCTTCTTGTGACCAACTTGGTTGTAGTGGAAACATATTAGTGTCCCTTTCTTGCAGTCCCTACTAATGGTCACGTATGGTTGTACATGAAACAACCAGACCCAATCGCATAACAAACCCCATCATACGACTTAGCACACTTTCTGCAACGGCCCTGGTCCTGCTAGCCTCTAGATTGAATATCAGAAGTCCTGGACTTCTTCGATGAAACAACTATTTTTTGAACTTGTGGTGCCTTCCGCTTCTTCTAAAGTCCAACTTAATCTCCCACTCTCATACTCTGCCAATAACCTGCTCCTATGTTTGGCATCTCAAAACACTAACGGACTCCCTACTGTACACCCTCAATAAGTCATGATAGCTCATCTTTTTCCTCTCCTCATCCGCAACATACTACAGAACAAGCAAAACCATCTCTTTGAATTTGGCCATGATCTCCGCCATAGTATGCGTCAACTGCAGGAGATCTTGAAACTCCCTAGCTAGATGTTTCACCTCAATAACATTTACAAACTCTACCCTTAACCTAGTGACAAAATCTGCCCAGGTCATAGTCTTGATGGTCTACACTCCAAGAGCCTGAACCACCTCATACCATCAGTCACTAGCCCCATCGAAGGAGACATGCATCAAACCTAGAATTTCCCCATTTGGGTAGAACTAGTCAGGAAAGCATTTCCAATGTATGAAATCCACCTCATACTAAAAATGGAATCCTTCTTCCTAAAAATTCAATATCCCCATAAAAGCGAAAGTCACAAAAAGTGAGATTGCATGCCCCAAACTGACTAGTTATCAGCTCTGCCATAAGGGTCTGCATAAACTTATCCATTATCTCAATCAATCCCTATTTGATCATACCAAACATTCCATGTATATCCTCTAAAATGACACTCAAAACCTCTATAATGATCAACTCGCACAACTCATCATTACTAGATTTAGCACCCGAGCCTGAACCGAAACCAGAACCAGAATCAACTCCTTGAAAATTTACCACCATTCTGATAAATGTAACAGAAAATTCAAAACATACACATAGAGCCATCCACACTAAAAGCTCCTTAGAATCTCTAGGACTTTTCCTAATTCGAGTATGGATCTTGTGTTTCTAGTAGTATGGGCCCACACTACCATCAACACATATACGTATTTTCCTCAAGAATCATCCCAAAATTCCTAAGTCCATTCCCTATGTCCACTTACATAGGATCTCCCACAAACAGTCTATTCACATTTTAATATATTTACTGGGAATTCCTAGGATTCTACTTCCTACACATGCCGAAGGGTCTCTGTTGATGCTGGTAAATTTTCCCATGAATGAAGGTCATTCAATATCAAACTAAAATAAGCGTTCGAATAGATGTCTCTCCTATAAGGTCTTCATCAAACAAAAACATGCAATAAGGCTGAACCAAATATTCTATGGCTATCTAGTCTTACTTATGTACTACCATAATGAATTAATCAAATAATCTTCCATTACTAGCAAAAAAACTAAAAGCACTTGTCCATCAACACATAACAAGCATAAAACGCATCTTTCCTAAGCATTGACTCTAATATGCAACATGATTAAATCCCTACCCAAAATTCTAACATGAAACTAATATCATAACATACTTAACTAACTGGGAATACTTACTTGAGCCATAGCTTATTACATGCATCACACTCTTTTCTTTATAAAACCTTTTTGAAAACTTTTTCTTGTAAAAGATTTTATTAATCCTCATTTTGAGCTTAGATGTACCATGTGCTAGCCCGAATCCCTCAAACCAAGGCTCTGATAGCAACTTGTAATGTCCCAAAAAATATAGAGAAAATTTTTCATTTTTAAATATACTAAAACCACTCAAATACCATTTCTAAAAAAGTCAACCGGAGTAATAAGTTATAGTTTCAAAACATCATATTGAAAACCATAAACACAAATGTGGAATCCATAGTGGATGTTATAAAATCAAGCCTGGCTCTTCCCTTTACTACAAGAAGTACCTGAAACACTTAAAATTAAAATTGTAAGCACAAAGCTTAATAAGTTCCCCAAGATACCACATACAACACATAATAATGGACTCTATCCTAGAGGATCATTTCAACACATGTGAATGTTATGGTCCATCCATAGTCTAACAACCACTTATGTTGCTACAACCTCAATGTAGTCTTTCCTATTATGGTCCTACTATAGTCTTTCATAAAATTTCCATGGTCCCCAATGGTCTTTCATATAATTTTTAAGGTCACCTCATGGTCTTTCATATAATTGTTAGGGTCCCCCATGGTCTTTCATTCAAAATATATCATGGACACCAAGTATCCTCCATAGTATAGTGAGAAGAGTCACCTCATAGTCTAAGTAGACTAACACCACACCTTGTTAAAATGTAAAGGATGGTACTACGCATAATATAAACATTAGTCAAAAGGTCAAACCTCAATCTATCACCTAAAACCATCAGGTTAACCCAAAAGTCAACATGGTCAAAATGTCAACAGTCAACGATCAAAGTCAACGGTCAAGCATGTAGACTACTATGTAGTGGCGAGACCTTGGCCACGTCATGGTCCAGATCAGACAGAGGATCATGATGGATCTACCAATCACACTGTGGTCAGCACTCGACCACACCATGGTCAGGCTAGCAGATCCAAATTCTTATTAAGCTCTTAATCCATTAAGTCCATTACTAATACATTCCAAAAAGCTTCGAGGAACCCTAGTGGTCCATACAAATCATAACTTTATGAATATGAATGTCTAATACCTGTTCTTCAACATTTTAGGTCAAAAATGGTAAGAATGTTACTTTTATCTCATGCATCGCTCCAAATCAAACTCAAGTTATAGGTTTATAAGATTAAATACTCCAGGTACATCCAAACTATATAAAGTTACAAGCTTTATCTAGAGTTATTTCTTGAACTCCGACCACAACCATAAAAGGGAGAAAAAAAATGCTAGCTCAAGGAAGCTTAAGCCATAAATTTGGGAACTTGAACACTTACAGAGGTCCAAATAATGCATAAGATGTCGGATCTCTTCTAATAATACACACTCAAGTTCCAAGTGATGATGACCTTCCTTCAAAATACCCAAAATACAACACTATAATAGTAAATGAAGGGATGAGAGGGAACAAAGGCTATGATTTTATGTTTGGAGTGATGGAGGCTGAGGGTAGGAGGAAACCTAACCATCACATCCTTTAAATGACGTGTCCCGCATCGTTTTCCAGACCTTACCGCGTCGTGGTGTTGACAAAACCGCAAAATCACAACATTGCTAACCATAAGAATTATACTTGGAATTCGAATGTTACACTCAAAATGGTTTCATGTGTCATGAATCCTCTCTAGGTTCATGTATCCTGATCTCCTTTAAGGTTTGTCAACATATGCATAAATATTTTATAATTTATCATTTGTCTTGATCTATCTCCATACATTTTAAATTCCAATACTATAGTTAGTCTTTCCTAAGTCTTTTATCTTAGAAATACTTTATAAGTCAAGGCGGAAATACCTTGCATAGTCGGAATTTTATTTCTCATGATTTAGTTTGACTCATACATGCAATATTAGTAATATCACTATGCTTCCACTTGTTTCTTGTAAACAAAGATGTTATCTACATTTTGGAGCAAAACATACTTTATGTTTTCCTTATTAAAATGATGTTTTCAACCTTGACATGTTTGATTTATATACACTAGGTGTAAGACTCATGTATTATATGGGTTTATTTAAAAAAACTTAAATACAAAAATTCTAAACATTTGAAAAGGTTTAAATTTATAACAAAAATTAGAAAAAATATTGAATTATTAAAATTAAAGTGTTTTTTTCTTGTAAATTAAAATAAATAATTTAGATCAATAAACAAAGGAAACTAATGAAGCTTTAATTTAGAAATGTTGAAATTAGAAGGAAAGTCAGTTATTGCAATTATTACATTTAATATTATGTGGATTTAATAAAATGAAAAAAAAAACCCACAAAATGCCATGTGGAGAAAATTTAACTGAAATAAACCACAAAATGACATGTGGCCAAATTAATGTAAGTGTGGCATGTGGCAAAAAAAATTTCATTTATTAGAGAGGATAAGTGGATCTCCAAAGCTTACACATTTTGTTAGGATATATTGGATTATAAAAACCTCTATGCTAAACTATATAGACATCTTCAAGTAGGTGTCCAATAAAGAAATAAGTTTTCAAATCAATTTGCCATATCTCATGATCATAATATATGGCTATGGTAAATAATGTCCAAGTTGATCTAATCATATGTGTATTGATTTCTATCCATGTGTGTTTTCTTTCTAAAAGAATAACTTACTCGTTTTAGTCTTATTATATGTAGAAGATTAATCAAGCCCATACTTGATTGTTACACATCGATTGCATCTCAGTGTTCATGGCTCAAAGTTATTTGTCATATTCAAAATCTGACATAGCAATTATGGTAGTTGATAGGTTTACTAGAAACCATCAAGAATAACTCATCAATGAGAAATTCCATATTTCTTAGGTTGTAGATGATTTCCACCACACATATGCAAACAACTTGTGTGTATGAACAACTATTATTCATGTTTAAAAATTTCTTATTAAAAACTAATGCCAACTTTTACATCAAGTTGTGGTTGATCTACTTCAATTCCATGTATCACCCACTCATTTTTTCCATTAGAAGCTTTCTTTACAATAACTTATCTTTCAGATGAATAAGAGATCTTATTCTTGGTGGGTTTGTATAAACAATGACCTAAGCAATCTTTAAGATAATCTATAAATATGTATTTAGTAGACATGAGATCGATGTTTGTTAAAAGCTTCTTGTCTTACACAAGCTTCGTATATTACACTATTAAATATGATAAGGATGGACCATTTCCATGTTAAATCTCATAAAGTGTTTAATTGACTTATTACATGGAGTTACATTTTAAATATGAGTGATAATGATTAACGTACAATCCCAAAATGATAAAGGGAAATCATTTTTATTCATTAGAAAGCAAACCATACCTTATAAGGTTTGGTTCATCTTCTATTATTTCTAAGGCCTTTGATGGTTCTATTGATTTGTTTCTCAACTTCATATTGAAACAACTTGAACATTTCAAAAGGTTTCATATTTATGTTTTATCATATAAAATACAAATAAAATGACTATAGTACTTTATTAAGCTAATGAGGTGTTTGTATAAAATCTAGACATTCATTAGAAAGGAAGTGATACAATACTAGGTATAGTTCCTTAATAATTATTTTCTCAGCTATTAGATGAAATAGAATAACTCATATTTTATAAATATGATTCACATATATCAAATAAACTGTATTTAGTTTCCTTCAACAATCCATCTTTTGAGGTTGGAATATGTATTTCTTGTTATGTGATAAAGATAATAATGTCATAGATAAGATTGATTCAAATCATATTTAAGTCTGAAGGTGTTTTTATTATAAAATTATTGTTTATAAAATATTTATATTTACTTTATAATTATACTAAGAGATATATTTTGTTGGTGATTTTATCACCAAATATATTCTAGTGTAATGGATTTAACTAGTGTTTCAAGAACAATGTTTTAGTTATAATATAAGTTAGGAGGTGTATGAGTGCACACTTGTATTTACTAAACATTGTTAGTACTGAACCTTAATCCACTGTGTCAAGTCGGGGGTCCCAAGGCATCAGGAATTATCCGGTACTAATCTGTCAATTTTGAAAGATACAAACTCAAGGACTAAGATGTTATTCTTGAAAGATGTCAACTGATCTCGTTATCCGTTGAGTGGATAAATTCCGGGAAAACGACTTCATTGAAACACAGAAAACCGGGAAACGCTTCTTGATTCATCTTCTTCAATTGATTCTAATTTTGTGCCTATAATCAGAATTGCTGCATCAGGAATTATCCTAAGTTTGGATTTTGTGATACCCAAGGCATATAGGGTCGAAATATCAAACAAGGAAAGTGTTTACACGATTCCGGTTTGTAATCCAAATTTCCAGTAACCCTATTTTCGTTTTTCTCTAACATATTTAAGATTCATTCAAATCATATTTGAGTCTAAAGGTGTTTTTCTTATAGAATTATTGATTATAAAATATTTATATTTACTTTATAATTCTATTAAGAGATCTGGTTCTAGAAATCATATTTAATCATTACAGAATATGAATGTGATTATTATGAAAAAATAATTATGTAAATAATTAATCATCTAATGAATTAATTGAAACATATATTTATTCAAACTAAATTCAACGTAAATTGTTCAAAACAAACATTGTTGTACAATACAAGTCTCTTATATTCAAAAATATAAATAGTAAACTTCAACAATGAAGTTCCAGCTAGCTTGTTATCAACTGCTTACTCTTCTTGAATATTTATAACACATGTACATATATAAGATTAACACTTAGTATCAAGTACTTGAGTGTTTGATTAAAAGTATATTTTTTGTCATGTAGATACATATGTTGTTGGTATCACCAGACTTTCTCGAATCAACAAGATACGAGGAGCAATTCCTCTTCCGTTGTCATGTTTCTTCATAATAGAAACAACATCCATATTTCAGGCGCTTTCTTTATTTATTAGGCTTCAACCTTTTACATGTGTCCATTATCTGAACCATGGGCCTCTTAAAGCGCACATTGTAACTCTTTTTGACCTTGCTAATATCCAACGTATAAACATGTTTGTACAATGCATCATTGTTCAGTTGGAACATCATGTTCAAACCTACTGGTTAGGGGAGGTTGTTCCGGAATGGGACCTCTAAGAATGTATAATTTCTTATCATTATTGAGAATAATTTTCAGGACACGAAACCATTCATTGAAATTCTAACCATCGAATGTTTTTATCTCTTATAGATCATCAAGAGAAATGTAACATCCGGTTCTTGGTACGTATTTTAATTAAAGTACACTCATGTTTTTCTCTGAGACTTGGGGAGTGGGAGGCCCAACTCGTCGAGTAGACTCGACTTTGGATCGGCAGGATAAGTGACCTACTCGACGAGTAGGACTGCCTAGATGAAACCCTAATATTTAGGGTTTGCACCCTATTTAAACAACTTATAACTCTCCAACACAACCTCCAATGTTCCTCCCAACCCAGAGAAACCCTAACTCGAAACCCTAAGCCTTATTTGAATGTTCTTGAGCTTTTTGGTGCCTTTTTTGTGTATTTGAAGTTGGAAGAGGAAAAGGAAGCTTGGGAGATCAAGAGAGAGCAAGTAGATCCAGAAGTCTTGGCACATTCCCTGTTCATTTGAGGTATAAGGATGATACCTTGGCTATTCATTACTTAGATCTTGATTTAGGGTTATTTTCTACCTTTTCTAAGCTTTAGAGAGGCTATACTCGGATTTTTGTATATATTTGCAGTTGCACTTCAGATATGGAACCATTAAGGGTTCCCATGGCATAAAGGTGCCAAATTTATGGCCATGGGAGACCCATGCTTCTTATATACCTATTTTTATGGATTTTTGAGCCAAAAACCCCATGCATGGACGTCAAGATTGGAACTTTATGTATAAAATGGACCCTAGGAGGCCAGATCTATGGTTTTGATGCATTAAGACCCATTATAATCGACTGAATAGTTTTGGACAAAGAGGGACTCGGCGAGTCGGGTCACATTTTCCCCTAAATGACTTCTGGAAATGGTTTTTGGTTGAGTGGAAGGAACACTCAACATGTTAGGGGTTTGATATGTACTTGAAGACCAAAGGACTCGACGAGTTCAATGAGGAACTCGGCGAATTAAAGGCAACGTCCCAACCTCATGAAGACGGACTCGACGAGTTCAAGGATGAACTCGGCAAGTCATAGACTAAACACCTTCATATGGATGAAGATGAACTCGACGAGTTCAAGGACTAACTCGGCGAGTCGGTTGAAGATAGTCTGATGTGTTGTTGAAGGCGAACTCGCCGAGCTCTTGCTAGACTCGACGAGTAGGGAAGGGATTATGGCATTTTGTAGACATGGGGACTCGACGAGTTGGTGGGCCAACTCAGTAAGTCTGGTCAACTAGGTGTTGACTTTGATAAGGATGTTGACCTTGACTTTGACTTGGACTTGAGTTGACTCTGGTAGGGGTTATGAGTATGAAATGGTAACTTAGAAAGGATGATATGTAGGGATTGAGGAGTCGAGAAGAGTTGATTTTCGTACCGAGGACAGTGCAGACACTACACGACATTGAGGTGAGTTACCTTCCAGTAGAAGTGGGTCTAAGGCACCAAGGGCGACCCACTATTAGTTAATTACAGTAGAGATGATTGTCTATGTGATAATTGGTTGGTTTCTATCATGTGTTCTATGTGCCAGTATGATATGTTATATGTGCTTATAGTAGTAGGAAAGGGAATAATCCTGATTCGGTCGTTAGGACCGAAGGGTAGGTCGGACACCCCAGATATGTCTAACAGCATGATGATGATATATATTATTATGTGATAGTAGTAGGGGTGAAATAGTCCCCGTAACCGGGTGAGATAGACCAGAGGGTAGGCAGGCATCCCAGAATGGCCTGACACGGGTAACTCAGCACCCCATAATGGCTTGACATGGGTCGGACAGCACCTCAGAATGGCTTGACACGTATAGGTCGGGCATCCCAGAACTGCCCACAGTATGTATGGTTGTACGATATGCGGTATGATGGGGGAACTCACTAAGCTTCGTGTTTACCATTTTTAGTTTTTGTTTCCGGTAAGGTAGCAGCACATCGCACACACATGATTTCCGCTTTGAGAACCCAAGGATTGTACTCTGACATTTTACTATTTGATGTTATGGTTTTCGAGACTTGTGATTTGTGACTTGATGCTTTGAAATGATAGCAACGATGTTTTCGATAACTATTTTCAAAATTAATGTAATTAAACAAAAAAAAATTGGGTCTCGATTTTGGGATGTTACAAGAAAGGTGATACATGGTGGTAAGACTGGATTGTGTTTTCCATCTAGAAAATTTAATAAAATTAATTTAGTATTTTGAATATTTAAATATTCAATAATCAATATCATTTAAGTTTCTAAAATATTAATAATTAAAGTCTAAGATCAAAATTGCAAAACAAATAAATGGTTAGGTATCATTTTCCCTATTTATTTAATTCAACAACGTTGATAACAATTATCAGTTATATTCTAATATGTAATTCTAAATAGTATGAGATCACTAAAAACTTTTGTTAATTGACATGTTTGATCTCATCTAAACCTCAGACCTTTTTTGCTTAGGTGGCCCTTTTCACAAAAGCTTTACGACCAATTCGACCAAGTAGAGAAACTTGGGTTTTGTTCAAGAATAGGTTTCTAAAAACACTAAAAAGGGCAACAGAAGTTTTCAAAGTTGAATAATCTTAAAACAATTCTAACCCATCCATGATCCTTTTGCTATCATAGAAAGATTAAACCGACCATAGAATGAAAAAGGATAAAAACCTTTATAGACCTTGATTCCTCAAGGATAGGTTGGAAGTTGATTAAGTGTTGGTAAACACTAAAGTGTGCTCCACTAGAAGTATCCACTAATATATCATCAAGTAAACTAGAAATGCTATTTTTTCTTGTATTATAAGTACTTATTAATACTTTAAGAACTAAGCACTTAAAGAACGCTAACTTCTTTCATGATCTTCAAAAGAGAGAAAGAAGAAAGCTAGAGAGAGATAGAGAGGTTCGCTTATAGAGAGAAAAAGAAAGAAGCAACATTAAAATGAAAGCCTTTCATTTTATTATATACATATACTTATAATGAAGAGCCATGCTTTCATTAAATGAAGAAGTATGGACCATCTAGGAAGCATGACTTGTGTCAGAGAAAGGAAGACAAACAACCTTGACCTCTCTTTGGCCATTCTCAGCCCTACACAAGTAATGGAGGGATGGAATAACTTTCACTCCATCTTATTTCCTGAAATATACAAGTATTTATACTAACGAACTTCAATAGGTCCAAAAGTATGTACACAATTTACTTAATCATACCTTATGAGTTACTAATTGTTTTACTCTCTTAGAAAATATTATTTTCATAAAATAATATTTTTCAATTATGCAAGTATTATAAATATTTCTTAAGATTAAATCTTCAATAATATTTAATTGTCATTTACTTGTTATTGATATAACCCTATTTGATCATAAGTTATTAGAAAATATCATTCTATAAAGATTATTGAGCATATAGATCTCTTTCTCTCTCTCTCTCTCATATATATATATATATATATATATATATATATATATATATATATATATATATACACATACACACACACATACACATTCCAGTCCAATAGTTGTGTTAGTTTTGAAAAATGTTTGTCAAATATTTTTTTGATGCATGGATCTGTCTTAGATGTTACATTTCCAATCCAAGGGTGTGTTGGTTTCAAAAAATGTTGGCGGGATTAGGAGTTCTCAGATTTTCACACATCTTTGAATTCTCAAAATAACTTAACCCTATATATATATATAAGGAGAGAGAGAGAGAGAGAGAGAAACAAAGAAAGAGAGAAAGAGAGTTAGGTTTATATGTGGATATACATCTATTATGCGAACGTATAAAAATAATACTATTATGTGAGAATGACAAAGATAATATGTTGTTTGGTATTTTGAATATGTTCAACCTCATATAACTATCGTCATTATCACACATTCTCACTGATTAAATTGTCTATAAGGGTAATATGGTCTTTTTATGATTATCATTCTATCAAAATGTTGTCAAAATATTTCTTGATAATAATATTATGTAAGAATGAAAATGAGTGAATGACAATGCGTGAGAACAAGAATGAATGAGAATTCGTGAGAAAAATTTGAAACTTGGGAAAAGGAAAAAAAAACGTTTTGTTTCTTTATTTGTTGATTATGCTATGCATAGGGTAGATAATGTGATGACTAGTGCATTGTCTCCGATCCTTGACAACAACGATCTCATTGTTTGTTTAAAATCAGAAATTTTCATAAGCAAATCAAGAGTTTAAGTTCTTAGAATCATACTTCTTCTTTTTTTTTTTTTTGAAAATCATAAGCAACAATCATATAATCTTCTCGAAAGTCGGTTTATAGTTCTTACAATCTGACAATCGTTCTTCTTGCTTCTCGAAAATCATATTTTAGAAGCTCCAAATTCAATCCGGCTAGAAGTTTCAAAAGTATAAGGTACAAGGAGTTTCTGATTTTTTTAAATTTTGCAGTTTGTTTTTTGTTATTAATTTTTGACTTTTTGGTTTTTGATGGGACACATAAACCGTTTTCGAAAATTAGAAAGAACAAGGTTACAAGGAAATCAATTTTTGATTTTTAAAGGCATAAGCAAATAAAATTATGTTTTTTTTTCTTTTCTGTTTCGGTTCTAATTTGTATTTCTGATAAGTTTCATACTTGTAAGGAGTAAAATATTTTTTTTCTTGTATTCTTTTTATCCTATTTACTTGAATTGTGATTCCTATTTACTAGAGCTAGAAGCATTGAAGCAACAATTTGTTGAATGTTAATTTTTAGATCTTTTAAGTTTTAAGACCTATTTTTTATCATTCATTGCTCCATGGTTGTAAAATGAGGCATCAAAGGGGATAAAACATCAAATATGACTACATTTTAAAAATGTTGGATTTAAAGATAAACTAATGACAATAAGAATCATCATATTTGTGGGTTTTTGATTCTTGTTTAACTAAATCAAGATTAAGGACTTCTTGATTCTTATTTGTACAAGTAAGAAAATTACTTTACTTGATACTTTATACACAATCATAATTAATGGTGTTCTATATTTTTTAACAATAAATCGAAATTATGAGATTTTCTTTATTTTTCTGTGAAAAAAGACTTCTTGATTTATTATTTTTTTGTAATGACTTAATATAAACATAAAAATAAAAATACAATGTTGTAAATGGAAAATGCTGAAAAAAAATTGAGTATATTTAAACAACCATTATTTGGCTTAAATTTTTAGCTTTTCAAGTTTTAGGACCTAACTATTTTATTTTATTATTATTATTATTACTATTATTATTATTATTATTATTATTATGGCCCAGAGCCTTTAAAATCTCACAGCAAAAAACCGGCACATTTTTAACATGTAACAAACTGGAATTGAGTCTAGTATCGTGCAAACTCATTTTTAACCCAATTTAGGTTTCGTTTCCTTACTCTATTTTGGTGTCGTTTTTTAAAATGTCAACATTTAAAAAAAAAAATTAAATACATACATGAGACTACAAATATAATTCTTAATGTTATCTTAACTAATTCTTTTAATCGAATTTAAGCCATTAAATTCCCGCTAATATAATTATACTATAGTGGGCGGACAATATCATTGCACTCTTTAAATTGCACACCTAATGCATTAATATTGTCTTTGAAGAAAAACCCACTGGAACAACCCAATCGCACTTTTGCAAATTGCATCTTCATAATGCTTCGAGATCTTTTATATATATATATATATATATATATATATATATATATATATATATATATATATATATATATATATATATATATATATATATATATATATATATATATATATATATATATATATATATATATTGTGCATGTAGGATTGATTATGGACCAATTATTTTAGTTATTTTAAAAAAATAATTAATGCATATTAGATGTTAAAGATATAATGAGTACTAATTAGAACTTCAGCATTTATTTAGGTTATATTGTTCTAACTATCTATTGTGTGCATATACGATTGATTCTGGACCAATTATTTTAGTTATTTTAGGAAAATAATTAATGCATATTAGATGTTAAAGATATAATGAACACTAATTAGAACTTCAGCATTTAATATGCATTAATTATTTTCTTAAAATAACTAAAATAATTGGTCTAGAATCAATAATACAAGCACACAATAGATAGTAAAAACATTTGAACCTAACTCTCTCTCTCTCTCTCTCTCTCTCTATATATATATATATATATATATATATATATATATATATATATATATATATATATATATATTATACAAACCTTACTATTTCTAAAAAATAGATTTAAGACGTCCAAACCACTAAGCTAATAGTACAAATAACCAAGCTAAGCTTATCTCATCCTTTAATTTCGGTTTCGTAAAAAATTCAAAAGATTGCAAATATGGAAATAGTCCACTTGCCTCACCCTCAAAACACGTTGTGATTATCTCTAGCTAAACTAACAGGCAAAAATTCCCTTATATCACTCTATTAATTGACTTGTTTTTTTATTAAAATTGAATTATCATTTAAATATGCAATTAATTCGAAGAATTTGAATTTTAATATCCCTTCAAAAGGCACGTTATGTGACAACCTGATGTTTGTCCATCAAACGTAACCCATTTCGTCCGTCAAACTCGTCTTTAGCGGTTCATTCCGATTTCGTTTTTGGGCTAAGTTATTTAAATTTATATGTTTATTAAAATCTCATGAGTGTCCAAACCCCTTAGGAAATCATGAAATTGGCCCAAATTATTAATTTGAAAATTTTTAGATTCGATTCCGCCGGGTTACGACAACTTAATCGGGTGCAACCAAAAGCCTCGTTTAACGTCGGTATCGGGTAAAATTCCACCGTGTCCCAAACCCGAACCATATATATAAGTTGATTAAACCTCATTTGAAGCTTTTTCACTCTCTGTCTAACCTCTCTCCTCAAATCTAAGATCTAAGTCCAAAAATCATCCAAATCAAGCTTCAAATCCTCATGGTAACTACCCTAACTCATAGATTAGCATCCTTAGCCTTCAATTTCGTGTTTAAATCATGATTTAGGACCATAAAGATGTGTTTACGGCCCTGGAGCATTCTTGGGCCGTGAACACCTATAAGTGGGGTTTTTGAGCCTTAAAACCCTTCCAAACCACCATTGGAGCTTAGATATGGCTTAAGGACTTATTGGATTGGACTTAGAACACCTTAAACTCAGATTTTGGGGAGTAAACATGAGTTTACTGCCCAAGAACATGCTTGGGCCGTAAACTCCATATCATGGGTAGTAAACTCAATTTCAAGTGTTTAAATGCCACTTAAACACACCAATAGCCTTGGATTAAAGTCTAGAACCAACCACAATCGATTTAGGGGCCTTAAACATGATGAAAACCTTCCCTTTAAGAGTTCACGGCCGTAAACCCCCCAAGAATGGGTTCCTGGGTCGTAAACTCACATACACAAGTCAAATGATGCCCTAAATTCATTCTAAGGCTTGTAAAATTGGTTTGAATCACATGTGATTGATCTAGGGCCATCAAATCTTGAAAGGAATGGTCACATAGGAGCTTACGGCCGTAAACTCCTATTTTACAGCCTTAAACTCCATTTGGTAATACCTTTGGTAGTTTAACTCATTCCTATGCCTTAGATTAAATCATATCAACCTTCCCCAAGTGATATTTGACCTTTTAGCATCATAAAACCCCTCATCCATGAGTTCACGGCCGTGAACTCATGTGGAGTTGGTCTTAGGGCCGAAAACTTCGTAAGGAGTTTACTCTTGAAGAGTAAACACATTATCCAAGCCCTAATTAGATACATTTGTATACCATTTCATATTACATAGGAACCTCGCACGTTATCAAGCCCCAAACCGACACTTAGCATCCAAACAGACACATTCCTCGTCCGGTGAGTTCATACCCCTACCCTTTTTCAATGGTTTTCAATGTTTTCAAGGGGGGAATACAAGCAAAAGTACAAGAATATCTTGTACTTAAATTCATTATTTCATTTGAATGATTTCATAATCCGTACACTTTTAAGAATTGAATACATATTAACAAACTGTTTTGACTTGCAGAGTTGTTTTTCAAACCGATTTCAATTCTTATTATATAGTGTTATACTTTATACTTCATAATTGATTGTTCACACATTTACAGTTGAAATCATAGATCTTTTGTATGGTCCTTAATAAAACACCCCCTAGATTCGAGTGTGAAGGACAGGTATCATTAGAACTTTAGTCAGGTCCTTGATAGTAATCCCCTTAGATACGAGAGTAAAGGACTAATAAAACAGGGTTTCCGTATTAATAATTTCAGTTTTAAATTCATTAATCTTAAGATTGGAGACACGTCCTTTGTAACACTTCCCCTAGATACGAGAGTGGAGGACTACCCCTGTAACCAGAATCTCCGGAAAGGGAGAGCGTGACTTGAGTGTATAGATCTATATGGCATTGACTATCCCGCACCTGGCTGCTAGCTACAGCCGAACCGAAAGGTTCAAGGGTGACAAAAGTCATAAAAGATATTGACCCCGTTCCGAGTCATATCTAGTCTGTAGTATGGTTATGGAACTCGCAATCAAGATTATGAAAACTTTATACTTAATTATTAGTTTTATATACGTGTTAAAACTAATGTACATTTAAGGGTAACCAAACTTTCAGGAGACTTCACATACACACTTTAAGTATGGTAGATACTTGTACGTTACTTTCAGATTCGATAACGCTTCACAAACATTTTAGGAAAATAAGGGTTTTTCCTGGGTAACTGAACTTGTTCTTAATCAGAGTGTGTAAAAATCAGATAACAAACTACTCTTAATCAAACTAAGTAACAAACGGGTAACTAAACTTTACTTTTAAGAAAATATGGGATTTTCTTGGGTTCTTAACTTTTTCAGAAAACCGGAAGAAAACTTGTTCATTTTTATAAAACGAAACCGCTTATGAACTCACCAGATTTATTCTGATTTTTAAACTGCTTGTATTCTCAGGTCCACATTAGACAGGTACCCGCGATCTTTTGGAGAAGACAGAGCTTAGAAGTCACGTCTTTACTTTTGTTCATATATACTTATGCATAACACTTGTACAACTTTACTATCAAACAAATGTAAACTTTCATATGTAATGTAATGGTTGTTTACTTTTCTTACTATGTACATTGGTTATGATATTCAACATGAAGTCGCCTCCGCCTCGGAACGTTTCCGCCCTGGGTTTCGGGGTGTGATAGATTGGTATCAGAGCCCTTGTTTAAAGTGAACTGAGTATACCAAACCTTACATGGTATAAGACTATAAACACTAAGGGGCCTAAGTGCTCTGAACTAAAAGTATACTTTAAAATATAAGTATTTTCAAAAGTATACAAGTATACCTAACCGTCGAAATCCGTAATTACAAGTAGAACAAAACGTAAGTAAATGGGTGTTGTACGCTGCGGTTAAACCTGGACAGTTATGTAGTCGTGTCTAGGATCAATATAGCCTGGCCAACTATACTCATTCGAGACACGGCCAACATGTGCTTGGGAGTGACTGTGGTGTTCAACATGCCTAAAACTTACCCAAATACCACAAACATCGAGACAGTGTCGTAGCGAATCATGAAATACTATGGGAGTATTTCTCGAGCCAATCCTTTGTAGAAATCCTCATTCACGCGTTGTTCCTTGATCATTCCTTTAGAGATAATTTATCTGCTTTGATAACTCTTTCCTACTTTATCGCTTATTCAGAATATATATCTGTCATATCTCTTGATTCAATTCAGAGGACTTACCATCCTCTCTTTCCTGATCTTATTAGATCAAGATGCCTCCAAGAAAGAGACCCAGCTCAAAGACCAACAACCCTCCGCCACCACCTCCTCCTGAATTTGACCCTGTGGTGTTCCAGACAGCTGTTACTGCCGCGGTGGCAGCTGCTATGTCTCAAAGGAACTCCGGTGGTTCGGGTGGTTCGGGAGATGGTACCCAAACCCAAAACCAAGAAGGCAGTCAGGGACACCGAAAAGAGGGTTCCTATAAAGATTTCATGAACGCAATACCCACGTCCTTTGATGGCACTTGAGGTGTCATTTCCCTCACCCGATGGTTCGAGAAAATCGAATCTATCTTTGAAATTTGTGCCTGTTCAGAATCTGATAAGGTGAAGTTCGCCACCTGCACCTTCATCAACAAAGCGCTGACTTGGTGGAACGGTCGAGTCAAATCCCTAACTTTACCTGTAGCCAATGCCATGGGTTGGGAAGCCATGAAGGAACTTCTGCTGGCTGAGTACTGCCCTCGGGGCGAAATGCAGAAATTAGAGCACGAACTCTAGAACTTGAAGATGAAAGGTTATGATATCGCCGCTTACACTTCCAGGTTCGATGACTTAGCGCTACTCTGCCCGGGAATGGTTACCCCGAAGAGTAAGAAGATAGAGAGATTCATCTGGGGTCTGACCCAGCCAACAAAAGGAAACGTCTTAGTTGCGAGGTCAGATACATACGACAACGCCAAATGCTTAGCACAAACCTTAATCGACCATAGTGATGACCTTGAGGAAGCAGCTACCACTCCTGAGCCGACAGAGAGGAGTGGCGAGAAAAGAAAAATTGGGAAGAAGAAGAAAAGTTAGACATCGCAGGAGTCTTCAAAGAGGCAGCAAATTGTGGCAGTTCACGCTGCTACTGCCCCTGCAGCTGTTTCTATTGTTGGATCCTCAGCTCGAACACCTACCAGTAGGTATGCTGGAACCCTCCCTAGTTGTGACAAGTGCAACTATCATCACCTCACTTCTAGCCCATGTCGAGATGTGTTTTGCAACAATTATGGAAAAAAGGGTCACACTGCAAAGAACTGCAAGACACCAACTCAATCAACCAATCACACTTCCGGAGCGGGCATTGGGCAGGCCTTCTATGGTTGCGGAGAAGTCGAGCATTTTAAGCGAAACTGCCCCAAGGCAGCAACGACTGGAAATACCGGAAGAGTTCTAGCAATAGGACGAGAGGAGACAGCCGCTGATCCCACCGTTGCCTCAGGTATATTCCTCCTCAACAACTCTTACACCTGCAATCCTTTTCGATTCAAGTGCTGAAAGAAAAATCTGTTAACTATTCATTCATACATCTTCTTAATCTTAGCCCTCCACTAGTAAATGAAACATTCACCATCGAGACGACTAACAGTGGGAAAGAGAACTTTATTGATACATCCATAGGTTGTACTTTTACTCTGAACGACCATCCTTCATCCATTGATCTTATGCCAGTTTCCATTAATAGTTTTGATGTTATCTATGGCATGGACTGGTTGAATCCTAATCGTGCTGATACCTTTGTATTGAAAAGTCCATCTGTCCCAATCTCCTCTCTAGTCAGACCCTCATGATCTACGGCGATAAATTCGGTTCAAATTTTCGTATCTTTTCATGCATTAAAAACTCAAGAGTTTTCCCCGAAAGGAAGTTAGAGACCTCGAGAACATCCCCGAAGTCTGTAATTTTCCTGATGTATATCCTGTATAGCTTCCAGGAATTCTTTCCGAACGTCAGGTTAAATTTCGCATCAACCTAATTCCTGGAACTACCCCAGCAGCCAAATCTCCGTATCGCTTATCTCCAGCAGAAATGCAGGAGTTATCTAGTCAGCTTGATGAGTTGACCGTCAAAACCGATATCCTCTTTCCTTGAATAGATGACCTTTTCGATCCACTTCAGGGAACCATCCACTTCTCAAAGATAAACCTTAGGTCAAGGTACCATCAGCTACAAATCCATGAGAGTGATGTTTCTTAGACAGTATGCAGGACTCGATATGGTCACTATAAGTTCATAGTGTGCCCATCAGTCAAACCATATTCCTTGGTCATGTAGTAGACGATGAAGACATACGTGTGGAATCCTCATAAGATCAAAGCAATAGAGAATAAGTCGGCACTGAAGATACCCATAGAAACCCGTCAATTCTTGGGTCTCGCTGGCTACTATTGCAGGTTCATCCAGAATTTTTCCTGAATCGCCAAAAGCCTAACCATTCTTACACAGAAAGATGTACCCTCTTGTTGGAGGTCTTACTCTGGAAAGACATGGTACGCCTTGGAAGGCGCGGAAAACTTAACTCGTAGTACATTAGACCCTTCAAGATCCTCGTTAGGATCGATCCTGTAACCTTCAAACTCCGACTACCTTCAGAACTTAGCAGCATCCATCCAGTATTCCACGTCTTTATTCATAAGAAGTGTCGACCCAACGAAACCCTAGTAATCCCTTTGATGAGACCAAAATCAACAAAAGTCTGAACCCTATGGAAGAACCAAACAAAATCATAGATCGAAAGGTTAAACATACGAAACAAATCCGCATCCCGATAGTGAGGGTTCGCTGGAATGTCAAACGAAGACCCGATTCCACTTAGGAGCGTGAAGACCCGAAGCAGTAGATTCATCCACATCTCTTTTCAATTCATGAACTGTACCCTAATCTTTGAATTTCGGGACGAAATTCCCTCTAATGGGGGGATAATGTGACAACCCAAAGTTTGTCCATCGCCGTAACCCATTTCGTCCGTAAAACCCATCTTTAGCGATTCGTTCCGATTTCGTTTTTGGGCTAAGTTATTTAAATTTATATGTTTATTAAAATCTCATGAGTGTCCAAACCCCTTAGGAACTCATGAAATTGGCCCAAATTATAATTTGAAAATTTTTAGATTCGATTCCGCCGGGTTACGACAACTTAATCGGGTGCGACCAAAAGCCCCATTTAACGTCGGTATCGGGTAAAATTCCACCGTGTCCCAAACCCGAACCATATATATAAGTTGATTAAACCTCATTTGAAGCTTTTTCACTCTCTGTCTAACCTCTCTCCTCAAATCTAAGATCTAAGTCCAAAAATCATCCAAATCAAGCTTCAAATCCTCATGGTAACTACCCTAACTCATAGATTAGCATCCTTAGCCTTCAATTTCATGTTTAAATCATGATTTAGGACCATAAAGATGTGTTTACGGCCCTGGAGCATTCTTGGGCCGTGAACACCTATAAGTGGGGTTTTTGAGCCTTAAAACCCTTCCAAACCACCATTGGAGCTTAGATATGGCTTAAGGACTTATTGGATTGGACTTAGAACACCTTAAACTCAGATTTTGGGGAGTAAACATGAGTTTACTGCCCAAGAACATGCTTGGGCCGTAAACTCCATATCATGGGTAGTAAACTCAATTTCAAGTGTTTAAATGCCACTTAAACACACCAATAGCCTTGGATTAAAGTCTAGAACCAACCACAATCGATTTAGGGGCCTTAAACATGATGAAAACCTTCCCTTTAAGAGTTCACGGCCGTAAACCCCCCAAGAATGGGTTCCTGGGTCGTAAACTCACATACACAAGTCAAATGATGCCCTAAATTCATTCTAAGGCTTGTAAAATTGGTTTGAATCACATGTGATTGATCTAGGGCCATCAAATCTTGAAAGGAATGGTCACATAGGAGCTTACGGCCGTAAACTCCTATTTTACAGCCTTAAACTCCATTTGGTAATACCTTTGGTAGTTTAACTCATTCCTATGCCTTAGATTAAATCATATCAACCTTCCCCAAGTGATATTTGACCTTTTAGCATCATAAAACCCCTCATCCATGAGTTCACGGCCGTGAACTCATGTGGAGTTGGTCTTAGGGCCGAAAACTTCGTAAGGAGTTTACTCTTGAAGAGTAAACACATTATCCAAGCCCTAATTAGATACATTTGTATACCATTTCATATTACATAGGAACCTCGCACGTTATCAAGCCCCAAACCGACACTTAGCATCCAAACAGACACATTCCTCGTCCGGTGAGTTCATACCCCTACCCTTTTTCAATGGTTTTCAATGTTTTCAAGGGGGGAATACAAGCAAAAGTACAAGAATATCTTGTACTTAAATTCATTATTTCATTTGAATGATTTCATAATCCGTACACTTTTAAGAATTGAATACATATTAACAAACTGTTTTGACTTGCAGAGTTGTTTTTCAAACCGATTTCAATTCTTATTATATAGTGTTATACTTTATACTTCATAATTGATTGTTCACACATTTACAGTTGAAATCATAGATCTTTTGTATGGTCCTTAATAAAACACCCCCTAGATTCGAGTGTGAAGGACAGGTATCATTAGAACTTTAGTCAGGTCCTTGATAGTAATCCCCTTAGATACGAGAGTAAAGGACTAATAAAGCAGGGTTTCCGTATTAATAATTTCAGTTTTAAATTCATTAATCTTAAGATTGGAGACACGTCCTTTGTAACACTTCCCCTAGATACGAGAGTGGAGGACTACCCCTGTAACCAGAATCTCCGGAAAGGGAGAGCGTGACTTGAGTGTATAGATCTATATGGCATTGACTATCCCGCACCTGGCTGCTAGCTACAGCCGAACCGAAAGGTTCAAGGGTGACAAAAGTCATAAAAGATATTGACCCCGTTCCGAGTCATATCTAGTCTGTAGTATGGTTATGGAACTCGCAATCAAGATTATGAAAACTTTATACTTAATTATTAGTTTTATATACGTGTTAAAACTAATGTACATTTAAGGGTAACCAAACTTTCAGGAGACTTCACATACACACTTTAAGTATGGTAGATACTTGTACGTTACTTTCAGATTCGATAACACTTCACAAACATTTTAGGAAAATAAGGGTTTTTCCTGGGTAACTGAACTTGTTCTTAATCAGAGTGTGTAAAAATCAGATAACAAACTACTCTTAATCAAACTAAGTAACAAACGGGTAACTAAACTTTACTTTTATGAAAATATGGGATTTTCTTGGGTTCTTAACTTTTTCAGAAAACCGGAAGAAAACTTGTTCATTTTCATAAAACGAAACCGCTTATGAACTCACCAGCTTTATGCTGATTTTTAAACTGCTTGTATTCTCAGGTCCACATTAGACAGGTACCCGCGATCTTTTGGAGAAGACAGAGCTTAGAAGTCACGTCTTTACTTTTGTTCATATATACTTTTGCATAACACTTGTACAACTTTACTATCAAACAAATGTAAACTTTCATATGTAATATAATGGTTGTTTACTTTTCTTACTATGTACATTGGTTATGATATTCAACATGAAGTCACCTCCGCCTCGGAACGTTTCCGCCCTGGGTTTCGGGGTGTGACACGCTATCAGTTCCACACTCTCGCACCCTTCAACTAATTCAACCTGAAACCTTAGTCTCACCTACTCCGTCACCGCCTTCCTCGACCACCACTGCACTAGCCACCGTCACTGCCATCTACCATCAGCCTTTGCATATTTAACCTTGAGTAAACCTATATCTAAACATTCCCTTCTCCTACTCTTAGGCATAAATATCACGAGCCCCTCTTCTCGCTTATATGTTCTCTTTGGTTAATCTCACATAGTTTTAAATATATTTGTACATCGATATTATTTGTGTTTGTTGTTCATGTAGATTGGGTTTGATTTCGTTTCTCTGGGAAAATTTATACCAGAGCTAACACAAATATCGATTTTTGAAATCATCTATTGGTGTTGTTTAACAACTCAAAAAGTCAAGGAATTGAGTTGAGTTCTTATCCGACTGTGATTTAATGGGTTGATAGTTGAATACCAAACTCCCTTTATTCTTAGCCCCTATTTCTACCATCTCCTCCTGTATTTTATTATGACGTGCTCCTCTAGTTCCACAAAGCCGATCGCGCTTCACCACCACTCCAAAACCGTAGATGTGTATATATTCTCATTCAGTTTAGGTTAACCATGGTTACATTGTCAATTCTGGTATCGTTGATCAAGGTTGTGTTTTGTGATTTCGCTCCATTCCACTCAACCTCACTTGAAATCTTCCTACTCTAAGAATAAGTTAAGGTACACAATGCTACTCCTTTACTTCTTCTTTCTGATTTTGTGATTTTTCGAGACGAACATGAACCGATTTTTTAGTGTTTCTTGAAGATTGTTTTTTTCTTTTCTATACTTTTACGTGGTGGTGTTCTGAAGGAACTAAAGGATTTATAGATTTGGTTCTTCAACTACAAAGAACGTGATCGTTTCTACCTCCTATAACCACCAAATTAATGTATCTTTTTCTCCGATACGACATCTCCCTTCTGATTTACTGAATTTTACTCACAAATACTCACATTGATTACTTTCCAATGAACATGTGCCATTCTTGGATCTTGCTGCTGCCGAAGCTTTTTTACTTGTACAAGATATGTGATGAATCTTTGTTTATATGATGTTAGAAGGTTTATAATGCTACTGAGAAACTCTATGCTACTAAATCAGAAGTTTCAGCATAATAATGGTTTAGAAACTTCAATTTTCTCAATGGTTTGGAACTAGGTGTTAGATAAATATGTTTTGACAATTTGGATTTGTTATTTCAATCTTTCCTGCCCAACAACCCTTTGACACCTGTCGCTGATGTCCAGTTTTGGTGGACCAGTTGGTGGTGCATCAGGTAGCAAGTTGATGGAATACTAATATACCCAAAGAGGTGAATCTATCATTTTATTTTTTATGAAATGGGCAGATGATATGTTTCCTATTAAGGAATAGGAAATGGAAAGCTTGGTTGAATGGGGATTCGGTTTGACATAGGCATCAATAGATTGTCTACCGGTTATATGATTGGTGTTGTTAATAGGGTCGAAAATTTCTGACAAAAATTGATTGGACAGTTGAGGGATTTTTTTAACAGTGGGTTGTTTGTGATGGGGAAGGGATTTCACGAGATCATGAAATTGGTGTTGAGTTGTAGTATGACACAATGGAGTTGATATATAAATGCACACCAATACAACCACGAGCTTCACCACCAGTAACATCCATATATATATATATATATATATATATATATATATATATATATATATATATATATATATATATATATATATATATATTATCATCTTATATAGTGTCCTGTCTAGAAAGAGGTAGTTGTCTTTCAAGCTATGTATGTATCATAAACCAGGTCATATGATCATATCTCTTGCTACAATTTATGAAGAAAAAGCTTTGACATCCTCCTTTCATTTATCTTATTAATTATTACATTTTACTTGCAAAAAATTGTAACCAGATTTGTGTGTACTTCTAGATGGCGACAATGATTGGTGTAACATAGGTGGTCTTAGATTCGGTTTAGTCTACAAACCTGTTCTTATTCTGAAGATTGGTTGTATTTTTTTCCTATACAAACAATTCACATAGTATTTTATTCATTATGAAGGTTAATGGTATTTTTTTATGTGGTAAATTACGAAATTCCAACGGCTGTAAATTTGAATGAAAGGTTTTTTGGGAGGAATGTAATGCTACCTCTTCAATCATTTGTGTTCACTTTTCCATGATACATTAAACCATACATGTTAAAAAGATGACATACTTAAATACATTGCATACTTTATGTATCAATGGAGAACATAAAATCAAATGTTTATGCAAGCTTTTCCTAGTAAAATTAAATGGTATGTGATTCCCTTCAATGGTCACAATCTTTATGTACAAAAGTGATTAATATCATTATTATGTAGTCACCACTTTGGGATATTTGGGAATTTTAGTTCAAAAACAAAATGTTGACCTTTTGTAGTGTAAGCAATTATTGATCTCAAGGACAATTTAAATGACTGGGACAGCAAAGTGGGTGATTGTAAACATAGAATTAATAAGGAAAGGTTATTTTTGGTTCAATGTTCAATGAAGTTGTTTTCGTTTCACAGATAGAAATGTTACTTCAAGCTTCAAACAAAAAATGGTTACAAGATGTACATATATTGGTTTTAAGTTATTGGAAGAGTTGGTGTTAAGCATCGACATGTACATGATCTGAAGTACAAAAAAGCATGGTTCAATTACTTTGTTAGATTAAGTAGAAGTAGAATTCAGCCAATGTTATGTGGGGAAAAACTCACGTGACTAGCGTGACATAGGAATGAATTAATTTATATTATAAAAAGCATGGTGATTGTTATCTTCACTTTCAAATAACCAAGGGATAAAATGTGGAAATGAAAAGCTATTCAATATGAAAATTAGGCACTTGATCTTAGATTTGTTTTGTGGGTTAAAATCACTTACTTTATCTGTTATACGTCTTGGATCTGTTATAAACTTGGTTTTAGCTCTGAAGTTACAAAAGAAATCCAATCATACATCATTTAATCCAATTTTGTTTTATTATAAGTGGTTACAAAAGATGTTTTCATATTGAAGTATTTTATATAAATTGAGTACAAAAAAACAAATAAATTAGTATAAAATATTATTAAATTATATGCTTGAAAAATATTTTGTAAATGTTACTATAAAAAAAATTATATGTTCACATAGAAGGTTTTTTATTAGTGTTTATCACAGTAGTTGTTGGAATGTTGTATTTTAGATTTTATAACGGAAACAAAATAATCATTATAAAACAAATAGCTTATCTACAAAAATGAATACTTAGAACTAGATTTCTAAACTATTATAAATTTATAAGTTCGTACACGACACAAATTTCTCACCAACGTGAAAATGAATTTATCACTATTTATGTACATTGAATGTTATTATATAATAAATTGCGACCCTTACATGGATCCCTTTAATATTATTATGTTATTCCACGAGTTAAAATTAAAATATGGTCATAGACAAAAATAATACGATTATTTAACTTATTATTAGGTTGCGCTATTGACGATTAGATTGTTATTAGCAATTGATTGTGATTTTTTTAAAATGATATATAAATTATATTTACAAAGATGCCTAATAGTCTTTAGTTTCATTCTTTTTCTTATTCAATATCATTAAAATAAAATAAATAGCAGTTAAAAGGAAAATAAATATTTATAAGAACTTTAAATTTAATATAAAATTGAATTTTTAACTATGGTTCATAGGTGAATGGATTACTGAGATACTATTTCTTTATACCATTTAGATATAAAGTTCATAATTCTTTGAAGCTATATTTGATTGCATTTCCCAAGTCAGTTTGTGTCGATGTATCCTAAGTTATAAAGGGAAGGGGTATCAAAATGCCTTGCACACTAAAATTTTATTTCCTTACTTGTTGTGAGGGTTACAACTATTATTTTGATATGACTGATCCATGATTTATTAAAACTCACATTAGTTGTTATATTTTTGAAAATCACTATTTTTTGCTTACCTCACGTCCCACCCCACACTTAGACTCTTAAAAATAACACAAGGTATCACTAAACCATCGATGGAGTTTTTTTTATTGCATGATGGTGTCAAACAAAAAATATACAATGAATATCACCGAGTGGTTTATGGACAAAATAGTGATGCAAAATAAGAAGATAATGACTATCAAGTTCATAGCCATTTTCAACGGTTAAAGCTGTTGATTTTATTGATTTTATTTAAGTCATCAAAGGAAGGAAGTTTGGATAGCTATTATGATTCAAAGCAGTTAAATTTACTCTACAATCAATAATTCTAGAAGTTTGATTGTTTGGATGATTTTTTTTATTTTTCTAATCGTATAATTTTATACATTTGAATTAATTGTCTCTACAAACTAATTTATGAAAAAACCATTCGCACCTGTTACTTGGCGCAGGTATATATATATATATATATATATATATATATATATATATATATATATATATATATATATATATATATATATATATATAAGATCTCGAAGCATTATTAAGATGCAATTTGCAAAAGTGCGATTATATATATATATATATATATATATATATATATATATATATATATATATATATATATATATATATATATATATATATAATTACAATTAATTAATTGTAAGGTTATTAAAGAGTAATTATGACATTTTATTAAATGAGATAAAAGAGAAGTAACTATATTTTCGGAAACCAAGTCAAATATATTAATAAAATCCAAATTATTATTTTTAAAACCAAATCATAGAAAATCACGTATTGAAAATTTTGCAATATTTTTTTAAACGATAATCACATAAAACGAAATAGATTCATTCTTTAAGAATTACTTAGTTTCATAACATATTTCTTTTTATAAAAATTAGACAATTTCACTGTTAGTTTTACAAAATATTAACAAAATGTTTTTATAGACTGTTCAAAAAGTACAAAATTAAAGAATCGGACGATTTGAATCTTTAAAAATCAAGAATTTATTTGAAACTTATTTCATTCTTTAAGAATGCATTGACTAATAAATATTTTTGAACCACTGTCATAAAACTAGTGAAATATGTGAAAAAAATTTCATTCTTTAAGAATGATCCATTAATACTTTATAATATATTTTTTTGAAGTAAATGTAATATTCTTTTTACACAGATTCATCAAAACTATAGACCAACTGAAAATTGTTGAAGAATAAGAAAATATTATTTTTATACATAAAAATATGTTACAGTGTGTAACATAATCTTGAAGAATATGCAATAAACTAATATATTCTTTGTATGAATTCTAAAAGAATGATCATTCGATTTGGCACTACATCTGAGTTTTAGTCACCAACTTTCTTGATACGTTTATTATATTAAAGAATTCAATTTAAACTACTTACCAAAATATAATAGCGAAGTTAAATGAAATGAGTTATAATAATTATAAGATTATAACTGAAAATGCATTTATTGATTTATATGTTAATTACTATCATATATTTATTAAATGATTGGTCAAAAATTGGTTATACAATCACACAATATATAATGTTTATATATGAACCTAACTCTCTCTCTCTCTCTCTCTTTGTATGTGTATGTGTGTCTATATATATATATATATATATATATATATATATATATATATATATATATATATATATATATATATATATATATGGGACGGCTCACTTGAGATTAAAAAAGTAGAGATCTTGAGACTCAACCTTAACCACATATATTTAATTTGTCTCTTTAACACTTCAGTGTACCGACATCGACATGATATACCTAATCATAAATTATTATATGTTAGAGAGCTGTACTCTATATGATTATGCATGTTTATATGTATATGCCTAACCATAAATGATTATACATATATGTTTGTTCATAAACTGAGTAATCATAATTTATTATGACAGCTGGTGGCAGAAGAGGCCGTGGTGATAAAGGTGGTGGTGGTATAAGTGTCGGGTGTGACAGTGGTGTGGTCAACTGGTGTCAGAGGTGGTGGTAGTGGTAGTGGCGGTGGCAGTTGTGTTGGTGGAGGAGAAAGGGACGGGTGAGGCTATATAATCATTTATGATTATAAAAGACATGTCGTGTCGGTACGCCGGAGGGTTAGAGCGGTAGATGTGAAATATATGGCTGGGGTTGAATCTCAAGATCTCTATTTTATTTTTAATCTTAACGGAACCTACCTACCTACCTACCTACCTATATATATATATATATATATATATATATATATATATATATATATATATATATATATATATATATATAGGTAGGTAGGTAGGTAGGTTCCGTTGAGATTAAATATATATATATATATATATATATATATATATATATATATATATATATATATATATATATATATATATATATATATATATATATATATATATATATATATATAAGGTCCAGTTCCAATGAGGACTCAAAAAATGGTGATGAATGCGAGGACAATTCTATACCACCCATATCGTCAACACCACAAACGTCCAACCCAAAATTTTCGCCGTGGTGTGTTCGCATTCACCCACATCCGTGGTAGCTAATAGAGACTCGATGGTTTAATCACGTACCGCGAACGT
Source organism: Lactuca sativa (assembly GCF_002870075.4). Classification (NCBI taxonomy): domain Eukaryota; kingdom Viridiplantae; phylum Streptophyta; class Magnoliopsida; order Asterales; family Asteraceae; genus Lactuca; species Lactuca sativa. The sequence continues at coordinate 138,778,539 of NC_056627.2, forward strand.
TCATGGAACGTCATTTAAATGAGTTTTATTAATTATTTTTGTTTATTTACATTTATTTTTATTTTTTTTATTTCTTGCTAAAAAAATTAATAGATATATGCTTGGTTTTGATGTTTTAAATTTTTTTTAACATCTTTGTTTCTTTTTAAAAGTTATTCTGTTTTTTTTTCATTTTTTAATATCTTTAGTACATACTTGAAGGCAATAGTATTTTTCTTTGTTTTTGTTTATATATATATATATATATATATATATATATATATATATATATATATATATATATATATATATATATATATATATATATAGCTATCTATATATATATATATATATATATATATATATATAGATATATATAGATAGATAGATAGAGAGAGAGAGAGAGAGAGAGTTTTTAAACTAAATATCGGTCTGAATTTTTAATGTTTAACAATTATAAAATTTTTAATAAGAAGAATATTAAGGATCATAATATTTTTCATTCATACTTTTTTTAATCATATTATTTTTGGTTTATAAAGTTTTGAATCAACTTATTTTGAATAGTAGTATTTTGAATCATATGATATCGGATCAATAAGATTTTCAATTAAATATAATTTTTTTTTCAAAAAAAATTATGGATCATTTTATATTTTGAATCATATAATTTTGAATCATAAAAGATATAATTAGGGATTGTAAAATATTTTAGTCTAAATATTTTTAGATCATAACAAATTAAGGATCATAAACAAGTTGAGTTAAAAGTTTTTGTTTAATCATCACATTTTGGATCATATTATGTTCAATAGTTTTTTAAAAACTGACATTTCTTAAAATTAAAATAAATACTTCAAAAACTTATTTTTTGAAAAATTATTTTTACAAATCCACTAGTATATTGAGTAGAAGTATCCCTTAATCTTTTATGATTTTTGGAAAAAAAAATATGTGTTTTATTATATATATATATATATATATATATATATATATATATATATATATATATATATATATATATATATATATATAGGTAGGTTCAAGTATTCTAACTAATTATTGGGTGGATGTAGGAATGATTGTAGACCAATCATTTCAAAAGGATAATTATGTAATCTTACATTTAATTAATTATGGTAAATATATAAGTCAATTAATATCCCATTAATTTAAGCATATTAGTTTTAAAACCCTATATTCCATTGAACTTTTCACCGGATATCTTCATCACGTTCATCATCATCTGCCCACACCTTCGCCATCTATTTCATCCTAGCGTCTCCCACCGCTATCACATGATGTTAGTGGTTCATCTCGTCTGCACGGTCGCCGCTTCAAATACTTTAATTCGGAGTCTATGTTACCTATGGAGGTCAGAATTTTAAGTTACTTTCTTTCTCCCAAATTCTCGCTGGTAAGATTTAAGTTCATGTTCTGTCAAATTTAGTTAAAATGGATTTATCATGGATGCTTTATTGTGTTGAAATCATTTTCTCCTAAACTCTATGTTACGTAATCTTATGGGTAGTTCCATGCCCATTCTTGATGAGGGTCAACTGGGAAAGATAAAAATCGGCTTTTATCTTGTTGCCCTTCAAGTTTACCTACAATTTATCTCAATCACTTCTCTGATTCTGATTATTCCAAATCCCCTTCACTCTATCTCTTGAAAGTTTTCTCCCTAGCTAAATCGAAAAGGGTTGATGCATGGTAAGATTTCTCGTATTTTCATGTTCTTATCTTGCAAGTATTTTCATGTTCTTATTTTGACCCAATTAAATCTTTTATTGTAGATGTGATGAAAGTACCGTGTGAGCTTGATCTAACAATTTAGAGAGTTAAAGTGACAACCGCATATGGAAAACATCTATACTTTTTCTTTATTACAGATGGCAAGTAAGCCTCTTTCGTGTTTTTTACAATGACCTGAGGTGACATATTAGTGAATTAATAAATTTTTATGTAAGGAGTTGCTTCACACGAAGATACTATGTGAGGAAACATGTGAACATCTAAGTGTCGTGTTAGGAGGATGTTCTATCACATGTGAGCTTGAGGTATGAGGAGAAGAGTATGATATCGAACTAGGACATTTGTGTGTTTCAGAACCAGTTGCTCAAGAATTTTTCAGAGGATGCGATGTTGAGGTTGATCCTTGTGTATGGCATTTTCAAGATCTCCAAGGATTTCAATATCCATGTATGTATATACACTTTTTCTTTACAAATAATTAAACATATTTAATTAATTGGGAATCTTTTTTTATTGAATTGGGTGTTTTTATATAGATTGTGCATGGAAGAATATGGAGTAGTCATAAAGGGTACAGGAGTTTGGATCTGTTTATTCGAAAAGAAGATATGAAAAAGCTTAGCCAGGCTGTATTATGTTGTAGACTAAAGGAGGAGATGCTGAATCCATTAAGGGTTATTATTACAAATCCTAGCCTTGATACGGAAGTTGTGGTTGCTAATCGTGTCGAGTTATCTATATATGAGGTTGGTGTGTGTGTATGGAAGATTTAGTACAAGCATGTGTGGCATAATGAGGATTGCTTATGCTCAGGTAAGTTTGATTACTCCCTTTATTTTTATTCTTTTTAATTATTAAACTAAGTCCCTTTTCGTTAAAATTGTTTTTTGCTTCTCACTTTGTTGGAATCAATGTTGCTTTCCCTTTTCTCCATTTACTTTTATCTTGAAAAAGTTTTTTTTTAATAATAAGTAGAATTTGAGTAAGCATAATGTTTTATGTTTATTTGACCATATGTGAAACAAGTATGTAACCAAGCAAGAATATACTATATGTAATTGTATATTCCAGTAGAATAATTAATATCTTGTGTTTGTTTGTTATTAGTGAGTGTAACATTATCATAGAATAGTACATAAACTTTTTTATTTTGTAAGAATGTAATCAAAATTTTGAACTTGTACCAAAAAAAAATTATTCTTCAACAAGTTCGTTCAATTAAAATATATATTCTGTCAGAATATGTATTCTTTTATGGTTCAAGAATATTTGTTGTTTTTCAATATGTTGAAAAATAGATTATGTTAGAATGACAGAATTAGGAGAATTATAATCCCTAAAATCAGATTTTTAAAATAAATAAAAACTATTATCCCTTAAAATCCACAATTTTCCTTTTTTATATGTGGATTAATTGACTAAACTATCATTATAATGTGATTTATGTGATTATTCTTTTTTCTTTAAGTTAATAATATACATAAACCACTTTCTTAAATTAATAAAAATGATTGGTCCACAATCATTTCTACATCCACATAAGAATTAGTTAGAATACAATAACCTAAGCAATCAGATTTTAGTAATCTTATTATTAGTTAATTATAGTAAAATAGATATATAATTGGAATTAGCTGTATTCCTAGATTCAAAACCCTAAATTGAAGCCAATATCGTTTTTTCCTTCTTCAGTTCTCAAATCCGATCGACACCTCCCAAAATTACACCTCCTCTTCTTTGCGTCTCCTCCCTCCGGTCGACAGAAGCCAAATGATTGCAGCTCTATTCTCTATTCTCCAATCGATCGATGAAATTAACAGCTCCTTAATCTTGTTAATTGATCGGACATAATGGTCTCCCTTTTCCTCCTCTATTTCTGATTCGAATAGAGGAGCCGGAGCCAATGACTCTAAAATCTCTGGTAGATGGAAAGACTAAGGATAACCTATTTTCTCGACTTCAACATCTGATGCAACTCCTGGATCGATTTATCGCTTGTCGCCCTACAGGTTGCGTAATAATTATATTATTTCTTCTCCTCCTCCATATTAATCAGCGTTCACCATGACAGAAAACTTATTCTGCGAATGTTGAATCGTTCAGGTCCGGCGAGGAATCACAAGATTGTGATGGTGGCTTAGTACCTGATTGTGAAACAGAGCATCTATATGTATTACAACATGATCGATGCCCTGAGTATTTTGATAGGTCAGTTTAGAGAGACTAAGATTTTAGATTCCGTCAAGGTTTACGAGTTTTTGAGACGAGTAAGAAAGCAGTTCGACGAGCTTGACAACTTTTACGATTATTGCAAATCTATCGGCCTTGCAAAGACTCTCTTTAGCTGCTCTAAATGCCTTTACTTCTTCTTATATGATAAAAATCAATTTGTTTCTGTAGATGATTAAATGGATGATATTGGTGCGATTCCAATTCTTTTGGAATGGAATCACGAGTTCCATTATGTTGGAATGAAATCATGAATTCTAATTCTATTGTAATTATTCACAATTGTTACCTATACTCTATAAGAAATAATTTATTTTTTGCTTTTATTCTACAATTGATTGTTCAAGAATTTGTTGTTCTGCAAGAAGTTTTTAAAGTCATGATCAAGAAATAGTTTCAAGAATATTTTTATATTTATAGTTCAAGAATATTTTTATTTTTAGATATACTTATAAACATATTCTGTCAGAATCTCCGAATTAAAAGAATTAAAATTCGTAAAATCGTGTTTTAAAATTAATAGAATCTATGATCCCTTAAAATATGTAATTTTCCTTTATTAAATGTATATTAATTGACTAAAGTACCCTTGTAATTAAATTAGATGATATTTTTCAATTATTTTTAATTCAATAATATGTATTAATCACTTTTTTAAAATAAGTAAATTGATTGGCCCACATTTATGCATAGAATAACACAGTAATTAATTTGAATAGAATAACCTAGGCCTCTATATATATATATATATATATATATATATATATATATATATATATATATATATATATATATATATATATATATATATATATATATATATATATATATATATGGGTCCTGGTATTCGGCCTCCCCCTATAAACCTATATCACATACTTTTTGTTTTTCCAATTCCTCAGTCCTTTCTTTTTTTCTTTTTTTCTTTTACATATTTTACACTTATGACCCCTTTACTTTTGGAAATTTTCAATTTATATATAATTATTAACAATATTTTCATTATTCTTTTATAACACATTTAAAGTATTTTAGTTTTTGATACAAAACAATAACTCAAAATTTAAATAGTCTTATTAATTTATTGTATTTAGTTGAAAGATTTTATAAATTAGTTTTTATACATTTATTTTTGTATAATAATTTATTACTTTTTACAACTTGAAAATTTTAAAACTATAATTACAATGTTGATTAATTATTTATAATTGTTTTTTATTTATAATAATATTTATTAAAAAATATACTTATCTAATTATATATTTAAAAATGTTATATATATATATATATATATATATATATATATATATATATATATATGTATATATATAATATCAAATGTCAAATCATAGGAAGGGGATAAAAAAAAGAGAAGAAGGGGGGCTATTTACTTGTTCCATATGTATATATATATATATATATATATATATATATATATATATATATATATATATATATATATATATATATATATAGGGAAAAAGGAATATACATTACAGCCCTACCTAAGCTTAGGTACTAAACCTCTTGAAAATACATAGTTTTACTATATAAAGATTACGGTTAATGGATTCACGATTAATACTTCAAGATGTAAATTCAAGATCGACACAATAGGGATTAGAGTTTAGGGTTTAGGGTTTAGGGTTTAGGTTTATGTTTAGGGTTTAGGGTTTAGGGTTTAGGGTTAAGGTTTAGTGTTTAGTGTTTAGGGTTTAGGGTTAGGGTTTAGGGTTTAGGGTTTAGGGTTTAGTGTTTAGATTTAGGGTTTAGGGTTTAGATTTAGTGTTTAAGGTTTAAATTTAGGGTTTAGGTTTAGGTTTAGGGTTTAGTAATGTTCACTTGGATGAAGTAATAAACGATAATTGAGGAAAGAAAACGGAGATGATAGAACGGTAATGAAAGAAAGAAATGTTATGGAGAATGATATATTTACCAAGTGAAACCAAACTAGGTATATTTAGCATGTTAAAACGACATATTTTAGAGGTTTAGTACCTAAGCTTAGGTGGGGCTGTAATGTATATTCCCTATCCCCATATATATATATATATATATATATATATATATATATATATATATATATATATATATATATATATATATATATATATATATATATTAGTGGCTAGCTAGCGATATCAGGTATTGTCTTCCTTTCTTGAGGCTGAGGGTTGAAATCTAGTTCGGAACATAGATGGTATCAGGAGTGTGTTAGATTTGTCGTTCCAAAAAGAAAAAAAAATATAGGTATTCGTGTCTTGAATCAAAAGCATAGAGGGGCAAAATAGTCACAACACAAAACAAAACCTCAATCGATAAACCGTCAAGAAAATCCTTGATTCGTGTCAATTACGTTGAAGTTCTTCATAGTTGTTCATATTTCACCGTGTTAATCTTCTATCATGTACGTAAATGATGCAATAAAAATAGCTGTAAGGTTATTTTCATTTGTTTTTTTGGTAACAATTGATCAAAAGCACTAATTTTGTTTAAGATATTAAAAATAAAAATATGCTTAAATTTGTTCACGGACTTTTGCATCTGAGATTTTCATGTACAAAATCTTCCAAAAGCTATAAAATATCATATGATTTTTGGGTAAATAGCACAAAAGATATTATGTTTACACCAAAATTCTAATTTGATATTACGTTTTTTTTTGTCTCAAATTTGACAATGTGTTTTCAAATTTTTTACAATATTGACCAATTGACCAATAAACCCGGTTACCTGCTGACGTGGTATGATTGCTTACGTGGTATGATGACATGACATGTTAACATGATATGCTGACATGTCAAAATTGAATTTTTTTTCCACAAAAGAAACTAATTTTTTTTTATTATTTTGATACTAAGTTTATTTTTTTTTTGCTTTCAATTTTGACATTTTGTTTTTTGTTCCAAATCGATTTTTTTTTCCAATTTTGTTCATTGTTGACAACTTTCCACTTGAAACTATATAAATATTTTTTAATACATTTTAAACAGTATAAATATATTTTCCCCACGTTAAAAACCATATTTTTATATAAATACAATGGTTTTTTATTCAAACCATAATTTTCTATATAAATATATATTAGTTATATAAAAACCGTATTTTATATTAAATATGTAACATTAAAATGAGTTTGGAGGTTTGAAGGCGTGTAATCAATCAAGATACAAATGTCAAGTTTGCAACTCGTGAAATTTTATATCTTATTTGGCGCTTATGGTTAGTTTGGTTCTAAATGATATAACTAATGCTTTGAACGTAAAAAAAATAAAAAAAATCTTGTATTTAAAGAAAAATGTGGATTTTAAACTAAAAAAATATATTTATACAGTTTAAAATGTAATAAAAAAATATATTTATACTGTTTCAAATGGAAAATTGTCAAAATTAGAAAAATAATGTTCGATTTGTAACAAAAAAAACAGTGTATGAAAATTGAAAGAAAAAAAAATTAAACTTAGTGTCAATATTGAAAAAAGTGAAAACTTAATGTTTTTTGTGGGAAAAAAAATTCAATTTTGACATGTCAGCATGTCATGTCATCATGCCTCGTCACCAGATAACCGGGTCGACCGGTCAAGTGGTTACAATTGTAAAAAATTAGAAAATAAGGTGTTAAATTTGAGACAAAAAACCATAGCATGAAATTAAAATTTTAGTCTAAACTTAATGTTTTTTAAGCTATTTACCCTATGATTTTTATGGTTCTAAGTTATACTCGGATAAATATTTTACAATGATATAAACATTCTAAAAAATTTAATTACCTTTTATACATAAGCGACAAATCTCAATAACAAAAAACCGTGTTGATAATGGTATATGGAGTAATTATAACTTAGGGTTCATATTTTTTGTAAATTAAAAAACTTAAAACATGTATTTGGGAACTTTGAAAACTCAATTTGTTGTAACAATCTGGGTAACTATCTTTTTTTTATACATATCTAAGTAACAAACTTGTTGGAAGTGTTCACATATGTCCATTATGACCTGCTATAGCAGGTTAAATCCTAGATGTGAACGCTTTCAACAAGTTTGTTACCTAAATGTGTATAAAAAAAATAGTTACCTAAATATGAACAAAACAAAAAATAAAAATTAAATTACACGAATGGTCCTTGTGGTTTGGGGGAATTTGTGTTTTTGGTTGCTAACTTATCTTTTTAACTTAGATGATCCCTACTGTTTATTTTTATTGCGCGTTTGGTCTCTGTCTTACATAAAAAGACTATTGTGCCCTTATTAATTTATTTTTTTAATTAAATTTCTTATTTATGTATTTATTTTTTACATATTTAAAAAAATTAATAGACCACACATATTTGTATCTCCTCGGATGATCCATACTGTTTATTTTTAATTAATTTATTTTTTTTAACTCGGATGATCCCTACTGTTTATCTTTGTTACGCGTTTGGTCTCTGTCTTACCTAAAAATACTATTTTTCCCTTATTAATTTTTTTAATTAATTTTCTTATTTATGTATTTATTTTTTTTATAAAAAAAAATAATATACCCCACATATATGTATCTCCTCACCGTAAACCTGAAACCACATTTAAGAAATTTAATTTGGGTCTTATCGGTCACTATCTCATCTCTCATCCTCCCCATCTTCTATTTCTTTTCTATCTTTAGTAACATCGACGATTTCACTATCCTTCTTTTTTTTGGTACTTCAACTCTTGCGAACCAACAATATAACCTACTGTCTCTTCATCTTTAGTGGGTTGTGGTGTTGATTTGACAGAGTTGAATGACCGAAAAAAGAAGTGATGATCAAGACGTCGATATCACTAAAGATGAAAAATAAATAGAAGTTGAGAATGATGAAAGATGGGATGGTGAGGAGATACAAATATGTGAGGTCTACCAATTTTTCTTAAATATATAAAGCATAAGTACATAAATAAGAAAATTAATTAAAAAAATTAATAAGGGCACAATAGTCTCTTTAGGTAAGACAAAGACCAAGTTCGTAACAAAATTAAACAGTAGGGACCATCCGAGTTCAAAAATTAAATTAATTAAAAAATAAACAGTAGGGATCATCCAAGGAGATACAAATATGTGCGGTCTATTAATTTTTTTAAATATGTAAAAAATAAATACATAAATAAGAAAATTAATTAATAAGGGCACAATAGTCTTTTTAGGTAAGACAGGGACCAAACGCGTAACAAAAATAAATAGTAGGGACCATCCAAGTTAAAAAAGTAAGTTAGCGACCAAAAACACAAATTCCCCTAAACCACATGGACCATTCGTGTAATTTAATGTTTACTTTTCGTTTTGTTCATATTTGGGTAACTATTTTTTTTGTACACATCTAGGTAACGAACTTGTTGAAAGCGTTCACATCTAGGACTTAACCTGCTATAGCAGGTCATAATGGTCATATGTGAACACTTCCAACAAGTTTGTTACCTACATGTGTACAAAAAAAAGATAGTTACCAAGATGTAAACATACCGAAAAGTTAATTACCTTAGTAAGTCATATTCCCTACTATAGATATATCAAAACATTAGATATTTCTTTAGGTTTTATGTAATTATTAGAACTTAGGGTTTGCAATTTGTGTTTTTCTCTGTTAAATCAAAATTTATTGAAGTCTTTTGGTAACATCCTGTTTTAGGACGTTTCTTAATTTAGGGTTTGTGAACCTTAATTCGACCATGTAAGGTCTTGGGTTTCAAGGGAATGGAGTTTAGACTCTATTGGATGTTGATGGTGTTGGATAAGCAATTTAAACATTGGATTGTTCGTTGGAAGATGAGGTAAAAAGGGGAAAGGTAATGTTTCAAGCTTCTTGCATAAATTAAGGAGTTTAACTCGAGATGTTTTTTGTCATAAGTAACCAGATAGATTAATGGGGCTCGTCGATAACTTTCCATGGATATACATATCATCAAAAACAAAGTTGAAGAAGTTATGGTTGTTTGAAGTTGTAACATACCAAAAATTAAAAGGTAAACATTTCATTTTTAGTTTACCCAGAAACACCAATTATCCTTTTTTCCAATCATTCAAAAAATATTTCAGAATAAAAACAGTTATTTGAGTACAATCCTATAATCATATGGTTGCAGAAACATGGGTGTATGCGCTGCGATCATAGTCGGGCCCTTCCCTTTCGAACTGGAAGTACCTGAAACGATAACCAGAAGGAGCTCAACATGAGACAACGACGATGGGTCAAGCTACTCAATGATTACAAATGAGAAATTCGTTATCATCTGGGTAAAGCCAATGTAGTAGCAGACACCCTAAGCCGAAAAGAACATTCTGGTCGAAGATTCAAGTCACTAACAATGACTATCCACTCGCGTCTCTCCGCACAGATTAAGGAAGCTCAACTCGAAGTGTTGAAGCCTGAAAATGTGGCGGGAGAATCCCTGCGAGGAATGGATAAGAACTTGGAAGTCAAGGGTGATGGAGCCTTATATCTCATGGACCGAATCTGGACACCGTGATATGGTGGCTTCAGAGACTTGGTTATGAAGGAAGCCCACAACACTCGATACTCCGTTCACCCAGGATCAGATAAGATGTATTTGGATCTTAAAAAGTCATACTGGTGGCCTAACATGAAAGCAGAGATTGCTACCTTCATAAGTAAATGCCTTACTTGCGCCCAGGTCAAGGTCGAATACTAGAAGCCATCAGGTCTTCTACAGCAACCGGAGATACCGGAATGGAAATGGGAGCGGATCACTATGGATTTCATAACTAAGCTTCCTAAGACAACGGGTGGGCTTGATACCATATGGGTCATCGTCGACAGATTGACCAAGTCCGCACACTTCCTGCCCATCAAAGAAACAGACAAGATGGAGAAACTCACAAGGACATACATTAAGGAGATCGTACGACTGCATGGTGTCCCCATATCTATCATCTCCGATAGATATAGTAGGTTTACTTCAAGGTTCTGGCAATCACTGCAAAACGCATTAGGGACGAGACTGGACATGAGTGCAGCCTACCATCCGCAGACCGACGGATAAAGTGAGAGGACTATCCAAACCCTGGAAGTTATGCTGTGAGCCTGTCTGATCGACTTTGGTAAGGCATGGGATACCCACTTACCCCTTGTTGAGTTTTCCTACAACAACAGTTATCACACGAGCATCAAGGCAGCTCCATTCGAAGCTCTCTACGGCCGGAAGTGCAGATCCCCTCTATGTTGGGCAGAGGTGGGTGACACTCAATTAGCTAAAGTACGCGTTCCTGACAGCACTCTCATGGGTCCGGAGATAATTTGAGAAACGACCGAGAATATCGTACAAATACGTGAACGACTAAAAGCCGCTAGAGATCGACAGGAAAGCTACGCAGACAAACGAAGAAAACCCTTGGAATTCCAGGTAGGAGACCTAGTCCTTTTGAAAGTCTCTCCCTGGAAGGGCATGATATGCTTTGAAAAGCGTGGAAAGCTGAATCAAGATACATAGGGCCTTTCGAGATTCTCGTTAGAATCGTCCTCGTAGCTTACAAACTTAACCTACCCCACAAACTCAGTAACATACATCCTACCTTCCACGTCTCGAACTTGAAAAAGTGCCTATCCGACGAGACCCTCGTAATCCCACTAGACGAGATCGGGATCAATGAGAGCCTCAACTTCGTGGAAGAACCTGTGGAAATTATGGATCGGGAGGTCAAACGAACGAAGCTAAGCTGCATCCCAATTGTGAAGGTTCGATGGAACGCCAAACGAGGACCGGTGTTCACTTGGGAGCACGAGGATCAAATGAAACTCAAATATCCTCATCTCTTTGCATAGATGTATTGTAATAACTTAGCTACATGAATTCTAAATTTCGGGACGAAATTTCCTCTAACGGGGGGATGATGTGACAACCTGAAATTTATTCCGTCACCGTAACCCGTTTCCGTTAATAGAACTCATTCTAATTAAACTTTTCCGTTAACATTTGGGATCAGGAAAATTAAATTAGAACTTTTATTATGACTTCATAAGGGTCGGAACAAATTAGAAACACGTGAAACACCCTCAATATTCCCTTAAAAAGTTTTAGTTACAATCAAGTCAAATTACGACCATTTAATCGGGTACGACCATAAGCCCTGTTTAACGTCGGTATCGGGTAGATTTCCACCTGGCCACAAACTCAAACCCTATATAAGGGTTGAGTGGTCACCAACTTAAACTTTTTACCACTCTAGTAACTCTCTCTCTACTCTCTATCTTCAAGGCCCGATTCTTCCAAAAATCCACAAGTTTTCGCCCCCAAATTGTAAGTTCTCTTACCCTAGATTGTTCTAAAGCTCATTACATGTCTATATAGCATGAAAATCATCCAAGAAGGTCAAGAACAAGGAGTTTATGGCCCAAGAACCCTCTTAGGCCGTAAACCCCTAAAAGGGTGCCAAAATGCCCCCAAATCCCTTCCTTAGGCTTAGAGACTAACTTAGAACTTACCCTTGAAGTGTTTTAGACATTAAACATTAATTTTAGAGGCTTGAAAGAGGGTTTACAGCCCAGGAACACTCTTAGGCTGTAAAATCCCTCAAATGATGCAAATTGAGCCCTAAACCCCCTATTTAGCCTTAGACCTTCACTTAGAAACTTGTAGGAGTGAGCTAAGGACCACAAAAACGAAGGATAAGGGGTGTCCAAGGGTTTACGGCCGTAAACAATGGTGTTCACGACCGTAAACTCCCAAGGAGTGGTCCATGGACCGCAAACTCCAAGGGAGTGCCCCTTTTGAACCCTAAACACCCCTCAAGCCTTGGAATTGAGCTGAGAACCCTTCCTAGTGATACAAGAGACCTTAAGGCACACAAATACACTCCTCCCATGAGTTTACGGCCGTAAACTCATGGGGGAATTGGTCCCTCAACCGCAAACTCACCTAAGGTGAGTATTTGAAGAGTAAACTCCATAGTAAGGCCTTACACTCCTTCCTTGCAACCCAATAGCCTCCTAGCACTTGACCAAAGAGTTTTTCTTCTCATTAGGATGTCAGTACATGTTTAATTAGTGTTTTAATCACTAATTATATGTAAACATATGTCTTCATATGTTACTAGTGTTGGATTAGTGTCTAAGTCCATAACTATTTTGGTATGTACTTGACCCGATGGTGGATGGTCCTTTTGGGTTGCCTTCACCAAAGCAACTTGATTGGAGAAATAAATAGAGAGAGAGGTTATTATGATTTATTAGTATGTTATAAGAATAATATATTAAAGGAGAAATCATATTTGTTTAATTAATATTGGTCAATAATTAATTTTGTGATCAAGTGTAATTAATTAAACTAGAGGGGCTGAATTGTAATTATGTGATAGTTACAAAATAAGGTAAGGATTATCTTATATATATGGTGAACGAATTTGAGGTGTAAATCCCTTAGAATTCTACTAGGATAAGGATTTCTAGGACTTATCTTATGGTTGCTTGGTGGACAAGCAACTAGATAAGGATAAGGACTAAAACCCTAATCTTTACACTTATATAAACCCCCTAAGGCTCATGAATTCGTCTAAGCCTTCCCAAGAGGTCCTAAGGACAAATTCTAACCTCCCTCCTCTTTCTTTATACCTTCTCCACTTGCTCTTGGTGTTTGTAAGCCATTAGAGGAGTGACACTTGTGACTCTAAGCCTTCCAAGGTCAATTCAAGGAGGAATTGGATTGTTATTGCTATATAACAATCAAGGTATGTTCTTAAACCTAATTACATGTGAATTCTGATTTCCATATGCTAGAATTAGGGTTTATAGTCTTGGATTCAAAGTATGTACAATAGAGAAACCTAGATCCAAGCTTTAGGGTTTGTATGAGCATATAGGATGTCTTATGACCAAAACCCATCAACTAGGGTCATAAAGTGTGTTCAAGTCTTCACTTGACACCAAGCACTCATCCGACACTTCCACCCGATCCACTCGCTACAGGTGAGTTCATACCCCTTAATTAACCTTTCAAATGCTTTTAAATGTTCTAGGGGGGATACAAGTTGAATACAACAAGTTATAGTATCAAATTACATGTGATTTATAACTTGCAACCAATAAGGATTTTTCTATCTTTTAGCTGCTTGTCAACAAAACTGTTTTAAATAATTATCAAACGCATTTTCTATGTTAAATTGTTATTAAACTATTTTAAAAATGTTTTTAAACTTCTTTTCTTTTAACCTATATGTACACCAATATATTTATATAAGTAAGACTTGAAGGACTTAGGACTGATAGCTCGCCTTACTTCCTATTCTTGTTTGATTGTGGTTTTAGGGTATACTGTCATCTGTCCGACTGTCGTTGAATTATTAGTTATATATCATATATATTTGTGTTAGATATGAAAGTCTTCACCTTATTCAATACCTTTGTAAACCAAAGGCATGGAATCCCACACTCTATTTAACTATAATAGGTATACTTAAGACTACTGCTTATTACCCTTATCACTATGATACTCACTATAATTACTACTATTACAAGTTAATGCATGTTAAAGAGAACACTCTATATAATATACTAAAAGTTCACTATATTATAATACAAGAGAATACACTAATCCAGAATGTGACACACTATCCCTCTATACGGAACTCTACTACGCGAATACCATGTAACCAGAGCTTCCCGGAAGGAAAGCAACACTACATGTATAGATCTATACATGACGGTTACTATTACATCCAGATTGCTAACTACAGTCCGATCCGACTAGGCCCAGGGGTGACAAAACATCGCTACACTACATATGACCGGGAAGGTCATCGAACTCTATTATCACTCAGTTTGGTTACATGAGAAATCACATCCATATCCAAATTAACACACTAAGAATTAAAGGTTAAGCTAACTTCCCGAAGTAAATAAATATATATTACTAATTGAAGTTTGGAACACTACGACAGCCAGCCAGCAATATCTTTTCTCATCTACTATACTTGAATGAAATCTATTACCTTATTTTTATAACTGAAAGTTTCAATGGAATACTTTTACACACTCGAAGGATCAAACTTACAAATGCTCAAATCTGGAAAATATAGGATTTTTGTAGGGATTTTTATTATTTTCAAACATTAATCACAACTTTTATATTACATGATTGTAAACACTTTTATACAAGCAACGACACTAAATTCTTATGAACTCACCAACTTTATGCTGATACTCATTTTCAAAATAACTTGTATTCTCAGGTTAAAAATAGATAGGTACTGGTGCAGCTTTTGAGAAGATGGAACATATACAAGACCCATATTTTATTTTTGTTTATACTTTTGGTGTCTATCAAACTGTACAGAACACGCTTGTATTTACAATTACTATATTAATGCAATGGTTGTTGTCGCTTGTTTTTACTATTATGCAATTGTTATGATACTGTACATGACGTCCTCCACCCCAGAACGTATTCCGCCGTTCTCGGTTTTGGGGTGTGACATAATGAGGTCTTCAACTTTCATTTAGGTTGTGTAGGACAAAAACCGCTCGAACTAAAATTTGAGTTTCGTGTCGTGCACTGCTATGCCAAATGTTAGAAAATTCATAACTTCCTCATACGAAGTCAGGTTTGGGCGTTATTTTTATGGACGCTCTCAGTTTAACTTATTTTACGACTTTTTTTTAGATTACTAAGGCTAAAAATTCCTCAATCATAAATTCACTATTTACGTCTCTCGGCGTCGTGCTGGTTTTGCCGTAAAACTTCGACGGACCATAACTTCTTCGTTATAACTCGGATTTCAATGTTCTTTATATGTACGAAACCCTTGAGACGTATTCTACAAATTGGTTAAGATTATTTATCATAAATAATATTTTGTCAAAAATTCATTTTGGACCCCTATTATCTTTAAGTTGACTAGCCCGGATCTACGAGCGTTACAATTATCTCCCCCTTAGGATGATTACGTCCCAGAATCATCAACGAAACAAGGCTCACATGATGAGTCCATACGTTATCTCTTCATCCTAAGTAATAATAGTAACTTTGATGTTTCTTTGAACGAATATCTAACTCTAAGACTTCCTGATTGCAGGCGGTGCTCGATCTTGCACTTGCTCCCTATCTCACATTAGACTCCAAATTATGACCTTCAAGTGACAATCTCGATCCTTACTGGAGACAGCTTTTTCTTCTTAACAAACTTAAGATAAGTTATTTTATTACTAAAATGGACCGATGTGTTATATTCTAATGACTTATCATCGTATGTTCCTACGCTTAGACTCAGGTCTCTTAGAGTCTTCCAGAACAGACTATACATTTCTTCATGTTCTAATCATATCTTAAAAGGTAGCATTTCTAGCTACAAGCAACTATCGCGATACCTTTACCGATCGCTTTGATTATCTTTTATTTCAATCTTCGGACTTAAGTCAGATGCTACATCAAACTTGGTTCTCTTGATCACGTAACATACTTATCGTAGTCGGACTCAATTCGATATGACGAATAGGGTCGGAATAACAATCATCCTCTTAGTCATTACCGAAACGATGGTAATGACATATTTGTATAAAACGGTATCAATTACTAGCTTCTTGGTAACCTTTTGACTTTCCCTGATCAAAGCCTGAGTCCTGTGCTTTTGGTAGTATAGGCCTCTACTACCTTTCACACCTACTTATACTCGTCCCAAGTATTGTCTCACAGTTTACCCAAGTCACCATACAAGAAAATCACATAACAACTTGACACATTAGATGACAAAACGAAGGTTTAATATTATTCCTTGAAACAATTACATAGGTGTTCAAGTTCAACCTATACTATGCCTCTAATAGGCTACACCACGTGGTGCTATTTACACGACTACTTCATAGATCCTCATTCCGGATCCCTTTCATTTCCATCTTCTTCGTCAAGGATCATATGGAACGCTCTTGCCTTCAATTTCAGTGGAATGTTTGGTCTTGCCACCTCTTTCTTCTTCGGGCAATCCTTAGCAATGTGCCCTTCTTCACGACATTCATAACACACCCTTTTGCTGGCGGTGCACTCGTTGGCGTAATGTACGGTCTTCCTACACTTGTAGTCAGTCACTTCCTCGCTACATTTCCCGAAGTGCTTCTTCTTGCACTTCTCGCACCATTTCACTTTGTTTCCTCCTCCGCTAAAATCCTTTGAACCATACTTGATCTTCTTATTAGGCCTCGTAGACCCCTCAAACTTCCTCTTTTCGCCAACCTCAATCTTGTTGGCAGCTCTTCCCTTAATCATATCCTCCACAGACTTGGCAGCCCAGATAGTTGCCTCTAGAGTAGGTTCCTGACGCACTGGCACTACGTACTCCCATGGAAGTCCCTTTGCGTACTTGTCGATTTTCGTTAGCTCATCCAGAACAAGACGTAAGGCGAACTCCATATTCTATGTGAATCTGTTGGTGTATTCATCAATTGACATGCTTCCTTTCTTCAAGGTCAGGAACTGCTTCTCTAGCTCGAGCAGGTTTTGGGCTGAGCAGTACTTGTGTTTGAACTGCACCAAAAACTCTGCCCATGTCAGTTGCAGGGGCTCATTGGGGCTCAGAGTCTTCCCCAGGGTATTCCACCAACGCACAGCACCTCCTCGGAATTGACGTACTGCAAAGTTGGTCTGTAACTTGCCTCTACAACCACACGTCATGAAAGCTAACTCCATCTCCAAGATCCAATTCATGACTCCGATCGGATCTTCCTTTCTAGTGAAAGTCGATGGTTTGCAAGTCAAAAAATCCTTGTACTTGCATCCATTCCTCTCAACTCCTTCATACTGGTTGTTTTATCAAACTATTGGTGGGTTGGATTGACCAACGGTCCCACTGTAGTTCCCTCCTTCTGATTGCCCATCATTCAATTCGGGCTGTTCAACTAGCATTGTAGGTTCGTCCCTATTTTCTTGCCACATTTTCCTCATCTCTTCCCGTTGTTCAGCCAACATAGCCCGTACCATGGCTTGTACTCCGGCCATTGTAATTGGCTCAAGATCATCTGCTACAACAGGTATTTGTTCAATCACTGGCGGTTGATTTCTGTTCCCATTTGCATTCCCGGCTCCACTACGGGTTCTTTCCATTTCGATCTATATACCAAATCGGACGTTCGATGTGCAATGGCGAGAATAAAGATAAGAAAGATTTTATTTACGATCGACGTGTAATTCTCCCTATTTCTTCGAAAAGTTATATGCCAGTTCTAATACCGTAATTAAACATTTAGAAATCTGAACACATAAAGTTTCTAGATCCGGTCAGCAATAGACCATAGATCCGATCATACAATGCATATCATAAATCATTTAGCACATAAAAGCATGTTAGGCATTTTCCCTAAATTAGCAAGTGCTTGTGTCTATTCAGGTGCTTTACCTAAATTTTATTAGACACACTCCTCACAATCCTTGCTTAGCATTCTAAGTTTACGTATAGAAATAAATCCATATTCCTAGTTCGCTTAAACTAATGCTCTGATACCAACTGTGACATCCCCATTTTCACGGCCAGAAACGACCGATTTTGTTTATGCTTTATAAAAATCAGAGTACCTCTTTTAATAAAAATGTTGCGGAATTTGTTCCCAGTAAAACATGATAAATACGTTATCAAAGCATTTCCGAAGAAAAGTATTTTATTCATTTTAAAACATTTGGGATGTCATCGTCATACATAAATATAAGCATAAACAGAACTTACATTTACTATCACTAGTGATTTATATCTCCTTAATCTCTCAGTGTAATGAGACTTCATATCAACACATGTGATATAAATAAACTGAGTGGGTCAGGTTGGGAAACCTGGTAAGTACATAGGGTTTTCAACTCACAATAAATAAGTTTATTAACTTTATCAAACAAAACAAACCCGATTACCCGTTCCCATTATCCTCACTTTACGTCCCTAAAACATCTAACACAAGGGACCTAGTCTAAGGGACTTTCATCGGTGTGACAACACATGCTTCGGGGGTTCCTCAGCAATTCATGTCAAATAAGTAAACCATGTGGAGGATGGAGTACTGTTGGTGAGCACACAGTTCAAATAAACACACAGTTCAAATAAACACCTACAGGTTGCGAGCCTGCTAGCGTTCCACTAGACTGTCTAGAATAGTCTGTGGTCATCATCTATATCCGCTAGATGATAACATCTATAACGAGGCCTCTCATTATTTTATTTGGTCACACAACAACTATTACATCTACCCATGTTTTACCCAACAAATTTTGTAGATATAAAATAAAAATTTACATTTTAAATCATTTAAAACATGTATAAAATTGTTCATCCAACATAGGTAGAAAGTATACAGATACTATGCACACACAGCGCGTAATTTATATAAAATACTTCATATCTATGTGTAAGATGAAAGTAACTATGCACTCACTTGATAAGGTGGTGACTCTGTACATAGACAACGTTTCGTTTACTTTAAAATAGTTTCCTTTGACGAAACCTAGTATTATTACCACTAGAGTTTAGTATATTATTCGCCGAGACGAATTAATAGTCTAGCTATTATTACTATTATATAAGCGTTAAACAATACTTATATAACCCATAATAATAGCCCAAGTACTTATTATAAGTTTCTAATAACGTTACTATAATTAAATAAAAGTTATATTAAAAATAGCATAGGCGTAGCTCATTTACAACGGGTTTTATTGAAAACCGGGCTTTTCTTGGAGAAGCATTCCTGAGCCGAAAAGCTTTTCTTCTCGGAGCCGTCGAGAACTCTGGGGCTTCCGCCTCGTTCTAGGGAGGTTCCCTAGGCTTTTCAGGGGTTTCGGTGACTAGAGAGAGGTTCTAGAGAGAGAGAGAGAGAGAGAGTAAAGAGAAGAAAGAATGTGAAAGGTGTGAAGAAAATAAGGGTGAGAGAGGTTCTATTTATAGTGTCAAAAATGGCTGAACTTGGTGCCACATGTCACCATCTAGTGGCAAGACTTGGGGAGAAAGCAATGGCCAAGATTGTGCCACATAACCCATTTTCGCACATCAAACTCCCGACTTCTAAAATCAGTAACTTTCACATACGAATTCCATTTTTGACGTTATTTATATCCACGTATAGGTAAAAATAATATCTACAACTTTCATTTTGACTCCGTCGGCTAATTCTCGATCGGTCTTAAATTTAACAGTACGAGGAGATTATACTTTTAAATATCCGCGTAAAATTCATAACTTCTACATACAGACTCTGTTTTCATCTGTCTTTTTACCGCTGAGTTCCTATTAATGAGATCTTCAACTTTCATTTAGGTCGCGTAGGACAAAAGGCGCTCGAACTAAAATTCGAGTTTCGGGCCGTCCACTACTATGCCAAATGTTAGAAAATTCATAACTTCCTCATACGAAGTCAGATTTGGGCGTTCTTTTTATGGACGCTCTCAGTTTAACATATTCTATGAATTTTTTTAGATTACTAAGGCTAAAAAGTCCTCCATCATAAATTCACTATTTACGTCTCCCGGTGTCGTGCTGGTTTTACCGTAAAACTTCGACGGACCATAACTTCCTCGTTATAACTCGGATTTCAACGTTCTTTATATGTACAAAACCCTTGAGACATATTCAACAAATTTGTTAAGATTATTTATTATAAATAATATTTTGTCAAAAATTCGTTTTTGACCCCTATTATCTCTAAATTGACAAGCCCGGATCTACGAGCATTACAAGTGGGCCTCAGTTACCTACTTACATGTTCATTGGGCCTAGAATGTACCTTATATGTTTATTTTCGCATAAATTCAATTAAGAATCTAGTGAGACATGTCGATCGACACCTATTAAGTGTACGATCGTAGCCTGTAGTTATAACCAAAGTCTCTTGGAAGGAGAGCTGGGGTTTGTGTATAGATCTATACGGGGGTGGCGCCTCACACTTGAGTTGTTCGCTACAGTTAGACTAGACTAGTCTAGGGTAACCAAAACCTTACCTTATTCCGTCGGCATCCATAAATGCCAAGACAGGTGAAATTGTCATTATCTAGTATGGTTATAACGACTCACTTAGAAGAATTAACGTTATAAAATTTATGGGAAACCATTCTTTTTTGTCTTTGGATTACTCGGTAACATACTCGCGCCGGTACTCAATCCCGAGGGTTGATGTACCAGCATTCTCTTTCACAGACAACATCGGGTTGTATGGGGGCATTCTCTTTATATTCTCTTCATTCTCTTTTTGATTCTAGTAAACATTAACACACATGCATTAATATAAGATCGGACACAAACATACTAAATTGTTTTAAGAAAATATAGGATTTTCTGGTGGTTACAAAGTTATACAAATCATTTTCTCAAACATGCTTATGAACTCACCAACATTTTTATGTTGACCTTTTTAAATTAACTTGTATTCTCAGGAAACCGTGGAGCGGGTTGGGCAGAACGAATTCATGGATATTTTGTTTCATCATACTTTAACTATTTTGGCTTGTAATATTTTAAACACAATACTCGATGTAAAAAATGAATGTTGTTATATTACATGTGTGATGATGATGATGTTATGTTTCAATTATATAATCTGTGATGATACTACAAAAATGAAGTCACGCCAATCCCCAGACGTTTCCGCCGTCTGGTTCGAGGGCGTGACAAAGTGGTATCAGATCATTGTTTATAGTGAACTGGCATATCTAATCATATATGATATGCAACTATAAATACAATGAGACTAAAACAATCTGAATAAAATAATACCTAGGTGCACATAAATATTATAACCCTAAAAGACTCTGGAGGAAAT
Source organism: Lactuca sativa (assembly GCF_002870075.4). Taxonomy (NCBI): domain Eukaryota; kingdom Viridiplantae; phylum Streptophyta; class Magnoliopsida; order Asterales; family Asteraceae; genus Lactuca; species Lactuca sativa. Next base: position 138,800,249 of record NC_056627.2, read on the forward strand.
TGAACACCGTGGTTAAACCTGGATAGTTATGTAGTCGTATTGGGGGTAAATATAGTCTGATCAACTATATTTGTTCAAAATACGACCAACATGTGTTCGGGAGTGATCATGTTGGGAAATGAATCTATAAACTTACCTCGTATCCAAAAAGCTCTAAGGAACTCAAACTTAAACAATTAAAATACTATAGGAGTATTTTAAATGCTATCTACATACTCTCTCTACACACTTCTCACCCCTCCAGTTTCTCACGCAGACGTTATGGAAGAGGTACAACAAGGAATCCTTTACTATCAGGCCCTGGTGGCCAATGGGCTAATTGAAGGAGACCCTGTGATGGGTCAGGAGGCAGATCTTGGTGTTGGGCCTGAGGAATACGTGGAGACTGACTACGAGTTTGGAGAACCTGACGAGGTTATGGAGGAAGATGGGGACACTAATGAAGTCCTTAGTGAGCCTCCCACTTCAGAGGTGATGCAGGACCACTCCGCAGCACCAAGGGATCCCATTGATCGGACTCGCTCTATAACATCCCAAAATACGACCCAAAAAATTTTGTTTAATCATTACTAAAATCATTAGATCAATACCATAAAATAAAACCCATACATCAATATCTCAAAACCATAACAAAGTATCACAAGAAAACTGTATCAAGATTGTATCAAATCATGTCAATGAAAAGCTAAATCAACTCCCAGGACAAAACTGAAGCTGTGGTGTGTGCGATGCCATCATCTCGAGCACTTCCCTTTACCTGCGGAAGTACCTGAAACCAAAACTGAAACTGTAAGCACGAAGCTTAGTGAGCTCCCCCAAACTACCACATACCATACAATAACATATAAACACATATTAGGCCTTGCCCACTGCATCGGACCGAAGTTCGAAAACTGCATCGGACCGAAGTCCGGAACTCACCAGGGCCTTGCCCTCTGCATCGTACTGAAGCCCGAAAATTGCATCGGACCGAAGTCCAAAACTAACTGGGACCTTGTCCCCTGCATCGGACCGAAGTTCGGAACTAACTGCATCGGACCAAAGTCCAGAACTGACGGGGACCTTGTCCCATACATCAGACCGAAGTCCGGAAACTGACTGAGCATAACATGGCATAGCATAAACATATCAACTAGCATAAGCACATATATTGCATACTGCATCGGAACGAAGTCTAGAACACATAACACAAAACATGCTTGAATCACAAAGACATCAAGCAATCTAACTACTGCATCAGACCGAGGTCTGGAACTACTGCTAACTAAACAGGCCGACAGTGTGGCCGTAGACCCGTTCCTACTAGAAGTAAACTCACCTCGTAGTCTAGCTGCTGAATGAACTGCTCGGGAATCTGTCTGCTGCTGCTCCTACTTCACCCCGGCTACAATTTCCATAAGTACACTCAATCAAATACTGATAACTATACTGAGGGTAAAATGACTATTTTACCCCTGGTCAAAGTCACCTCTTGGTCAAAGTCAACATGCAGTTGACCTGACTCGTCAAGTTGGGCCACCAACTCGTCGAGTCCCTACTCTCATTTCTCAATTCTGCGCGCTACTACTCGTCGAGTTTAGCATTGACTCGACGAGTTCCTCTTTGATACAAACACTTAGTCAAACTGCATCCGACTTGCCGAGTTGTATGAACAACTCGTCGAGTTTTCCTTCATCGTATGAACACTCCAACTGGGACTCTCCGAGTTGTATGAACAACTCGCCGGGTCTGTTCTTGAGATATGAAGATTGCCTTGGACTCGCCGAGTCAGGGCATTGACTCGCCGAGTCCCTCCATGAATGAGTCCGATCTCCGACTCACTAAGTCCACCTAAAACTCACTGGTTCCACTTGGCATAATACATAGAAGGGGGAAAACTCGAGGACTCGCGACCCGACTCGCTGAGTCTGAAGAACGACTCGCCGAGTCGGTTGCATGCAACTTCTATACAATCGATTCTTCTCAAAACCACTGCATAAAACTTATAGATCTGGGTTCTTAAGGCTTGTTTACCACGTAAAGTTTCCAAATTTACGTGTACATATGCATGAAAAGGGATTTAAAGGCTCAAAAGACACTTAAAAGAGTAGATCTAGGGCTTTCATGCAAAATGGCTCCATAAAGGTGTTAGATCTACGTTTTTGGAACCGAAACATGGCTAGATCCGAAGGCTAATCAACCCAATGTGATCTCTCTACTATAAACTAGCCAAGAAATGGATAAAATGGCCTAAATGTGATTAATAATGGAGAATCAATCATAGAAATAGAAGGAGTCCGATTATTCCCTCAATAAACTCTGTAGTGGGTGCAAGATCTTGGATCTCCTTTTACTCCTTTGGATCTAGCTTCCTTCTTCTCTTTAAAACTTCAAGATTCACACAAGAAATGCTCAAAATGTTCAAGGAATGGTTAGGGTGTGCTAAATGATGCTCTGAGGGTGAAGGAGGCGAGTTTGGGGCTCATAAAATGGTTTAAATAGGGTGCAAAACCTGTGGATCTAGGGTTTCATCCAGACTGGCGGACTCGCCGAGTCCAGGATATGGACTCGCCGAGTCGCCAAATTAAACGTGCTCAAAATCTCGTCTCTACTCGGCGATTCGGGCCTACAACTCGCCGAGTCCCAACTAAAATGCCAAAAATACTTAGATTAAAAAAATACATACCAGGAACCAGGTGCTACACGCTCCTTAGAGGAGGAGGTTGCCACCCTTCGGCAACAACTATTAGCAGCAGAAGCCCGAGCCATGCAAGCAGCGCACGACAGGAATGAGGTCACTAGGGAGATGAGCGAGATGGCTGACCTCGTGGCGCAACATTTTGGCATGTGATTTCTCCACCAGACCCTTCTCGTCGCAGCTAGTACCCGTTCATCTACTACTACTACCGTTATGATTTTCTTTTATGTACTACTCTATGTACTATCAACTACATGATTAAGTGATTACACTACTCATGGAGTCGTTACTCTGTCGGATTTTGTTTTATTTCATGTATTGTATGCCTTATGTAGGCAAATTTTTATGTACTCAAAAGATTATCATTAATGAAAACGGCTATATAATTTCTCATGATGTTGTTATCTGCTATGTGTTCTATTAGTATTATTACATGTTGATTGTATGCACTCACTTACTTACATACAACTGAATCATCGACACTTTTCTATAATCAAAAAATTGTGAAACTAGAATACATTGGATACTCAACAGCTTTTCGTTCCATGACAAAAAGATGCCTCGAAGACCGATACGCAAAAACCGCAACGCAGCACCACCACCACCACCGCCTCCACCAAAAATGGACTCAACTGCATTTCAGGCAGCAGTTTCAGCAGTAGTTACAGCAGCACTGGCTTATATTAACCATGGGAACAACGGTGGAGGTAACGGGCAAGGGGCTAGAAGTTCAAACCAGAGGATGAACCAAGGACCCACAAGAACCTGTACCTACAAACACTTCACGAACGCCAAGCCTCGAACCTTCAACGGGACAGGAGGCGTGATAACTCTGAAAAGATGGATAGAAAAAGTGGAATCAATATTCGAGATCTACGGATGTCTTGAGGAGTGCAAGGTGAAGTTTGCAACTTGCACATTCGTCGATCAACCTCTCTCTTGGTGGAATGGTCACGTGGAGGCCATGACACTCCCTGTGGCAAATGCTATGCCATGGGAGGAGCTTAAGGAAATGTTGATGGCCGAGTATTGTCCATAGGGAGAAATCCAGAAGATGGAACAAGAACTGTGGAATCTCAGAGTCCAAAACTCCGACATCGATGCTTACATCTCAAGGTTTAGTGAGGTGTCACTTCTGTACCCAACCATGATCACGTCTAAAGGAAAGAAGATTAAAAGATGCATCTGCGGATTGACCACTCCAATTTAAGGAAATGTAATCGCAGCGAACCCTAGAACGTATGATAGTGCTAAAAGGCTAGCCAATAAGTTATACGACCATGGAAACAAGAAGGGTGCCAAAGCAGGGGAAACAGAGGTCAAAAAGGAAGGTGATAACAAGAAAGGCAAGAACAACAAGCGAAAAGGGCGACAAATCCAAGAGTCATCAAAGAAGCAACAAATTGTAGCAATCCATGGTGCTACTGCCCAGGTTACCTCAGTACCACATGCTCCAGCCTCATCTACACCAACTACTACCAGGAAATACTCAGGCACCCTACCTAAGTGTAACAAATGCGTTTTTCACCACCATGGAGAATGCAAGGAGATGCATTGCACGAGTTGCAACAGAAAGGTTCATATTACACGTTACTGCAGATCTCAACCTCAACAGAACCAACAGCCGAATAACAACAACAGTATCGCAACAACAATAACAACAACAATAATGCTGGGGCTAGTTACAATTTTTATGGGTGTAGAGGAACTGGTCATTTCAAAAAAGATTGCCCCAAAGCCAACAACCAAGGGGCAGTAGGACAAGGAAGGGTATTAATGTTGGGTCAAGGTGAAGCAGTTCAAGACCCGACGGTTGTTACTGGTACGTTCCCACTTAACAACACTTACGCATGCATTTTATTCGATAGCAGAGCTGAGTGAAGCTTCGTTAGTAAAAAATTCAAACACTTACTAAATCAACAACCCCAGAAGCTCAACGAAGCCTTCATGGTGGAGATGGCTAATGGGAAAACCGAAACAACCAAAGGGGTTTATGTAGGGTGCACATTAACACTAAACAACCATTCATTTCAAATAGATTTGATGCCAATAAATATTAGGAGTTTTGATGTGGTAATCAGCATGGATTGGTTAAGCCCCCAACATGCTAATATTATGTGTCGCAAGAAGGTCGTTCACCTTCACCTCCCCAATCACGAAACCCTAATAATATATGGTGATAAACCTTGCGCCACTCTCCGTCTCATCTCGTGAATCAAGACAAAAAAGTTCCTACACAAGAAAAACTACGCATTTCTCGCTCATGTTGTGGATAAAGCCAAAGAACAAGTAAACATTAAAGACATACCAGTGGCATGCGACTTCTCGGATGTATTTCCAGAAGACCTTCTGGGAATACCCCCAAAAAGACAGGTTGAATTTCGAATTGACCTCATACCAGGAGCCATATCAATTGCCAAATCACCCTACAGGATAGTTGTCGCCGAAATGCAGGAGTTATCCAGCCAACTAAGTGAATTGTTGAGCAAAGGATTCATCAGACCAAGCTTCTCACCATAGGGAGCTCCGGTCTTGTTTGTCAAGAAAAAGGACGGATCCTTTAGGATGTGCATCGATTATAGGGAATTGAATAAGCTCATTGTAAAAAACCGATACCCACTCCCTCGGATTGACGATCTATTTGACCAACTTCAAGGAGCTAGTTACTTCTCCAAAATAGATCTAAGATCCCGTTATCATCAACTTCGAGTCCGAGAAGAGCATATTTCAAAAACTGCTTTACGAACTCGATACAGTCATTACAAATTTCTTGTGATGCCCTTTGGTCTAACAAATTCCCTCGCCGCATTTATGGACCACATGAATCGAGACTGCCACCCATTCCTTGATAATTTCATGATCATCTTCATCGACTATATCCTTATATACTTCCGAAGCAAAGAGGAACATGGTCAACATCTCTGTCAAATTTTGGAAATCTAAGGGCTGAGCAATTATATGCAAAACTCTCCAAATGCGAGTTCTGGATTCACAATAAACTTTTTGGGTCATGTAGTCAATGAGGAAGGGATTCACATAGATTCTTCCAAGATCAAGGCCACTGAAGGTTGGGCGATTCCGAGGACACCCACAGAAATTCGACAATTCTTGGGTCTCACAGGCTACTACCGAAGGTTTATCTAGAATTTTTCGAAGATAGCCAAACCCCTCACCACCTTGACACAAAAAGACGTATCTTCATTTGGATAGAAAGCAATAAGCTGCCTTCCAAACCTTGAAGCGAGCCCTCTGTAGTACACCAGTTCTATCCTTACCAGAGGGAACCAGAAAAATTGTGGTCTACTGCGATGCTTCGAACCAAGGTTTAGGTTGTGTCCTCATGCAACGTGGAAAGGTGATAGCTTACGCATCCAAGCAACTGAAGATGCATGAAGTAAATTACACCACCCATGATCTCGAGCTGGGAGTTGTGGTCTTCGCCCTAAAGATTTGGAGGCTCTACCTCTACGGTATGAAGTACACCATCTTCACAGATCACAAAAGCCTCCAGCACATTCTGAACCAAAAAGAGTTGAACATGAGGCAGCGAAGCTGGGTTGAGCTACTGAATGATTACAATTGTGAGATCTAGTACCACCCATGCAAGGCTAATATGGTATCCGATGCCCTGAGCATGAAAGAATACTCAGGTCGTCGAGTGAAGACATTATCGATAACCATCCACTCCCACCTAACCTCACAGATCAAGGGAGCCCAATCAGATGCATTGAAGCCAGAGGACGCCACAAATGAAACACTACATGGGATGGATAAAAACTTGGAAGCCAGGGAAGACGGAACTTACTATTTCAAAAATAGAATCTGGGTCCCTAAACTTGGGGGATTCAGAGAGATAGTCATGAACGAGGCTCATAGAACGCGATATTCTGTCCATCCAGGTTCAGATAAGATGTACCTAGACATTAAGCAATATTATTGGTGGCCAAATATGAATGTAGAGATTGCCACTTACGTGGGCAAGTGTCTCACTTGTGCCAAAGTGAAACTGGAGTATCAAAAGCCCTCGCGAGTATTACAATAGACAGTAATACCCAAGTGGAAATGGGAAAGGATTACTATGGACTTCATAACCAAATTACCTAAGACAACAGACGAATTGGATGCTATCTGGGTGATTGTGGATAGGTTAACTAAATCTGCTCATTTTTTGCCAATAAAAGAATCGTACAAGATGGAAAGATTAACACGAATCTATATCAAAGAGATCGTGAGACTTGATGGAGTGCCAATATCTATTATCTTGGATCGTGATAGTAGATTTACTTCATGGTTTTGGCAGTCACTCCAGAAGGCTCTGGGGACACAACTAGACATGAGCACTGCTTACCATCCTCAAACCGATGGCCAGAGCGAACGAACCATACAAATACTTGAAGACATGCTATGAGCCTGTGTGATCAATTTCGGCAAGTCATGGGATACCCACTTGCCCCTGATTGAATTCTCGTACAACAACAGCTATCACACGAGTATAATGGTTGCTCCTTTTGAGGCCTTATATGGTCACAAATGTCGATCGTCTCTCTGATGGGCTGAGGTGGGTGACACCCAGCTGGAAAAAGAGCAATCATCGAGCAACACTCTTACAGGGCCATAAATCATTCAAGAACTATAGAAAAGCTAATCCAAATCACAGCCTGAATCCAAGCATCGCGTAACCGACAAAAGAGTTACACTTAAAAACGACAAAAACCTCTAAAATTCGAAGTCGGAGATCAGGTACTATTAAAGGTCTCTCCCTGGAAAGGGATGACCCATTTTGGAAAATGAGGAAAACTAAATCTGCAATACATCGAGCCGTTCGAGATTCGTGCCCGAATTAGTCTAGTGGCTTATAAGCTGCAGCCACCTGCGGAGCTCAGCAATGTACACCCTGTGTTCCACGTCTCGAACTTGAAAAAGTGCTTAACAGTAGAAACCCTTGTCATTCCTCTAGAAGAGATCGAAATAAATGAGAATCTCATATTCGTCGAAGAACTGGTCGAGATAATGAATAGGGAAGTGAAGCGTACGAAACATAGTCGCATTCCGATTATGAAGGTTCGATGGAACGCTAAGCATGGACCAGAATTCACATTGGAATGCGAAGACTAGATGAAGCAGAAGTACCCTCACTTATTCTCTCGTTCATGATCCAACCTTTCAAAATAATTTCGGAACAAAATTCCCTCTAACGGGGGGATGATGACACAACTAGCATTTTTAGCTAGGAAATTATGTCCTCATATAAACATCAACTATTATAAGACTTGTACTCTAAGTGGATGTCATACTCTATGCTCAGTCAAAATCATCCATTTGAATCAAAACTCCTGAGTGAAGTTCAAAACCTAATACAATGCATCTTATATACTTAACTATGGGTCCAAAACCCTAAATATCCCGATTCAAAATTAATATGGACTAGGATCCTCTTATTGGGCCTAATGGGTCAGTAAACCTTCTATTTGATAATTTTGGGCCAATAAAACCCATTTGGGCTTTAATTGGGCCCACATTCGTCAAACCATAGGAATTGGGCAATGTTGGGCCGAAAATAACTCACTTATTCTCATGGGCCTTTATGGGTCGTGAACCACCCTATTGACTATGATGGGCTGTAACCCATATTCTCATGGTGATTAGGATGTAAACCCCACCCTTTACCACCTTTGGGTTGTCAACCCTCAAGAAGGGCCCAATGGGCCAAGAACCTTCATTATGGGCCTCACAATTTCGAACCTAATCAAGAAAATGGCCAATACTCCTCTTCTCTTCTCTTCCCCTCTCATTCTCGGCCTAACTTCCAAAAAAAGAATAGAAAATTTTGAATTGATTAAATGGATGACAGCTCATGTTTATATGGAGATAATCCAAGCTAATACCTCTCATATTTCTAAGACCAAATCCTTCATGTATTAACGAATCTAATCCTTCTCTCTCTTCCTTCTTAAAATCTTGGCCAAGGGAACTTCACCATCACTCTCATCTTCCACTTCATTTACACTAGAAATCCTCTCAAGAACACAAAGAACTTCCTTCCACTTACTCTAAAAATCGTGTGGTGTTCGAGAAAATCTAAGACTTCTACTTCAAGAATCATTAAGTTTGGTAGGTTATCATCATTCTCAATTGATTTCATTTCATTTAATGTTAAGATTCTCACTCTTAAACACTCCATTTCATGATTCTTTCCTCTTAGAACACTCTAAGTTCTAAAGATCTCTTCAAGGAAGCTTGTAAAGCCGAAAACTCCTCTATCTTCATCAAGAACCGAAATCTTCAAAGAAAAGTGAGTTCATACCCCCTTGTTTTCGGTTTTTACTTTGTTTTGGAGGAGGATATAAGTTGTTTTGTGTTAGATCTATGTATTTATGCATGTATCTGTGTGTTTTCATGTTATATGTTGTGATTCTGTTATAAACACAAGCTAGATCTCTACCAAACTCGAAATATCTACCATACTTGGTGATGTTTGTAATTAATATACTCTTTATATGTTTATTCGGACTTAGTGACTAATTTATATGCTTGATAGGTCATGTATACTCTTTACATGTTTATTGGGCTTTGTTGACCCATTTACATGATCGCCGAACCTTGGATACTCCTTACGTGCTTATTGGGCCTGTAATTAATATACGTGTTAAATGGGCCTTAGTTGTCCTTTTACATATATATTGGGCCTGGGATATACAATCTCATTCCTTTTGAGCCTAGAAATGATATACATGCTTAGTGGGCCTCAGTTGTCCACTTACATGTTCATTGGGCCTGGATCGTACCTTATATGTGTCTTTTCGCGTAAATTCGATTAAGGATCTAGTGAGACATGTCGATTGACACCTATTGAGTGTACAATCGAAACCTGTAGTTATAACCAAAGTCTCTTGGAGGGAGAGCAGAGGTTTATGTATAGATCTATACGGGGGTGACACCCCACACCTGAGCTGTTCGCTACAGTTAGACTAGACCAGTCTAGGGTGTCTAAAACCTTACCTTATTCTACCGGCGTCCATAAACGCCAAGGCAGGCGAAATTGTCATTATCTAGTATGGTTATAACGACTCACTTACAAGAATTAACATTATAAAATTTACGGGAAACTATTCTCTTTTCTCTTTGGATTACTCGGTAACATACTAGCGCCGGTACTCAACCCCGGGGGTTGATGTACCAACATTCTCTTTCACGGACAACATAGGGTTGTCTGGGGGCATTCTCTTTATATTCTCTTTACATTCTCTTGATTCTCATTTTGCATTCTAGTAAACATTAACACACATGCATTAATACAAGATCGAACACAAACATACTAAATTGTTTTCAGAAAATATAGGATTTTCTGGTGGTTACAAAGTTATACAAATCATTTTCTCAAACATGCTTATGAACTCACCAACATTTTTATGTTGACCTTTTTAAATTAACTTGTATTCTCAGGAAACCATTGAGCTGGTTGGGCAAAATGAATTCATGGATTTTTTGTTATATTTTGTTTCATCATACTTTAACTATTATGGCATGTAATATTTAAAACACAATACTCGATGTAAACAATGAATGTTGTTATATTACATGTGTGATGATAATGATGATGTTATGTTTCAATTATATACTCTGTGATGATACTAAAAAAATGAAGTCACACCAAGTCCCTAGACGTTTCCTCCGTCTGGTTTGGGGGTGTGACAGATAAAAAGAACACCTAAATCGGAGTGCGTACGAGAGAGTTATGATTTTTGCAAAATCATTAAATTGTATAAAAATAAGGGCTAAAAATAAAGTCAGAATTAGTCGATGGAGTCTGAAGAAAAGTTGTAGATCTTTACGATAGCTTTTCGTGGATATGAAGAATGTTGAAAATGGAGTCTGTATAAAGAAGTTATGGAATTTACATAACCTATGATTTGAACCCCGCACAGTGCGCGCCAGGGGTGTGTCGGGTATGCGAAGCGCGTTTCTAGAAGCTGAAAAGGAAGACAACGGAGAGGCTAACACATGACATGAAGGATCCAGTTAGTGGTTTGGTCTAGGCTTTCAATTGTAATAGTTCTTTTGAGTCTTTATGATGTAATAGTGGGTTATTTTGGTGTTTACGGCTTTGTAGTGTGTTTACGGCCTTAAACCCTGTTTCCGGTCCAAGTCCCCTATAAATAGAGGTTGTTTAGGTCATTATTAGTTGTTGATCCTAGAGAGTTCACGGTCACTGAAAACAAGTTGTACCCAAAGTTTTTTAGTTATAAAGTGTGTGCAAGCTTGTTTCTATTCTACTTCTACTCCAATTCTTGTTCTCCTTGATTGTTTGATTGTTTGATCACTGGTAAGATCCATTTTCAGGACCTTACAATTGGTATCAGAGCAGAACCGGTGTCAAAGCATAATTCAATCGAGTTTTTGGCCGTTTAACTTGTGTTCTTCATTGTTCGAAATTGGATTTGGTACTATCATTGCTAAAAGGTATCAGATTTGCTCGAAATTCGTGTTTTCGTGACTTTCTGGGAGTTTACTGCCATGTGATTACGGCCGTAAACCCAGTTTACAGCTGTAAACTCAAGAACATTCAAAGACCGTATACAGATCATCTTCATAGACCGTAATCAGTGGTTCTTCATTAACCGTAAACAGCTTGACCGTAAACGCTTGACCGTAAACTCAGTTTACGGCCGTAAACTGTCTGACCGGAAACCCTCTTTTGACATTTTTCTGATTTTAATTTTTTGACTTTAAAAATAATAAAGAAAATGGATTCTCAAAGTCAGACACATCATCATAAACTAGATTCTGTCATGGGCACAAGCACACGCATTCCAAGACTGATGTCTCCAGATGGTTTTCCTGAATGGAAATATCGGATTGAGACGTATATTAAAATGAAAGACTTTAAAGTTTGGAGAAGCATCATCAAGGGTCCTGTCCGAGTTACCACCATTGTTGCAGGACAACTGGTTGACAAAGCAGTTGAGAACTATATGGATGAAGATTTTGAGAAAATTGAAGAACAGGAAAGGGCTTCGGCTACTATGACCATGGCTTTATCTCCGGATATAGCTCAAGGTTTCAGAGAGTATATTTCAACTAAGGCTTTGTGGGTGGCCTTGATTGAGGTATATGAAGGAAATGAAGATATCAAGGAAAGCCGCTAGGATATGTTGCGTCAAAAATTCAACATATTCAACTACATTCCCGGAGAAACCCAGGAGGTTCAGCTACAGCGATTCACCACTCTCACCACTGAGGTGAACATATCTGGGATCTTCTTGACCAAATCCTAGATAAACAAAAAGCTACTAAATGCTCTTCCAAAGTCATGGGACATGAATGTAGCAGTTATTAAGAAGACCAAGGATCTGAATCGCATCACTCTTGCTGAAACAATGGCGATCATCAAAGCTTGTGATATTAATGATAAAAACCGAGAGATTAACCATGTGAATTCGTATTTGACTGCAAGTCTTGGAATTTCTTCCTCAGGTCAAGCATTTTCTATTCAACAACCTCCAATTCAAACCTTTACTGCTGCGTCATCCATGCCTCACCCACAAAGCCAGTCGTGTGCTACTCTACATGCTGTTCCTTCCTTAAATGTACCAGTTGTAGCCTCTTCTCAAACACAAAGGAAAGTGATGACAATCTTGCTCTCGCCACTGGACTTATTAACTGCTATAATCCTTTTGTAGCCGGAGAGCTCCCACCTCAGTTGTCATTTGCTGATCTGGATCAGATCCATCCAAAAGATGTGGAAGAGATGGATATTACATGGCAAATTGCTATGGCAGTATTCAGGGTGAAGCAGTTTGCTAAAAAGACAGGGAAGAATAACTAGGGATGAATGCTGATAAAAAGGTAGGGTTCAACAAAGGGAAGCTGCGATGTTTCAACTGTCACGAGCCAGGTCATTTTGCTCGTGAATGCACGAAACCGGATTGAAGGCTGAATAATGACAGGACGATGGTTGCAGTGGGAAACAATCGTGGAGGTGCTACAGTCAACAGTGAGACTGCCATGGTTGCTCAGTCATTTGACTGGGAGGACCAGATTCAGGCTCTGAATATTTCAGCACCTGAAAATGCTTACCTGGCCCAAATCAATGATGAAGCTCCAGTGAAGAATGTTGCAGCTGATCCTGAAGAAAAGATGATGGAGTTGCAGTTTGCTCTGACGGTATCTTCTACTTCTAAACTCAAGAAAAGTGAGGTAAGTTTACCTTTTTGTTCTTAGGCATGTATTGATTATGTTAAAATTCTTCGCGACGAAAAAGAATCATTACGTAGAGAAGTAGAGGACCTTAGATATGAGGACTATCAACTTAGAAAAGGACAAAAACCTCTAAAGGCCCAGTTCGAATAAAAAATAAAGGACTTTAGGAGACTTCAGGAAGGCTACTGTAACAAATATGAAAACTATGACTATATCAAGAGACAAAATGTTGAGTTAATTACTGAGCTTGATACATTAAAATTCAAATTTGAAATTGCAAATTTTGATTTTAAAAAGTATGATGTATCAAGCAAGGTAGTTTCCAACATGATTGACCACTGCTTGCAATTCAAACAAAACCAGAAAAAGGGTTTAGGATACGATAAAGTGCCTCATCCTTTCAATCACAATTATCAGTATCACCCTGTCACTGATGAGGAGATTGCCAACGAACCTTTCATGGTTTATGGCAAGCCAACTGGTTTTGTTTCAGGAGGAGTTATTAATGCTGAAAGTTCTAACGTTTCTACTTCCCCTGCAGATCAATCCTTAGATCAGTCAAAGCACGAAGTTGAAGGATCTGTTTCTGATAACAAAACTGAGTCTGAACCTGATGTTTTTGTTTCAAATAAAGAATTTAACTAGAAAGTCCTCCAGAACTCGTTCTCAGGATGATGATTGAAAGGATGCTTGAAGTAGAAAAAGGGCAATTATTCAAAAGAATAAAAGGGGTTTTCATAACAAAGTCACAAACAGTTTGTCAAAACCGAACAAGGCTTCGCCAAGATCGGTCTCGTTAAAGAGCAGTTCCGGATCTTCAACCACTTCTGGTAGAACATCCAGACGTTCAATGTAAACTGATAAGAAACCTATTTCAAAACCAACTGTGACTGTTAAGAAACCCAAATATCATTGGATGCCCAAATTAACTTCCAATCAATCATCAGCATCCTCTGAAAGGGTTAAAAATGATCAATCAGAGAAAGTGAAGGGTCAACCCAGGAAAGTGATGACCTAGGTTCCCAAATCTAAATGATCCCGCTCATTTTGTAGGGATAGTTGCGGAGGAATGCCGTCAAACCTTGGTACGTTGACAATGGTTGCTCTCGGCATATGACAGGAGACATCTCCCAACTGAGCAACATTCAATCCTTTAATGGGGGATTTGTTTCCTTTGCGGGTGGAGAAGGTAGAAAAATTCACACACAGAGGAACCGTTTCAAATGGAGTGCTGAGTTTCGAGAATGTCAACTTTGCTCCCGAGTTAAAGCATAACTTGTTAAGTGTTTCTCAGATTTGTGACAAAGGATACTCAACACATTTTACAAACAAAGAGTGTATGATTCTCAAGCCAGGCATTGTCATCCCAGAAGAGTGGATTCTTGTCAAATCAAAGCGGGATCGAAATGCATATATTATTGATATGATCATCAAAATTGATGAACAAGTCACTTGCCTCTTTTCGAAGGTCTCAGAACAGAATGCAATCTTGTGGCACCGAAGACTCGGTCATGCTAACGCTAAGAATCTAAATCGTCTTGCGAAAAAAGAGATGGTCTGTGGACTACCTATCAGAGACTTCATCACATTTGAGAAGTGTGTGTCATGTGTACAAGGAAAGCATCATAGAAAACCTCAACTACCAAAACAGGTTAACTCAATCAGTCAGGTGCTCCAATTGTTGCATATGGACTTATTTGGTATGGTCAACATCCTAAGCATCAACAGAAATTCATATTGTCTGGTTATAATAGATGGTTTCTCTTGTTTCACGTCGGTTTTCTTATTATCCAACAAATCCAGGGTTGCTGATCTGATAAAGAAGTTCATTGTGATGATTAAGAGCCAAACCAACAACCGGGTGAAGGCGCTTCGCACTGACAATGGAACAGAATTCAAGAATGCAATTCTTGATCATTTTTGTGAAGGAAAGGTAATTGTGCGTCAATACAGCTTTGCTCACCCACCTCAACAAAATAGTGTTGCTGAGAGGAGAAATAGAACATTGAAAGACACTGCAAGGACGATGTTGTGTGACTCCAAGTTACCTGACTTCTTTTGGGATGAGGCGATTAATACTGCTTGCTATGTTCAAAATCATGTTTTGATCAACAAAGCTCAGATGAAGATACCGTACGAAATTTTGTATAGTCATCAGCCTTCAGTCAGTGATTTCTGCGTATTTGGCTGCCCTTGCACCCTTCTTCACCTGCAGTCCAACCCGAAGTTCAATGCCAAAGCCGATGATTGTTATTTCGTAGGATATGCTACACGCACCGCATATAGGGTTTACAATAAGAAGACGAAGCAGATTGTAGAATCCTTCGACGTGCCCTGGTTGGAGGAGAATGAATAGGATGCTCGAGTGGGACCTGATTGGTTATTTGATTACACATCGCTCTTCAAGTCCATAAATGTGTCTTCTGATG
Source organism: Lactuca sativa (assembly GCF_002870075.4). NCBI lineage: Eukaryota > Viridiplantae > Streptophyta > Magnoliopsida > Asterales > Asteraceae > Lactuca > Lactuca sativa. Next base: position 138,815,555 of record NC_056627.2, read on the forward strand.
GTTCATCTAGGTCTTCCTCTGGTTCAAAGATTGTTTCTGAAGACGAAGACGAATAAGTTGTTTACAGACCTCCAATGGTATCCTCTTCACCACCTGAGGGGGAGTCATCTTCACCACCTGAGGGGGGCTCTTCTGCTCCACCTGAGGGGGAGTCATTTTTTCCATTTAGTAGTCCATAATCTTCAGTTCAAAATGATACTCCAGATGTTGAAGCTACACCTCTTACCCCTGTGGAAAGAGAGTTCATGTCTAGAGATGCTTCCGCTGTCACTCCAACTTTTATGGAACTACTCTTTCCTGAAGAAATTGATAATGAGTTTGTAGCAGATTTGTCTAATGTGGAACAATCGGCAAATGATGGAGGTTTCAACATTCATACTCTTCCCGTTTCACTTAATGATATCAGCCAGGAGATGCCTTCAAGAATTCAACCCGATCATCCGATCGAAAACGTCATTGGTCAGCTGGGTGATGGAGTTAGAAGCCGAAGTCAGAGTGGAGATGTCAATACATGTCTCTATTATTGCTTTATCTCTCAAATAGAGCCCAAGAACATTGGCTTTGAATGAGCCCAGCTGGGTAGACGCTATGCATGAAGAGCTGAATCAATTTGAGAAGCTCGGGGTTTGGAAATTGGTTGAGTTACCAATGGGAAAAAATTCTCTTGACACACGTTGGGTCTATCAAAACAAGCAAGATGATTCCGGAGTTATAGTGCGCAATAAAGCAAGATTGGTGGTTCGCGGGTTTCGACAAGTCGAGGGTCTTGATTATACTGATGTTTATGCTCCAGTGGCTTGCTTGGAGGCAATTCATATCTTCCTTGCATATGCTTCCTACATGAACTTCGCGGTTTACCAAATGGATGCCAAGACAGCCTTATTGTATGGCAAGGTGAATGAAGAAATCTATGTTGATCAACCCCATGGGTTCGTTAACTCAAAGTTTCCTAATCATGTCTACAAGTTGGACAAGGCGTTGTATAGGTTACATCAAGCTCCTCGAGTGTGGTATGCGACTCTCAGAAAGCACTTGCTCGAGCATGGATACTCTCGTGGCATTATCGATCAAACTTTGTTCATCAAGCATGTTGGTACTGATCAGATTCTAGTCCAGATCTACGTTGACGACATTATCTTCGGGTCTACCAGTCCACAGCTATGCAAAGAGTTTGAAGGCATTATGAAAAGGAGGTTTGAGATGAGTTCGTTGGGTGATATGGCCATGTTTCTGGGGCTTCAGGTCAAACAAAATTCAACCGAAATCCTGCTCCATCAAGCTAAGTATGTGGAGGATATTCTTGAGAAGTTCGGGTTTCAAGACGCAAAACCTGCATCGACGCCGATGGCCGAAAGACCCCTGCTAAATCCAGATACTGATGGTGAATCCGTAGATTAGACACACTACAGATCGATGATCGGATCGTTGATGTATGTTACTGCAAGCCGTCCAGACATCATGTTTGCAGTTTGTCAATGCGCACATTATCAGGCTAATCCTAAACTTTCACATCTTATTGCTATCAAAAGAATCTTTCGGTATATCAAAGTCAGCCCAAAATTTGGTCTTTGGTATCCAAATTTTTTTGAATTTGATTTATATGCTTTTGCTGACAGTAATGATGGAGGCTGTGAGCTTGACAGGAAATCTACATCAAGAGGGTGTCAATTCCTTGGAGATAGGCTGGTGTCATGGCAGTGCAAGAAAGAACATACCGTCTCTACCTCAACAATAGAAGCGAAATACGTTGTTTCATCTGCTTGTTGCTCTCAAGTTATCTGGATCCAACATCAGCTGTTGGATTACAGTTTGAATTGTCTATAAACCCCCATTTACTGTGATAATGAGGTTGCGATTCAAATTGCTAAAAATCCTGTCCAACATTCCAAAACCAAGCACAATGATATCAAAATTGATTTTATAAGAGATGTTATGAGCGTTCGCTCATCCGGCTGGAACAGGTTCCCACTGATAATAATGTGGCGGATCTGTTCACCAAGCCTTTTAATAAAGCTCGATTCGATGTGCTTGTGGGATTTTTGAAAATGATTCGTTTTGAGGATTAATTTTTGTTTTAGGTTAGGTTAGTAGAAATTTGCGGATTTTTTATTTCATTCTCACCCATGCACAAATTTAGGGGGAGAAATAAACAAAAATCCAAAAACATTAAAAATCAAAAATCCAAAAACAATAAAAAATTCATAAAATTAAAAAAAATATATGTTGCTAATAGGTTTGTTTGTAGGTGATGTGACGGGAAGTGATATTATCAAGTGATAACAGGAAATCTGAATCTGCGTAACGTACCAAAATTAAATTGTCTACGCTCTGTGCTCGATGCGCTGGTAGGCACGAAAGATTCTAAATGGACTTGACTAGGTAGAGTTGACCTTAAGGAATTCAAAGACTTGACAAATCTTGACCTAGTTAGATCCGTTTAGCATGACAATACGACGCTCGGATAGGTTGAGCAGGGAGATATACATGGGAATCTACTGGTCACATTAAAAGAGCCTGTATCTAGAATTGTGGATTAACTTTTCCTCGATGTGTAGACTTTGTCCTTAATTGTGGTATTGATGGGGTGACTGGGGAATTCTGATAAATTAGTTATGCAGAAGATTATTTTCTCTTTCTGTCTGTTAGTCATATGTTTCCTCCTCTACGTGATCGAGAGATCCGACTTAGACTGTAACATATACAACTCTATCTCTCTGCATCTTCTTTCTATGCAATTCTTTCTATCTGTTAGCCATATACTGTCTCCTTTGCGGGACTTACAATCCGACCTGGTACACATTATATGCATCATTCTTCTTCTCAATCCCTCTAAAACTTCAGTTAGACCTATGTTTCACCCTCTGCATGATTGGAAGAGATCCGACTTGGGTGTATAGCATATGCATTCTAAATCTATCTTCTCTCTTAATAATTGTCTACTCACCCGATGTAAGGAGTATTCTGGAAGTCCTTGATTACTGGAGCATATCAGGAAGTGGGAAACATGTTCTAGTACAATTAAAATTGAACACTTATAAATTGTCTATAGATCTCGTTGCTCAATTTAGGTGGACAACAATATCCCTAGTCGTCGTCAGCTAAATGGTCCCTAGGAAATTTATCTAAGAATATAGGATCAAAATATCTTGTCATTCTTAGTTTGTCCAAATTTATCACCAATTTTTCCATGTTTAAGTGGATCACAATACCGGCGATCGACCAGACATAGACCTGAAGGTAGAGGTACCAACAAGTGGATTAGGGTTGTCTAACAACTTTGATCCTAGTGTCACAAAATTTTATTCAGTGATTGTTGAGATAAGTTTAGTCTACTTTTATTTTATTTTATTTTATTTTTCTTTTTATTTTTATTTTTATTTTATTTTTAATTTTTATTTTATTTTTATAATTGTCAAAATTTTAAATTTTAAATTTTAGAAATTATTTTATTTATTTGTTTATGTTAATTTTATTTTTATTTTTTAATCCTCAAAAGATTTTATTTTTGAAATTTTTTGGGATTTTGATTGTGCATTATATTGTGTGGATAACAACTAAAAATCAAACAAGGTATAAAAGCAAGGGTTTACAGCCGAAATCTCTTCCACTTCTCACTTTTCAATATCCGGCCATAAACTCTCCCGTTCTCTCTCTCATCCCCAATTGTTTTTGTTTTTCTGTGAAATTGTTCGGTGAATCTCAAAGGTATGTGAAAACCGACCATAAATATGTATTTTGTTCATCAAATCGACGGTTTTTAGGGCTTCAATTGAAGAAAAATGGATTGCCGGCGTTTACGGTTGAAGCTTACGGCCAAGGATCTTACGGCCGTAAAGTCCGTTTCTGGCCCTGAGCTTACGGCCATGGGTTTACGGCCGTAAACCCTAAGTTGACCGTAAACTCCGTTTTGGTCAAAATTATTGTTGGGGCCCAAAATTAAATTAATTGAATGAGAATAACTTAAATCTTAACTGCTCAAATATCCTTGTTTGCTTACATGGCATGTTTTAGTGCAGATCAAATGGAAAACTTGAAGTTCGCGGACATGCACAATTTGGCTATCGTACTGGCGGATCCTCCTGTTGCACATGGAGAGTTCAAGTCGATGATCCACAGGCTGATGGAATGCCGTTTGGCTTCTGCTATCACAGTGAATCCTGTTGTTTATCAGAACATCATCAGGGAATATTGGATGACTGCCAATATGAAAAGGGATAATGATGGAGCAGTTACTGTTGAAGCATTCGTGAAGGGATGCAAAGTTGTAATAACTGAACAATTCATCAGAGAAGCATTGCTGATTGATGATCAACCTGGTTTTCCCACTGATATTGGGATTGAAAACGCCCAAAAGGTTCTTAAGAAGATGGGTTATGAAGGCATCTTTCCTCCCACTGTGAAGAAGCTTCTGCCACCGTATTGGAGATTCTTGGCTCATGTATTTGTGAGCTGCATTTCTGGCAGAAGGTCTGGTGCTGATGAGATCTCGCTAAGGAACACTGGAACCATTGCTTCACTTGCTGCAGGGATAGACTTCAACTTCTCGAAGATTATTTTGGACTAGTTCGTGGTGGACATCAACGCAATAACCCGGGATACTTTCTTGATGTATCCTTGGTTCATCCAAATGTTCATTGACATTCAATTTCTCGAGATGGTCAAGGAGGGAGAAACCCTAGACATGAAGTCTCTCGGTCCTCACATTGTTGGGCTTATCAGGTAGAATCGCAAGGCAAAGGTTGTCTTCCAAGGAAAGTTTCCACTTCTGAAGTTTGTAAAATTTGCTGAACTAAACGAAGCATCTGAGTCCCATGGATCGTCTGACAAGTTATCTTCTAAGCCTACATCTTCAGAGAAAGTGATTTCAGATGATTACGTTATCACAGTGTCAGATCACGACGAAGAAGAAGATACAACAGTTCCTAATGCAACTGTGGCTGAGGAATATGATCTGACGCCAGTACGTGTTCAAAGTGATTATAATGAAGGGACTACAGAGAACGTGACTGAGACTGATTTGTATGAAGACCTTGATCTTTTTGGCTATGATAAGGATGAAATTCCTTTAAATTTTGGAAGCAATGAAGATCTATTGTCAAATGAAAATCTTGACTTGTTTCTTGACAGTATTCATGATGTTGCTCATCTAGCAACGGAGATACGGGACACCGAAGATGTTCTCAAATCTACACCTCCTGCATCCAAACAAATGGCTGAAACTACCATTTCAATGGAGACAGTTTTAGGGATTCCTCCCCTTGCTACTGTTCCTCCTACTACTAAGCCAATTGAAAGTGATTATGGAACAACACAGACCGACCTGCCACCCTTGAAGAGAAAAAGACACGATCCTAGACACGGAATTCTTATTCCAGATTTATCTTCAGGCCTTCCATTACCACCAACAACCACTCCTACCATTGTCTCTTCTGAACCTATTTCTGAAGCACCTTCCACCATATTTGAAGCTAGTGGCTCTTCAGCTCCTGCAGGATTCTCTCCTCCCAGGCCAGATCATGATGCTGCCTCTGTGAGGCTCGCCATGCATTTGGCTCAGGAACAAAGCTCAATGCCTTCTACCAGAGCTAAAGGAATTTCTTTTAGAGAAGGTCACTAAGGAGAAGAAAATCCTACCATCGTTGAGCTTCAGAAGAAGATAAATGTGCTTGATTAAAAGAACAATGAGCTCGACATCCAAGTAACTAATCTTTTGAGTGAGAATGCCAAGCTAAAGACTCAAGTTTTTGATCTTGAAAAGGACAAGACCTTAAAGACTAAATAGATTTTTGATCTACAATCTCACTTTGGTCTTCTTACTTCAAGTTATTTTGATTTGAAGAAAAAGTTGGAAAAGGAACTTGGGGACAAGTTCAAGACATCTGCTGATGAGTCAAGGATCAATCTAAAAATTCAAGCTCACCCCATTGTTCCACCATATGCTCAATCATCGCATGTTGTGGATCATTTTGAAGTGGAGCCTGTTCAAGCTCCGAATGTAGTTGCTTTGAAACGTGCCAGGCTAGCTGAATATGCTTAGAAAGGACAACTTGTGACAACTCAAAATTTTCATTCAGTCAAACCCTAAAAGGCAACCACTTCGTATCATAAGTAAATGTCATTATTTCTTATTTTTAAGAAATTTAAAGTTTGTTTGATTATTTTAATATTATTTTTAAACGAACGGGTGAAAGAAAGTGCCGCCTTGGGTTTTGATTTTTAGAAACCGCAAACACCTCGCGTCTTAGAAGTTCCCGGCCAAACTATTATGTTTGGGTCGAAAAATCATCCCAAAAATCCGTAAACTCATGCTTATCCATGAGTTTACTCCCCAAGTCTAGCCATTTGTGTTTACTCCCCAAATACCCAAAAGAGTAAACTCCAAAATATCCTTTCAAGTATCATCCTAGATTTTGTTCCAGATCTTCAAACTAGTAAGTGTTCTAACCATTTCAAGTTGGTTTAATACTTAATCTAGTGATTGTACATCCTTTAATCCATCCATTTTTGTGTTTTGATTAGTTTTCCAAAAACACCAAGAACACACACTAGTGTTCTTGGACATAAAGTTCATTTCAACCTTCCACAATGTAAGTACTTCTATCCTAGAGTCATTTAAAGCTAGCTATACATGTTTATACCAAGGAAAAGTCCCAAGAGCACCAAGAACAAGGTGTTCACGGTTTTGGGAGGCTTCCAAAACCGTAAACACCAAATATAGTGCCTTAGGGTGCTTTAGGGTGTCTAGATGCTTCACAATGCCTTAGGGACTTGTCTAGATCCATCCTTGATGAGTGTATCACACAAAAAGCACAAAAATCCTACATTTATATGTGTTTACGGTTTGGGGATCTACCAAAACCATAAACACCTTAAAAGTTGTATAAATGTCCCATGGTTGTTCCTTATGCCTAGAATCTAACCTAGACTAGTGCCATGATGGAGCTGAGGACTTGAAAACCCGCAAATACCAAACATGTGAGCTTAAGGTAGTAAACTCATGAGTTTAAGGTAGTAAACTCATGAGTTTAAGGTAGTAAACTCATGGAGAAATGGTCCTTTGACCGTAAACTCCATTTAGGAGTGTTTTGATGCCACACAACACTTCCTAAGGCTAAATCATGAAGTAGGAATGCTTGGAATAGCTTAGAAGACTCCAAACCAACAAATGGTCAAAAGGTTAGGAGTTTACGACCGTAAACTCAAGGGGTGTTGGTCCTTAGGGAGTAAAATCATTTTAAGAGTGTTCCTTGAACCCCAATCATACTAGCCTTTCCCTACAACACTTACATACACTCCTTAGCACTTATAACACTTATACAAAGTGTTGGTCATGTCCTAGAGTGTGTTGACTTGTTTATTAGTTGTTTAAAGACTAATTGTTTATATACATATGTCCTCATATTTAATTAGGATCTTTGTGCATGTCTAAGTCTTCACTTGACACCAAGCACTTATCCGACACTTCCATCCGATCCACTCGCAACAGGTGAGTTCATACCCCTTAATCAATGTTTTAACTGTTTTTAAATGTTTTATTGGGGGATATAAGTAGAATCATGATAGTTATTATATCAGTCACATGTGATTGATAAGCAACATTCAAATGATTGGCTACTCATTAGCCGTTTTACCAAACAGTTTCCTTCAAATGATATTTATAAACACTTCATATGTTTAAAACTCCTTATTAAACTGTACATTTTACTCTGTATGTTCCATTTCAACCTCATTTACAATTGTGTTTCAAATAAATGTTTATTTATACTTAAACTGTTTTATCAAACCCATGCTTTCAAACCGTTTTATAGATTGACATCAAGTCGATCTTTTCTTAGATAATAATTATGATCAAAGGTTTTACAAAACTTATTTTATGCTTTTATATTATCAATTGCATGCCTCTATATGTATAGTTATATAAGAAATGTTTAAAAGACTTAGGAAGGCTATCCACCCTATTTCCTTTTTGCGCTTGAGATGTGGTCTGGTGGGACATCGGGTATCCGTCCGAAGGTTGTTTAAATATTAGTTATATATCATATGTACATATATAGTCATAAAGGTCCTTCTAGTTCATCCAATGCCCTTGGGTAGCAAGGGTATACATCCATGTTCATACGTACCAGTTAAATTACTAGTGAGCTACCATATGGGTAGTTTAGGAAGATATTAGAACTATTACTAGAACGCGATATCATACAATGAGTCAGTTCATTCATGAGTCAATACTTGCTAGATAGAGAGAACATACACTACAGATAGTACACACAGTACATTACTATACATGCTTGATAGAGAGAGAACACACATTACAGCTAGCACACGTAGAACATTACAATACATTACTATACTATTACTGTTGGATTAATGTCTAAGTCCATAACTATATTTGGTAAGACTTGACCCGACCCGGCATGGTCCATTTGGGTTGCATACCATCATGCACTTGAATGAGAGAAATAAGACACTTATGGTTATTAATATATTATAAGTTCTAGTATATTAATGATAAGAATAATAAGATTATTTAATTAGTATTGATCAAGAATTAATCTAGGATTAATTAAGTGATCAAAAGAAGACTAATTAAATATATGGGTTGATTGTGTAAATCATCCATACTTGTATAGTGGGCTAATGCTCCATGGATAATCAAGTTGGGCTAAAACCCATAGGATGGTCCATGGATGCTCCATGGTGTATTTGTACCCATGGATCCAAGGAAATGGAAAGCCATGACAATTAAGAGTTTACCCTAATTGTGTAACTATATAAGCATCTTATTATTGAGGAAAAATCGGCCACTAGTAGTATTCAAGAAAGGGCTAGCCGATTTTGGTGAGTGTAGAATTCTCTCAAGTCATTCTAAGTGTTTTGATGATTGTGATTCCATTTGAGGTGTCACACTTGGAGCACTAAGCACTCAAGCTTCATGAAGACTTTCTACATCAAGAGGTATGTATTCTATCTTGTTACATTATTGTTTTGTATGCTAGATTAGGATAATACCTTGGAAGTTCTTATTTGCATGTATAATAGAGAAAACATAGATCCAAGGTATTTAGGGTTGCATGTACACTTAGGAAGTGTTAGAATGCTCAAAACCCAACAGTGGTATCAGAGCCACGGGTTGTTTTCTGTTATATTGATGCAAATATTTTATTTTCAAAGTTGGAAAAAAAACTAATTATTTGTAAAATTTGAATAATTTGCTTTATGAGTTGAATTAGGTCAAATTTAATAAAAGATAAAATAATATGATTATTTTATTAGTTTTAAAAGTTTGATCTAAAAAGTTTTATTTTTTTGAAACCTCCATAAGTTATGGATTTGAAAAGGTTTTAAAAAAAAAAAATTGATTCAAAGTTTTTTTGGAGTTACAAAATTTGGTGTTAATGTTTTAAAGGATTACATAACTTAAGAATAAGTTATGGATCACCAAAAGTTTTTTGTGTTATCTTGTTTTATGAGTGAATTTGGATTAATGATGAAAATTATGTGATAGTTGGTTTTAATCCAAATTAATCTAAGAATTGATTCAAAAATGTGTTTTTGTAACTTGTCCTCAAGTTATATGAAAAGTCACATTTAAGAATCATAAAACTCATAAAAATTGGCAAAGGTTACAAAATGAAGAGTCTAGTTCTAATTAAATGGTTTTATGACTCCATAACTTGTCCTCAAGTTATGGAGGACCAAGAGTCTCTTCATTTAATAAAATAAAATAAAATAAAAAAAGTGTAACCTTAATTAATTCCATAAGTTATAAAATAAAGAAAAGTTAATTCTTTTATTAGTTTAAAGTCTTCCATAACTTGTCCTCAAGTTATGGAACTTGAAGAGTTTTTGGATTAAAACTACTTTAAACACATAAGTTATGGAATTAATTAGTTTTGAATAGTTTCAAAACTTGCCCTCAAGTTTTGGAATTTGTAAAGTTTTCACTTATGAATACTTTAATTCCAAGTTAGCCCTTAGAATTTTAAAAGTTAAAATTCAACCCTTATACTTTATAATATTATAAGTTAATAATATATATATGTATAAGAGTAAAGTCAGTCTTACCGCTAGTACGCCTCATTCACGAAGCCGATCTATAAGGTGGGTATAAGGTTGTTGCCTATAAAATGGCAACTTAATGGGTGTCCACTCTCACCCACCGCTTGCTTGACTGGTGGAGGGTCGTTAGCCGAACGGGTTTGATAGGACTAGAATTCTCCCTTCATTAAAAGTATTAATGATAATACTAAGTAACTAAACTCTTAATAATACCCAATCTTAGTTACTTAGGAAAAATGTGAATAAGGTGCTAATCCATGAAATTGCACTTTACACTTTGTCTAAGTCGTTAGTGGAGCGTGTGTGGTTAACCGGCACACTAACTTGGACTTAACAAGGTAGGTAAAGGGTGACTTAATATTTATCATAGTATCGATGGAGCGTGTGTGGTTAACCGGCACATCGATTGAGGGGTAATTTATTAAGGGTACCAAGTGATTTGCATGGTTACTTCACACCTTGTTTTGTGATCCTCGGCATCCCAGTCACAAAACCTGAAGGGCACACTCGAGATTGAAACATGCCTTTGAAAAGTTCAATGAATCTCAAAGATCTAGGAGTTTCAAAACCAATTAAAACCTAATAATACATTTCGTTTATCTTGGTGGAAATTGGTGAATCGTCATTCACCTACCTTCAAATATTTTATAGCTTGGATTACGGCATACCTCTTCTAAGTTATAAAATAGTTTGTTGGGTCCTAGCCTTAATATTTCATATTGGGTGTCATATTAAGGACTTTAAATCAACTATCTTGAATATCTCCCAAAAGATGTCTGGTTTAGACACCTATGATCTTCCCAAATCTCTTGAAACAAGGTTTCCTAATGAAGATGATGTCCCATGGATATCATACTTCTTCACCTCTTCAAATTATTCTCCCTAACCTACAAGTTCTTGAAAAGTTTAAGGTCACTCAGGCCCTATTAGGCAAGGCAAGGTCTAGGTGTGGTCACATCTTGGAGATGTAGTCACATATTGACAAGCCGGGAGAGTTGGGTGTCAAAGTCTTGAGAAAGTTGGTGGTTCAACTACTTTCTAAGTCACATAGTGAGTTCTTTTGGAACACCTATGAAAAAGACTATGACAAGACCCTTAATGATCTTATCTATTTGTTAAGATCAACTTCCTAAAACTTTATGGACATTGACAATGATGACATTGGATATCCAGTAAAGCATTCTCTTCCCAATGGAAAGGGATCGGCTATAGTCAACTCGGTTGACCAAATGGTAAAGAGAAAAGCTAAGTCTGTGATAGTCCTATGTACCATTATCAAAGGGTCCATATGTTTGTATTGCCAAAGAAAGGGCATTGGTTGCGAAGCTGCCAAATTTACCTAAGGATGTTAAAGTCAATAAGTTTGACTCTACTTCAGGTAAAATCCACTATCTAACTCTGTTAAGTTTCTATTCTGAGATTCTTGATACATGATGTGACCGGGTCGCATGGTGATGGTTTAAGAATCAAAGGAAAGTGAAGAAACTTAAAGGAAGAATATGTTGAATCTGATCGCATAGATGGATTTCTATCGCATAGTTTGAAAAATCGGATTCTTGAGCTACTTCTTAGGAGTTATGAGATATTGCTTAGGAATAGATAACAACAAGTTTTCATATGGATTGTAAGGATAGTTTTTCCGCAAAGTTTTAAAATAAAAGGAAATTTTTGATTTTATTTATTTTAAAATATCCTTACAATGGCATCTGTGGAAATTTTTGTTGCTTATAAGATTCCATTAGTAGCAAGAGTGGAAGTATGAAATTGATTCTTTCATTTGTGGTAATGTCTAAATTTACCAAATAAGGAAAGATTCTCATCACCCAAGTTTCAATTGGACCGGAACTTGGAATCATGCAAGTTGTATAGCATGATGAATGAGAACTTTCAAGTTTTGGAAAATTAAGACTAATTACATGTTCACATGGATGTGTGAGTCAAGTAAAGGACTTAGGGATCGAGTACACATTCTTGTGCACTGATTAAGTCCACCACTAAAGATCGATAAGAAGAATCAAATAAGGCAGAAGGATAAAAGTTTCTCAAATCTGAAAAGATGGGAGAGTACTTTAGTATCAGTTTTGTGATCATCTTAATGATTAAGAAACCATATCAAAATTAGTTCTCTAAGGAAATCTTAGTGCATTCTTATGACTAAGAAGAGGAACTTGAATTGTTGAAATGGTTAAATCAAGAAGATGAGTCATACTTCGTTCCAATACAAGTCTTAGAGTCATACTCCAAGATTGTCATTTGAGTGACATGTCTTAAAGAAGGTTTAAAATACTTGTCAAATGTAAGAGTAAAAGTTTTCTACTCTTGTACATTTGAAATTGGTAAGTTGTGATGTTTTGGATAAAACAAAGACCAACTTAGGCCAATTGGGTAAAGTGTTTTTCTTGATTAGAATCCGCACTATCTCTTGGATGTTTGACAAGGGAGTCTTATATGTCAAGAGGACAGTGGGAGTCTTAAAGGTCTTGAAAGTCTCAAGAACTAATCAAGAATAAAACCTAAAGTTCTTCTCTAGCACACAATTTGAGGTTTATAATCTATTGTGTTGACATATCTGTGCCCATTCCAGTTAAAGTTGGCTTTGCATATGAGTTCTTAGAGTTCTCAGTTTGTTGCATAACAACTTGGAAGCAATGGCAGGCCCTTGAGCTGCCAGGTGGCAAGAAGTTAAGATTGAGTTCAATCCATATGGTTTTGGATGTGTCATTATCTTTGTCTTGTGATTATGGTTTGACAAATTCATATGGGTAGGAACTCATACACCATATAAATCTAAGTGTCATAAGGTTTCTCTCCGATTCATGAAAATGATGGTGAGGAAACACTTTCACTAAGTAGATTTTATCTAGATAGCAATTGTGATATTTGCATTCTCAAAGTCGTTAGTGGAGCGCGTGTGGTTAACCGACACACTAACCTGGACTTGTGAGAAGTGGCAAAAAGGTCTAACCATTATGATTACGGCATACCTCTTCATAATTGTTTAGACTCACAAGTGTGCTATCTAAGGGAAGGTGTATGATTTTGATACAACTTTATCAAAACAATCTAGCATCAGAAATCTGAACTTTGGTCAATGAAGTATTGATTTCTAGAAGTCCAGCTGATTTCTGAGTACATGTCAAAGCTAGTGGGAGCATAAGTGTTATGCTAATAATCATCATGTTAGTGGGAGCATGATAATTATGATAAGTATTGCAAGTTAGCAATGTTAATTATAGAAAACAAAAGTTTCAATTGGGAAAAAGTTGTTTTGCTATAATTAAGGGAGAGGAAATTATGCTTCATCTCAAATCTATAAGCTTAGATCGTGAGGTTTTAATCATTTAGTCAAGGAAATATATATGAATTTCGTGTTGGAATGGCTCAACATAAGGAAATTCTGTATATGGGTCCATTATTTGCGTTCTTAAATTCGATTATGATTACGGCATCCCTCTTCATAATCTGAATTATGAGAACTTGGCAAATTGAAACGGAAATATTATAGCAAAATACTGGTTTAGTCTTTATGTAATACATCATGAATCGTGTCCCATATGCTTCGGATATAGGATCGATTACATGTGCTATATTCATCCGTTCTAAAATTTTCCAAATGCCTAGGGCATTAAGAAGGGAAAAGGTTTAGAACTGGATATGACTAAAAGGATTAAACAATTGTCGAGGACAATCTAAGGTTTACCAAAGATTGGTTGCTCAAGGACAATTGCAAGTATAGTGATAATTCCGGAAGGACCATATTGACATAATCTGTAAGGAGGCAACTCTTGTTCAGAAGTGATAGTCAAAATGGAATCTGGAAATGTTTCAAAGTTAGTTTTTTTTTCAATCTGTGTAAGATTAAGGAAACTTAATGCAAGAAGGATGTTTCCAAGGAGATGATCTCCTTTGGAATGCTCTGTAATGTTTGTTGTCAAGTCTTTATGACTTTGTGCATAATCATTACAAGAGGATCAATGCATATAAGTTTAGAATCTAACAGATTTCAGTAAATGGCATGAATTTGGAATTCTTGCATTTGCAGTAAGGATTTGGGAGTGTGAAAAGAGAATCATTGAAGTTATGTTCAATGGATCTAGTTCACAAAGTAAAGATCATAGACAAACATAGTATGCATACTTGGTGTGTGGCATGACTAGTGTTTAAGAAAACATAGTGTACATGCTTGGAGCATGGGACAAGTATTGTTTTAAATTCAAGAATAAAGTTGATAGCTGAAACAGTGTACAATGAATAATGTGTAATCATATGGTGATAAATAAAAGGTGTTTTATTTATGTTCAAAGGGTTGATACGATATTGGATTCAGTTATTATTGTGTTTCACTTTGCATGTTTTGACTTCCCGAATAAACTGGGTTATTCTTCCGGAATGGCTAAGTTATTCAAACCATCCACAGTCAGTCATATTTTGGAAGTAGATATGAATTAAGACTGTCATGATGGGTTGTAGAGGTCTAAGGTGTTGGACAAGGCTACAACAATCATGAGTGCTCATAAGTTCTGAGTATTGGATTCAACCCGCGCTCATTGGAATCAGTTCATGGATTTTATCTCGAGTGATCATGAGACGATAATATCTTATATTCTTCAAACCTAGAGATATGAGTTGTTACTATGAGTTGATAGTACATTGATAGCACGAAAACGCATTTGGTAACTCGGTGCTATAAAACGTGCCTTTGTGTATGATTCAACAAGTAGTAGAACAAGCCATATGAGTCGAAGTTTATCCGTTCCTTTTACCTTCGGGATAAAAGCGATATCTGTGGGCCCCTCGATGATTTGATGATGACAAATGGAAGTGCTCGGCCGGGCCAGGACTGATTTGATTTGTTCAATTAGTCAGTTGTCATAAATCGGAAATCGGGAAACAACAAATGGACAGAGAGAATGATTATCATCCATGTCTCAGTCCATATGATATCTAGAATGGAGGAATATATGATCCCTTATCTAATGGACAAGTCATTGACAAAGATCAGAGTTCATCGACAAGGTCAGAGTTCGACAGAAGCTTTTGAGAGCTACGATTGCCGGTTGGTTCCTGAAGTCATACGCAATAATAGTTTTAGACTTATCCAAGCGGGAGACTGTTCGATTAATGTCTAAGTCCATAACTATATTTGGTAAGACTTGACCCGACCCGGCATGGTCCATTTGGGTTGCATACCATCATGCACTTGAATGAGAGAAATAAGACACTTATGGTTATTAATATATTATAAGTTCTAGTATATTAATGATAAGAATAATAAGATTATTTAATTAGTATTGATCAAGAATTAATCTAGGATTAATTAAGTGATCAAAAGAAGACTAATTAAATATATGGGTTGATTGTGTAAATCATCCATACTTGTATAGTGGGCTAATGCTCCATGGATAATCAAGTTGGGCTAAAACCCATAGGATGGTCCATGGATGCTCCATGGTGTATTTGTACCCATGGATCCAAGGAAATGGAAAGCCATGACAATTAAGAGTTTACCCTAATTGTGTAACTATATAAGCATCTTATTATTGAGGAAAAATCGGCCACTAGTAGTATTCAAGAAAGGGCTAGCCGATTTTGGTGAGTGTAGAATTCTCTCAAGTCATTCTAAGTGTTTTGATGATTGTGATTCCATTTGAGGTGTCACACTTGGGGCACTAAGCACTCAAGCTTCATGAAGACTTTCTACATCAAGAGGTATGTATTCTATCTTGTTACATTATTGTTTTGTATGCTAGATTAGGATAATACCTTGGAAGTTCTTATTTGCATGTATAATAGAGAAAACATAGATCCAAGGTATTTAGGGTTGCATGTACACTTAGGAAGTGTTAGAATGCTCAAAACCCAACAATTACATAGATATGTTTACATGATTACACTTACATGAGTACATTTACATGATCTCAGTTACATGAGTATGCTTACATATACGATGATAGGACAGACATCACTAGGTGCTATATCATGGAACGAGTTCAGGATCTTACTATACCGATGAATCACAATGCAATTGTGATAGTTATATCGGGTATACATGATCATAGTAATGTGGATGTGTCACAGCGTGCATATATGCATGGGCGTCTAAAGGTCTCAAAATCACTTTGACAGGGGAGCGTCTAGCCTGAGATCTAGCCATCACATTATGCCTTATCCCTCAAATAAGGCAATAGGAGTACAGATGTAGTCACTTATTACAAATACTACAGTACTCACAAAATTACCCTAGACTTAAGGTAATTAGTACGGTTGTATTTCGACACTACACCATAGTACTATTTCATTTATCCATTACATTCACTTCGTGAATTTTCACACGACGCACGGTAATGTAGAAACTATATTTTGGTTAATGATAGTCAGATTTGGGAAAATACACACTCTTACAAGAGACACACACAGACACTAGATGCCTTGGTAGAAGGATACGATTAGTAGGAAACATAGGGCTTCCTAGGATCATTCAAAACATTTTCACACTTACAATTCATATACATTTTCAATACTTACAGTTCATATACATACAAATGCTTACATACAAATTAAGATACTAAAATACTTATGATCTCACCAGCTTTAAAGCTGATACTCTCTTTCAAAATAACTCGTATCCTCAGGTCAACCGTAGACAGGTACAGATGCAAGGTTTAGAGAAGATGGAGCTCGTTCAAGACTCATCTTTCATTTTGATTATACTTTAGTGTTTATCATAATTTGTCAGAATACACTTGTATTACAATTATATTATTAATGCAATGGATGATGTTGTTGCTTGTTTACTACTTTTCATTGTTGTGATATTGTGCATGACGTCCTCCGCCCCAGAACGTTTCCACCGTTCTTGGTTTTGGGGTGTGACATATTGTTTATAGTGAATTAAGTATATCAACCTATAAAAGATATACAAACTATAAATACAGTGAGATTAAAAATACTCTAACCAAGAGTTTATACTTTAAATAATAAAATATTTAATTAAGTATACGTGCTGCATTCATACTAAAATCAGTGTCACTAGGACAGTACAAAAGAATTACGATTGTTGGGCAACACAGGCGGACTTAGAGACATATAGTCAAAACTGGGAAGATATAGCCTGATCAACTATATTATCTGAGGGTTGACTAGCATGTGCCTAAGTGTAGTTTTGTGGTTGCAACAAGTCTAAAATATTACAACCCCTACCACAATGAGAACAGTAGAACGTAACATTAAACTTAAAATACTATAGGAGTATTTGGTGTTACTATAAGTACTTTATACTTGATAACTATAACGGGATCTTCATTACTATGTTGATAGTTTCTAAATGGATACACCAAGGCTATATATAATTAGGATGTTATAGACTTCGAATTTGTGAAAATTTTACTTTACCCCTATTCTGTGTGAATTTGGAGTTAAGGTCACATATTCGAAGGCCTATCCTGTTTCGATTACATATAACTAGTATGCACTTCACAAATAGCGATGTAACTAATGAAGATTTTCTAAATAATTATCTTGATAGTTCATCTAATAATTATTTTCTTACCCCAATTCTCGCGTAGATAACATGGTTGGACTCCATCCCCACGACAACCAGTACCTTCCGAATGAGGTCATTGCTGGATGGTTTGAAGAAGAACCAGAGAATGATCATCCTATCCCTGTGAATGATCACCAGGATGAAGACCTTTCGGACGATGCTAACTTCGAACCAGAGGTTGAGAACCTACCCCAGGCAGCTCACGTTCCAATTCCTAACCCTCGTCCGACTTTTCATGGCCAGACGCCCGAGTGGGTGGAATGCTTGGAAACATGAAGCCAAGGACAAGATCAACCCATGCCATTTAATGGTGACCGAAGCTTTTACGATCTGAGCAATGGGGGCTCAGCAGATAGAATCTTTCCAATCTTGGTCCGCAGAGTGGCCCGAAATGAGATTCAAGGCAGGACAGCCCTACATCAGATCACTGAAGTTGTCGCCGATGCGAGAATGCATACCCTCCGCACCATTCGTCTAGAAGATGCTCGCGACAGATCAGAGAGAAACCATGAAACCTTGCTGCAAGCACTGGCTGAATCACGAGCGAAAGTCATAGAGCTCCGTGTACGCCAGAGGGTGTACGAAAGACACCTACTTGATTTGGAACGTCAACTGGCTGAACTGAGAATTCACCAGAGGAATGACCGTCGCCAGTAGTAGATGCTTTACTTTATTTTCCTCATTAAAAGGAATCGTTTTTCTATCTATGCCCGATGTGACATTTTCTATGAAACTATCTTGTACTGTAAGTACTTTTGGGTAGGTCTTTATGCTGTCAAGAATTATCTTCTCTAGATATGATGTAAGACCTTTCGCAAGGTCATTTTCCCGAACTTTTACATCATGAATATCAAAGATTTTGATAGTTGGCTAACTTTCGTGTCCTTCTTTATTCAAGTACTCTCATCATACTTTCATTGGAGTCTATCTGAAACCTGCTTTAGTCAAGTCATTGGACTATAGTAATTTAGCTCCGGAGACATTTCCAAGTCTCTTTCAGTGGTTGGATCATGTTATTTACCAACCAACGATACCTTGGATTGAACGAAAAACGTCTTGAGACCATTCTACAAACTCACTTCCATTCCGTACTAGGACTGCATCATAGGGATGTAGGTAAAACCTTCGCGATCATACCTCCAATCCGTACTAGGACTGCATCATAGGGATGTAGGTCAAACTTTCGAGAACATGCTCTTACTCTCTTCTTGAACAAATCGAAGTACACCTAGGGTCAACCAGAATCGCTCACAAAATCCTTATCTTTCGTGTTACAGAATCATGTCGTCATCCGGAAGTAATCAGTCGAACAACGAAACCTCCACTTTTCTCATGGACGCCGCTACCTTTCAAACCGCAGTTACAACTGCCGTGATGGCTACCGTGACAACTGTCCTTGCACACCGTAGCGCTATCAGCACAATCAATACTGATGATGGGATTGAATATTCCGATCGTAGTATCCATCCAGGAGGTCATCAAACGGTAATAGCCACAGGCTCGCAAAGCCGAAAAACAAAGAACAAGAAACGAAAGCGCCGAGCCTAGAAAGAATGCAAGAAAGCCCAAAAACTTGCCATGCAACAACATCAAGTGGAAACCCCTGCCATCCCCGTACCAAGTAGGCCATACGAGGGAAAACTCTCGAAGTGTGATAAGTGTAGTTTCCATCATCATGGGGCTTGCCATGAGATGCAATGTTGCAATTGCCTAAAAATAGGGCACCATGCTCGTAGCTGTGGGGCACCGTCACGACCCATCACTCAAGTCCCTATCATCGGGACCAACGCTACACACAAAAGTAGTGATAAAGCCGAACACGTTAGGAAGCAATTTCCAAGGTGGAGTAATGAGGAAGGCACTTGTGTCCACATAACACTGGCTAAACACCTCACTTCCACCACCAATGTTGGTGCTGTCCAGATATGTCACCAATGCGGTGAAATTGGACACCTCAAGAAGGATTTCCCGATAGCGAAGAACTCGGGTGCTGATGGGAAGATTCTCAGGATCACAGCTGCAGGAGAAACTACGTCGGACCCTCGTTAATGTAATTTAGGCATTTCGTTGTAACAGACTTATAACCCATCCAAATGTAGTGCAACTAGAGTCTTACCTTTTGCGAGATCCTGTCTGTATAGGGATGCTCGTGCTGCGTATACTTGTCTTTTGTAGTATACCTTATTCGCAGCAATAGTCTTGTAGTAAATCTAAAGTACTGTAACTCTGTTCATGGTTGCACGGTTTTGTTTTGTCTGTAAACGTCTTATGTTCAAATATAATGTCTTTAAGTTTCCGTATGATTCCGACATTATCATACAACTAGATTCAATTTGATCCACACCATACCAACTTCATACGTACATCTCTTTCTTCGAAATCGCCTTTCCAGCGAAGCCGTCATTTCAGAACACCGAAGCACTCATGCGTGGAGTACCTCATAGTTCTTCTCTTTTCCGAAGAAATCCCTGGAGTACCACTCGTGCAATACGTCAAGTTCAACCCAAGGATTCACACGGTTGATCTACCACTGAGGAATGTATACATAAGAGTGATATATAATCAAGGTTCTACAGGTTTAGAATTGATGATTCCACTTCAACTTCTTTTTCCTCGATGGGATGTGAGCTTAAAGAAGAATCAGTTATTCAACTACCTTTTCAATCTTAATTATATACGACTCGTATACACAAGATTGTGATTGTGATACCTTGTATGAATTCTAAAATGAACTTCAGGATGGAGAACTGCCCAATACTACGAGTAATCGCATCCTCATGTGAACAAACTTAGAACCCAGTAAGACTTCTGTAAACAGATTTCCCTTCAGTGTAAACACCTACGGAGATACAAGAACAGTCTGGACAGCTTAGCGAACTACACAGAAATAGAATTGTAAGACTAGTCTTCTCACCCTGGAGAGCCCCGGTCTTATTCTTCCATAGTCAACGGATTGCATCGTATGTACCTCAAATATTGAGGACTCCATCAAGGTTTTCCAATAGAAATCGTTATCTCTTGCTCGCATAGATGAATTGTTTGAGCAAACGCAAAGAAAGAATTACTTTCAGAAATGGATATGAGATCCGAATATCACCAGTTCGAGTGTTAGAGAAGGATGTCCGGAAGACTATCTTCCGAAATCGATGCGGACACTTCGAGTCCGTAGTGATACCCTTCGGATAGGACCAATACGCCCATAGTATTCGTGAGCTAAATGAGTAGGGTATGTCTTTCTTACTTGGATCAGTTCATCATTTCTCCATGTAATGACTTACTTATCTACCCTCGTGGTAAGAAGGAACCCATGGAAACATTACCTTCAGAGGAACTTTCACGAAGTTCTCTAAGCACAAGTTTTGAAATTGAAGATTTAGGTTCCTATGACACACTGTTAGTGATGTAGGAATTTTTGAGTACTCTTTTAATTTGTCAAAACCGTTGAGAATTTGTCGACACCAGAGACGCCGACAGACATTCGCCAAATTCTAGGTCTTACAGACCTACTGTCATAGTTCATCCATAACTCCTCGCAAATCACAGAAACCCATACGACTTTGACCCAGCAGGGGGTGGCCCTTGACTGGGAAGATAAACAAGGAAAAGAAACCTTGGAGATTCTAAGTGAGAGACCAAGTTCTTTAGAAAGTCTCACTATGGGAATTGCTTAATACGCTTTGTAAAGCATGGAAAGCTAAATCCAAGATAGATAGGACCTCTGAGATTCTTACCAGAATCGGTCGTGTACCTCGCAAACTAGACCTACTCCGCAAACTCAATAACGTACATTTTACCCTTCGCGTCTCGATCGTGAAACCGTACCTTTCCGTTAGGACTCTTGTAAGTCCACTCGTTGAAATCCTTGCCTTCGTATTAGAACCGTAGTGACCCTCGACCGAGTGGTCAAGTGGACGAAGCAGCGCCGACTCCCTATAGTGAAGGTTCGTTGGGATACCAACCGAGGACCCGATTCCACTTAGGAGCACGAGAACCAATCGATTCGGAAGTTTCCTACCTATTGACTTGATCATTCATACCTACTTCCTTACCGAAATTCTAATTTCGGGACAAAATTCCCTTTCACAGGGGGATGATGTGACAACTCAAAATTTTCATTTAGTCAAACCCTAAAAGGCAACCACTTCGTATCATAAGTAAATGTCATTATTTCTTATTTTTAAGAAATTTAAAGTTCGTTTGATTATTTTAATATTATTTTTAAACGAACGGGTGAAAGAAAATGCCGCCTTTGGTTTTGATTTTTTTAAACCGCAAACACGTCGCGTCTTAGAAGTTCCCGGCCAAACTATTATGTTTGGGTCGAAAAATCATCCCAAAAATCCGTAAACTCATGCTTATCCATGAGTTTACTCCCCAAGTCTAGCCATTTGTGTTTACTCCCCAAATACCCAAAAGAGTAAACTCCAAAATATCCTTTCAAGTATCATCCTAGATTTTGTTCCAGATCTTCAAACTAGTAAGTGTTCTAACCATTTCAAGTTGGTTTAATACTTAATCTAGTGATTGTACATCCTTTAATCCATCCATTTTTGTGTTTTGATTAGTTTTCCAAAAACACCAAGAACAGACACTAGTGTTCTTGGACTTAAAGTTCATTTCAACCTTCCACAATGTAAGTACTTCTATCCAAGAGTCATTTAAAGCTAGCTATACATGTTTATACCAAGGAAAAGTCCCAAGAGCACCAAGAACAAGGTGTTCACGGTTTTGGGAGGCTTCCAAAACCGTAAACACCAAATATAGTGCCTTAGGGTGCTTTAGGGTGTCTAGATGCTTCACAATGCCTTAGGGACTTGTCTAGATCCATCCTTGATGAGTGTATCACACAAAAAGCACAAAAATCCTACATTTATATGTGTTTATGGTTTGGGGATCTCCCAAAACCGTAAACACCTTAAAAGTTGTATAAATGTCCCATAAATGTCCCATGGTTGTTTCTTATGCCTAGAATCTAACCTAGACTAGTGCCATGAGGACTTGAAAACTCGAAAATACCAAACTTGTGAGTTTAAGGTAGTAAACTCATGAGTTTAAGGTAGTAAACTCATGGAGAAATGGTCCTTAGACCGTAAACTCCATTTAGGAGTGTTTTGATGCCACACAACACTTCCTAAGGCTAAATCATGAAGTAGGAATGCTTGGAATAGCTTAGAAGACTCCAAACCAGCAAATGGTCAAAAGGTTAGGAGTTTACGACCGTAAACTCAAGAGTTTAAGACCGTAAAATCAAGGGGTGTTGGTCCTTAAGGAGTAAACTCAATTTAAGAGTGTTCCTTGAACCCCAATCATACTAGCCTTTCCCTACAACACTTAGATACACTCCTTAGCACTTATAACACTTATACAAAGTGTTTGTCATCTCCTAGAGTGTCTTAACTTTTTTATTAGTTGTTTAAAGACTAATTTTTTATACACATATGTCCTCATATGTAATTAGGATCTTTGTGCATGTCTAAGTCTTCACTTGACACCAAGCACTTATCCGACACTTCCATCCGATCTACTCGCAACAGGTGAGTTCATACCCCTTAATAAATGTTTTAACTGTTTTTAAATGATTTATGGGGGGGGATACAAGTAGAATCATGTTAGTTATTATATGAATCACATGTGATTGATAAGTAACATTCAAATGATTGGCTACTCATTAGCCGTTTTACCAAACAGTTTCCTTCAAATGATTTTTATAAACACTTCATATGTTTAAAACTCCTTATTAAACTGTACATTTTACTCTGTATATTCCATTTCAAACTCATTTACAATTGTGTTTCAAATAAATGTTTATTTATACTTAAACTGATTTATCAAACCCATGGTTTCAAACCGTTTTATAGATTGACATCTAGTCGATCTTTTCTTAGATAATAATTATGATCAAAGGTTTTACAAAACTTATTTTATGCTTTTAAATTATCAATTGCATGCATCTATATGTATAGTTATATAAGAAATGTTTAAAAGACTTAGGAAGGCTATCCACCCTATTCCCTTTTCGATCTTGAGATGTGGTATGGTGGGACATCGGGTATCCATCTGAAGGTTGTTTAAATATTAGTTATATATCATATGTACATATATGGTCATAAAGGTCCATCCATTTCATCCAATGCCCTTGGGTAGCAAGGGTATACATCCATGTTCATACGTACCAGTTAAATTACGAGTGAGCTACCATATGGGTATTTTAGGAAGACACTAGAACTATTACTGGAACGCGATATCATACAATGAGTCAGTTCATTCATGAGTCAATACTTGCTAGATAGAGAGAACATACATTACAGATAGTACACACAGTACATTACTATACATGCTAGATAGAGAGAGAACACACATTACAGCTAGCACACGTAGAACATTACAGTACATTACTATACTATTACATAGATATGTTTACATGATTACACTTACATGAGTACATTTACATGATCTCACTTACATGAGTATGCTTACATATACGATGATAGGACAGACATCACTAGGTGCTAAAGCATGGAACGAGTTCAGGATCTAACTATACCGATGAATCACAATGCAATTGTGATAGTTATATCAGGTATACATGATCATAGTAATGTGGATGTGTCACGGCGTGCATATATGCATGGGCGTGTAAAGGTTACAAAATCCCTTTGACAGGGGAGTGTCTAGCCTGGGATCTAGCCATCACATTATGCCTTATCCCTCAAATAAGGCAATAAGAGTATAGATGTAGTCACTTATTACAAATACTACAGTACTCACAAAATTACCCTAGACTTAAGGTAATTAGTACGGTTGTATTTCGACACTGCACCATAGTACTATTTCATTTATCCATTACATTCACTTCGTGAATTTTCACACGACGCACGGTAATGTAGAAACTATATTTTGGTTAATGATAGTCAGATTTGGGAAAATACACACTCTTACAAGAGACACACACAAACACTAGATGCCTTGGTAGAAGGATACGGTTAGTAGGAAACATAGGGCTTCCTAGGATCATTCAAAACATTTTCAAACTTACAATTCATATACATTTTCAATACTTATAGTTCATATACATACAAATGCTTACATACAAATTAAAACACTAAAATACTTATGATCTCACCATCTTTAAAGCTGATACTCTCTTTCAAAATAACTTGTATCTTCAGGTCAACCGTAGACAGGTACAGATGCAAGATTTACAGAAGATGGAGCTCGTTCAAGACTCATCTTTCATTTTGATTATACTTTAGCATTTATCATAATTTGCTAGAACACACTTGTATTAAAATTATATTATTAATGCAATGGATGATGTTGTTGCTTGTTTACTACTTTTCATTGTTGTGATACTGTACATGACGTCCTCCGCCCCAGAACATTTCCTCCGTTCTTGGTTTTGAGGTGTGACACAACTCTTTCTCAAAAGGAACTTGGATCAAAATGCTCCTGGGGATCAACCTAAGATCATTGTTACAGATCTTGAAGAAAAATGCTTTAGAGATGTTTATGGTGATAGGTCAGGGATTATTTCATGGGGTGTTCACGACACTTTAAATATGTGGATCGTGAGATGAAAGAGTGGAAATACAGAACTATATAAATACGCTCATGACTTCAATTCTTGGACCAGGGTTGACCTTTTGAAATTATCAAAGGCTCCTTTTGCAAATACCTCTCAAAACTCCAAGGCTACACAATTCAAACATTTCTTGGAAGATCAAGTGCTTAAGGGTTTTCCTTCGATGAAGACTGCAGAGTCAATTATTAAACTATAACCGAGTGTAATTGATCCTAAAACCAATCAACCTCTTCGATGTGTGATGTGGCCTGCAACAAATCAAGTAAAACAGATCCCTATACTTCAGAATCATCCAGATGGATCTTTATAGTCCATGCTGTATTGGGTGTTTGATGAAACTACAGCCTCTGTTGTCATAAAGCATAAAAAAGGATGTATTCGCTTATATGACAGAAGAGATCTGCTTCAATTTGGGATATGGGATATTCATCAGCTGAATCTTCATCAGATTAAAGATGTAGAATATATTTTTGAGCTAGCTGCTAAAAAATATACATCTATGGTTGCAGATATCATCAACAAACGGATGTGGAACGGGGCAATGGGCAGATCAGATGTGCTTCTTGTTGACAAAGACTAATTCCAGCTAGCCCCAAACCAAGGAGGAGATTGAAGGGTCCAGTTAGTGGTTTGGTCTAGGCTTTCAATTGTAATAGTTATTTTGAGTCTTTATGATGTAATAGTGGGTTATTTTGGTGTTTACGGCTTTGTAGTGTGTTTATGACCATAAACCCCTTTACGGCCCTAAACCCTATTTCCGGTCCAAGTCCCTATAAATAGAGGTTGTGTAGGTCATTGTTAGTTTTTGATCCTAGAGAGTTCATAGTCACTGAAAACAAGTTGTACCCGACGTTTTTCAGTTATAAAGCGTGTGCAAGCTTGTTTCTATTCTACTTCTACTCCAATTCTTGCTCTCCTTGATTGTTTGATTGTTTGATCACTGGTAAGATCCGTTTTCAGGACCTTACATGACACAAAGTGGTTGGGGAGACTTAGCCTTAAAATACACAATATGCACCCCTTTTCATGCCTCACACCCCAAAATTTGCATATAAAAGGGCATCATCCCTCATTCTCTCCCTCACACCTCTACAATCGCTCTCTCTCAATAAACTCTCAACACTAGCCTATTTTTCCTTTGTTTCTCACCTACGATGTAACACCTGATTCCTGGTATGCCTTTTTATTCAAGTAGTTTGTGTTTTTCTCTAGGACTTGAAGAGTTAGGGGATCAACTCGTCGAGTAGGATCGTGACCCGTGGACATTTTAAGTGACCCACTCGATGAGTTGGGTGACTGACTCGACGAGTAGGTGCTGGGAGAGTGAAACCCTAATTATGAGGGTTTGCACCCAATATAAACACCTTAACTCTGCCTCCCTTGTCCCTAACACTCCCCTATAGTTGCATATCGAAACCCTAGTCGTTTGGTGTGTGTGTGTGTTAAGGCCATTTTGGTGTTCTTGGTTAGTTTGTGGAGCTTGGAAGGAAGGAGGAAACTTGGGATTTCGAATTGGGACTTGTGGATCTAGAGATCCTACCCCATTTCCAGCATCATCAAGGTAAATGCCCCTGTCTTGACTTATCTATGTGCTTATTCATCTTTGGAATTGGGATTTTTATGGCTTTCTAAGCCATTTTCGGATTATGAGGGGTTGAGTGGGGATTGACCTCAGATCTGGGCCTTAAGAGGGGTCTCATGGCATAAAGGTGCCAACTTTAGGGTAATGAGAGCCTCATGCTCATTGTAGAGCACTGTCTATGGACTTTTGAGCTAAAAACCCCATGCATGCGCATCAAGCTTGGAGCTTTACATATAAAATGGACATTAGGAGGCCAGATCTATGGTTTTGGTGTGTTAAATCCCATTTAAATCGACTGTATAGTAATGGTCAAGGTTGGACTCGGCGAGTCAGTGAGCATTGAACACCAAATCCTTTCTGAGGATGGATCAGTTGTTAGGAAGGAGGTCCCTTGGTTGTTTAGACACGAAAAAGGACCTTGACCTCATGGGACTCGGCGAGTGGATTGAGAAGACTCGGCGAGTCCAAGGCAATCTCCCAACCTTTGAAGATGTACTCGATGAGTTGTTCATACAACTCGGCGAGTCGTAGACTGGACAAGTTCTTATGAGGGAGATGAACTCGACGAGTTCAAGAACGAACTCGACGAGTCGGATGAAAATGGTACCAATGTTACTATTGAAGGACAACCCGTCGAGTTCTTGCTAGACTCGACGAGCTGAGTTGGGGTTTCTATCGGGATAGAGGAGCATGGACTCGACGAGTTGGTAGGCCAACTCAGCGAGTCAGGTCAACTGGATGTTAACTTTAACTGGACTTGGGTTGACCCTGGTGAAGGGTTGTATGTTTTATTCATTGACTTAGAAGGTTGTCATGTAGGGAGTGAGGAGTCGAGGAGAGTCGATATTCATGCAGAGGATAGGTCAGACACTACACGACATTGAGGTGAGTTACCTTCCAATAAGGGTGGGTCTACGGCCACAATGTCGGCCCACCAAAAGGGGTATTTGGTAGATGATTGTCTTTGTGACAATTATCTTGGTATGGTTACATGTTTTGGTCATGAGATATGCCTGTGTGATATGCTATGTGAGTAGAATTGATTGGTTGTCCCTGACATCAGTCTTTAGGATCGAAGGGTAGGACAGTACCTAGTTATGCCTGACGGTATGATTATATTTTGTTACTGTATGCTAGTGCTAGGGTTGAAATAGTCCCCAGTTACCGGTTGAAAGATACCGATGGCATGTACCAATTGAAAGATACCGATTATGGTTACCGGTTGAAAGATACAAATGGAAGTTACCGGTTGTAAGATACTGATGATGTTATATGGTATGTGGTATGCTGGGGGAACTCACTAAGCTTCATGCTTACACTTTTAGTTTGGGTTTCAGGTACCTCTTCGTCTAAGGGGAATGAGCCAACAGGGTAGCAGCGCATCACACACATGGTTTCCATATCAGATTTCCTAGGATTGTACTCTGATTTTCATTGTTCCTGATGATATGGTTTTTGAGACATGACTTTATGTTTATATAAATGATGTAATATTGACAATGTTTTGCTAAAATGCTCTATGATTTACTTAATCTTAAGATGAAATTTTTTGCCTCAAAATTTGGGATGTTACAAGTTGGTATCAGAGCCTTGGTTTGATGTAAGTCCCTAATCTGCTTGTGTATCAATCAGATCCGTTTGATGGTGTGGAATCTCAATCAAACGGATGATGCCAGATTAAATTAAGAAGAAAAGGAGAAGAAGAAGATGATGAATCTTGTATGTATTGATATGAGTGAAGATCTGGATACAAGATTCACACACACTAACACACACACACTCTCTTTTTTCTCTCTCTAGAACACCTTCAAATGCACACACTTAAGCTCCTCTGGTGTTCATCACTCTATTCCTCACACCCCTCACCCCTATATATATATACACATGGGAAACATGGGCCGTAAACAGGGTTTACGGCCATAAACTCACTCACCGACCGTAAACAGCTAAACAATACATAAAAATACAATTTCTCAGAAAAGCAACATATAAACCATATTTTTGACCCAACAATCTCTCCCTTGGTTTATAACTTTCTTTTCTTTTATTAAATGACCAAACAAGCTCCCCCTAAAAAGTAGCTGGCTTTTCTTGTTAATCTTCATTGGGAACTTGGCTTAAGCATTAATCTTCAAATTCTTCACAACTTCAAGATGAACTTGATGAATCTTCAATGAATGACTTCATCTTGAGCAGTTGGGATTTTCTTCAAAGTTTGGCTTTGAACGCACGTCGGGTGAGGAGGCTTGATGTACTGATTCTTGAAAGATAGTGATATTAGCTTGAGAATCTTCAGAGAGAACATTAGAGAGAACTGAACTTCTAGATCACTTCAGCAGGTACAAAGATAGCAGCAGACTGATTGAGGAGGCTTCAATGTAATCCATCACATATTCTTCAATTTCAGCTTCATCTTGCTTCTGGGGTTGAAAGATTGAATGTCGAAAGAATAATCTTCATTTCTTGCTCTTCGAATGCGAATTCTTCGATGATCACGGATGAAGCCTTGGCTTAGAAATCTTCGACACAAACTTCATGAGTCTTATCTATATCTGAAATCACTTTTCAAGACAAAACAAAACTAAAAGAAAACTTAGCACAGAAACAAAAATATTTTTGGATTTTCTTTTGATTTTCTTGAACAAGAAATAAAACATAAATAACACTATTTTTAGATTTTTTTTTTAATTTTCTGATTTTTTTAATTTTTAATTTTTCATTCTCCCCTAATATTTAAACTAGAAGAAACTATGAACAAATTTAACAAAAATAAAATGATATCTAACTTTAAGAATGATTTGGGATCAAAGTTTTTAGACAGCCTTAATCCACTTGTTGGTACATTCTATCTTCACGTCTTTGTCTGGTCGATCGTCGGTATTGTTGTCCACTTAAACACGAAAAATTGTGACAGATTTAGGACATACTATTTTTTACAAGACAAGGTGAACTTAAGTTTCTAGATATTATATCTGGTCTTAAGTTCTTAGATACTATATCTTAAGGACCATTCAGCTGACGACGACCAGGGATATTATTATCCACCTAAATTGAGCAACGAGATCTATAGACAATCTGTATGTGTTCAATTTTAGTTGTACTAGAACGTGTTTCCCACTTCCTGGTATGCCCCAGTTGATGAGTTTTAGCCATAAGAACTTTCCTATGTGCGCATGCAAAACCCTAATGCTCGGATCTAGGCTTTCTAATAAACATGCTTTGAATCCAAGTCTTCTAATGACTAATTAGGCTAAATAACAACATTGAAACAGATCTAGAATCATACCTTTGAATTCCTTGTTGATCTTGAGGTCTTGGAGCTTCTAGAGTCACAAATGTCACTCCTCTAATGGCTTACAAACACTAATAGCAAGAGGATGATTTAGGAGAGAGGAGAGGGGAGGAATTTCGACCAGAGGTTCCTTGCTTTTGGAGATGTGTCGAATTCCATCAGCCATAGGGTCTATTTATACTTGTAGACTCCTTAAGGGTTACAACCTAAACCCTAATTGCATAATCTTCTCTTAAGGCTATCCAAATCCATTCCTAGATAACCATATGGACGATTTTAGCTATCCTAAAGCTCTTAGAATTCATCCATACCATATCCAAATGGATTTACAGTCTAAAGCTTAACTATCAAACAATTGACAGTTTATACCCCTTTATTTAATTAATCTTTTTAAGTCACCAAATTAATTCTAATTAATTCTATGACTTATATTAATCAAATAACAAATATATTATTCATTATATTATTCCCATAATATATTAATAATATTTACTCTCTCTTATTAAATCATCCTATCAAGTTGCTATGGTGAAGGCAACCCAAAAGGACCATGCACAACCAGATCAAATACTTGCCTAATATAGTTACAGCCTTAGACACTATTCCAACAGTCTCCCACTTGGATAAGTCTAGTAACTATACAAGTACAATTCGGTTTGCAATCATAGCTCTCAAAGACGCTGTCAACTCTGATCTAATCAATCTTGTCCTTCAGATAAGGGAACGTACAGTCCTCTGTTAGATATCATGCTGACAATCCTATGGAATGGTTAGTCAAGCATTTAGGTTTCTCGATCTCTGATTTATTTGACATAGAACTTAATCGAACACATCAATTCAGTTCTGACCGGGCCCGGCACATAAGTCAAATCAAATCATCGAGCGGCCGAGATATCGCTTTTACCTTCTTAGATAAAAGTTACAGATAAACTTCGACTTATATGCATTTACTTATTCATTAACCAACTATACACAACAATGCGTTTTATAACACCGAGTTACTGATGCGTTTTCGCATTATCAATGTACAACCAATTAACAAATAATAAACCATATATCTAGGTTTTAAGACTATATGATATTATCTTCTTGCGATCACCCTTTTATATCTTATTCCATAAGGTGATTCCAACAAGCACGGGTTTATTCCAATGCTCAAAACTAGTTCATAAGCACTCATGAACGTTGCAGCAACCCTTTGCTATGTCTAACACCATTTAGACATTCTACACACCAATTCATGACAATCTTCATTCATATCTACTTCCAACATATGAACGATTGTGGACCATTTGAACAATTCGATTATTCCTAATAAACTCAATTATTCTGGAAGTCAAAACATGCAAAGTGAAACAATAGTTAAACAATTAACATAAGATAGTAACTTTACTCATAAATAAAACTCCTTTATTTATTCATCAAATGTCAATTACATTTATCTATTACACGTTTCTAACACTATCTAATCTATGCTAATATCATCCTTCAGCCCAATACTCCTAGCATGTTGTAAGTGCTTAACCCTACTCAGTCCCTTCGTAAGCGGATCTGCTGGGTTATCTTCTGATGATATCCTCTTCACTACGAGTTGTCCTTCTTCTACACGATGTCTAATGAAGTGATATTTTCTGTCGATATGTCTTGATCTACTATGATCCCTCGGTTCCTTGGTTAAGGCAACCGCACCTTCGTTATCACAGAAAATCTCTACTGGCTCCTTTATGGCAGGTACAACTCCAAGATCACCGATGAAGTTCTTTAGCCATATTGCCTCCTTCGACGCTTCGCTCGCTGCAATGTACTCTGATTCACACGTTGAATCAGCTACGGTTTCCTGTTTGGAACTCTTCCATGTCACTGCTCCTCCATTTAGGGTAAAGACCCAGCCCGACTGCGAACGATAGTTGTCCCTGTCGGTCTGAAAGCTGGCGTCACTATACCCTCGCACCTTCAAGTCATCACTCCCTCCGAGGACTAAGAACCATTCCTTCGTCCTCCGAAGGTACTTAAGGATATTCTTCACCGCAATCCAATGTGCTTTGCCAGGATTCCCTTGATATCTGCTAACCATGCTCAAAGCAAAGGCTACATCAGGGCGAGTACAAGTCATAGCGTACATGATTGAGCCAACTGCGGAAGCGTATGGTACTCGGCTCATTTCTGCTATCTCAGCTTCGGTACTCGGACTTTGAGTCTTACTCAATTTGGCATTACTTTGTATCGGTAGTTCTCCCTTCTTTGAGTTTTCCATACTAAAACGTTTTAGCACCTTCTCTAAGTAAGTATTCTGACTAAGTCCAATTAGTCTCTTACTTCTTTCTCTTACTATCCTTATTCCCAAAATGTAAGAAGCCTCTCCGAGGTCCTTCATAGCGAAGCACTTCCCGAGCCAGGACTTAACCTCCTGTAGAGTCGGGATGTTGTTTCCTATGAGTAATATGTCATCGACATATAGAACGAGGGAGCTTACTATACTCCCACTGGCTTTGACATATACACAAGACTCGTCTTCGCTTCGTACAAATCCAAACTCTTTGACTTTCTCATCGAAGCAAAGATTCCATCTGCGAGACGCTTGCTTAAGTCCATAAATGGACTTCTCAAGCTTACACACTCTATTCGGATGCTTCGGATCCACAAACCCCTCGGGCTGAGCCATGTAAACATCCTCAGCCAACTTCCCATTAAGGAAAGCGGTCTTGACATCCATTTGCCAAATCTCATAATCATGAAATGCGGCAATAGGTAGCATCACTCTAATAGATTTAATCTTCGCAACTGGTGAGAAGGTCTCATCATAGTCAACTTCGGGAGTTTGAGTAAAGCCCTTCGCGACCAATCGCGCTTTATATGTGTGCACGTTTCCATCCACGTCGGTCTTCTTCTTGAAGATCCATTTGCACCCAACGGTCTTACGTCCGGGCACATAATCAACCAAATTCCAAACTTGGTTATCATACATGGATTAGATCTCGCTATCCATTTCCATTTCGCAGACTCCGGGCCTGCCATGGCTTCCTTATAGCTATTAGTTTCATCAAGATTTATTAGTGTACCATCACTAGTATATGTGTCCCCTTCGGTAGTAATATGAAAACCATAAAACTGGGGTAGAACTCTAACTCTATCGAAACGTCTAAGAGGTAAGGATTCGTCAATCGGTTCAACCGGAGTTTCCTCCTCGGGTTGAGTGCCAGCGGTAGAGGTTCCTTCATCTATCGACTCTTGAATCTCTTCAAGCTCGATTTGCCTCCCACTGTCTCCTTGGCTTATGAGTTCTCACTCTCGGAAAACTCCTCTCCTCGCAACGAAGACAACATTGTCCTTCGGTCTATAGAAGAGATATCCAAAGGATGTCTGCGGGTAGCCGATGAAAATACATCGCTCACTTCGAGGTTCAAGCTTGTCGTGAGTATCTCGTCTTACGAAAGCCTCGCAACCCCAAACCTTGATATGTGCCAACGAGGGAGCTTTCCCTGTCCACATCTCGTGAGGTGTTTTGGCAACCTTCTTAGTAGGGACTCGGTTACGGATATGGGCGGCAGTCTCTAAGGCATACCCCCAGAAAGAGATTGGTAGTGAAGCACGACTCATCATAGAGCGAACCATATCCAATAAGGTTTGATTACGCCTTTCTGCCACACCATTCAACTGCGGTGTCCTAGGAGGCGTCAATTGCGAAACTATTCCACACTCCTTGAGATAATCGTGGAATTCAAGACTTAGGTACTCTCCTCCTCGATCGGATCGAAGCATCTTGATTTTCCTGCCCAATTGATTCTCCACTTCGTTCTTGAACTCTTTGAACTTTTCAAAGGTTTCTGACTTTTGCTTGATTAAGTAGATATACCCATATCTACTATAGTCATCGGTAAAAGTCACGTAGAAGCGGTTCCCATCCTTCGTGGTTGATCTAAACGGTCCACATACATCGGTATGTATTAGGTCCAATAGACCTTCACCCCTTTCACATGTACTCGTGAAGGGTGACTTAGTCATCTTTCCAAGTAAACAAGACTCGCATGTGTCATCTTCCCTAAGGTCGAATGACTCCAACACTCCATCCTTTTGGAGTTGGGCTATGCGTTTCTTGTTGACATGTCCAAGACGACAATGCCACAAGGATGCTTTATCCATACTAGTGGAAGAATCAATATTCAAAACATCATTTCCTAAGTTATCAACAATCATAACAGTTTCATATATTCCATTACATGGTATAGCTTCAAAGTGAAAGGCGCCATTTAGATAAGCTAAAATAGAACCATTCTCATTATTAAAAGAAAATCTAAATCCTTGTCTATACAAACCATGAAATGAAATGATGTTTCTTGCCATTTCTGGCGAATAGCAACAATTGTTCAAATCTAAAACTAAACTATTCCTAAGCACTAAAGAATACACTCCAATCTTGGTTACAGGCGACGATCTTCTGTTCCCCATGATTAGATTGATCCTTCCTTGCTCCACATCCCTACTTCTTCTTAGTCCCTGCACATTAGAACAAATGTGATAACCACAACCGGTATCAAGAACCCAAGAAATAGCATGATTAGAATCGTTAGATTTGATTGTGTATATACCTGCGAAAGATGGCTTGATCTTTCCTTCTTTGATTGCTTGCAGGTAATCTGGGCAGCTTCTCTTCCAATGTCCTATCTTGTGGCAGTGGTGGCACTCTGCCTCCTTCGGGTTAGAGTAGGGCTTGGCGGGATCAACTTTGGTCCCACTAGAAGAGGCACCATCTCGGGCTTTCGCCTTGCGATAGTTCTTTGATGAAGCTTTCCTCTTCTTTCCCTTCCCTTGACCAATAGCCAAGACAGGAGTAGCTGTCGGATTGGGAGTAGGTGCAACAGACTTGTCTTTGAAGTTGCTCTCAGCAACCCTCAAGAGACCTTGGAGTTTGCTTAGGGTGACCTCTTCTTTGTTCATGTGGTAGGTCATCCTAAATTAGTTGTACATCGGAGACAAAGAGTGAAGCACCATGTCAATCGCCAAGTCTTCCCCGAAGTCAACATTTAACTTGCGAAGGCGGTCGACATACCTTTGCATCTTTTGCAAGTGCACGGTAAGAGATTCTCCATGACCCATCTTCGCGGAAATCATGTTAGTGAAAATCTCATACCACTCTTTTCTCGCGTTTTGGTGGTACCTCTCCAATAAGTCTTGGTGCATCTTGTACGGGTACATGTCCTCGTAGGACTTTTGGAATTCGGAGTTCATGGTAGCGATCATGATGCAATGTACCTTCGTTGCATCTCGCTCATGAGTTTCAAAGGCGGTGATTTCGGCTGGAGTAGCGATTTCGGTGTTGATTTTCTCGAGCTTCTCATCAAGGACATACTCCTTGTCGTCATAGCGAGCAATCGTGCGAATGTATCTTATCCATTCGCTAAAGTTCGTTCCATCGAAGGTGACCTTTTGGCAAAGGCTCATCAACGTGCAAGAACTAGCAGCAGCGTTGTTTGCGTTTGACATCTACAATTAGAAAAGGACAAAGGTAGATTAGAATAAGAATCCCTAATTATCACCCAATAAGAAAAATTAGGGCTAGGATCCAACAATAACATTTACATATTAGAAAAGGGATGCCGTAATCTAACATGCAAATAAATTGAAGGTAAGTGAATGACGATTCACTAATTCTCCATCACAAAACCTAAACTATTAGTCCTAAGTGTTTTTGAGAATTCCTAGGTTCGGATGAGATTCATTGAAACTATTCAATGGCATGTTTAAATCTCGATATGCCCCTCTTGTTTGTGACTGGGGTGCCGAGGATCACAAAGCGGGTGTGAATTACCATGCAAATTCACATGGTGCCTTCATTGTAACGATCACCTATTTGATGTGCCGGTAAACCACACACACTCCATCAAACTATGATATACAATGAATCACCCTTTTCCACCTTCGCTTAGAGCCAATTAGTGTGCCGGTAAACCACACACGCTCGACTAACATCTTAGCAAGGTGCAAAGTGTAATTTCATGGAATTGCATCAATTCACTTTTCCTAAAGTAACTAGGATTGGGAAATTTTTAAAAAAATATGTGTAGTTACTTTATCTTTCTTATTATACTTTTAATGAGAGGATGAGGTTGCCCTATCCTACCCGTTCGGCTAACGACCCTCTACCAATCAAGCAAGCGGTGGGTGTGAGTGTACACCCATTAAGCGCCATTTTATAGGCCGCAACCTTATACCCACCTTATAGATTGGCTTCATGAATGAGGCCTACTAATGGTAAGACTAGCATTTAGTTATACATATATATATTATACTAGTAATATCATATTAGTATAGGGTTGTATTTTAAAACTTTTAAAATCTAGGATTTTGAAATTTAAGTTGTCTAAATTAAAACTTTTAATCACAAATATAAATTTCAAAACTTGAGGGCAAGTTTTAAACATTTAAAAAATGGAGGATCAAATAACAAATAATTCCAATTAACAATTAATATCCTAATTATCTATATTTGATTTATTCAAGATTTCTTTTCAGATAATTACCAAAATAATCAAAATAATTAATTAATTATCATATAAGGAATTAAATATTTTATTATAAGATAAATATCTTTAATTATATCAAGATTGCAGTTATATTTATCACAAAAACGAATTAACATTGATCTAATTAGTTTATGGAAAGTTTAGATAAGATAATTACAAAGAAATCCCGAATCTGGCCATTCCTGACGCCTGGACTCGCCGAGTGCACAAGGGGACTCGCCGAGTCAGGCCTACTCGCCGAGTCCACCTTGGGACTCGCCGAGTCAGTGACTCAGAAACCTAAAAATCGAATTTTGCAGGTTTGTTTCAGTTAATCAAGCAACAATTTAAAGAAAACCAAGCTAGGCTCTGATACCACTGATGGGTTTTAGCCATAAGAACTTTCCTATGTGTGCATGCAAAACCCTAATGCTCGGATCTAGGCTTTCTAATAAACATGCTTTGAATCCAAGTCTTCTAATGACTAATTAGGCTAAATAACAACATTGAAACAGATCTAGAATCATACCTTTGAATTCCTTGTTGATCTTGAGGTCTTGGAGCTTCTAGAGTCACAAATGTCACTCCTCTAATGGCTTACAAACACCAATAGCAAGAGGATGATTTAGGAGAGAGGAGAGGGGAGGAATTTCGACCAGAGGTTCCTTGCTTTTGGAGATGTGTCGAATTCCATCAGCCATAGGGTCTATTTATACTTGTAGACTCCTTAAGGGTTACAACCTAAACCCTAATTGGATAATCTTCTCTTAAGGCTATCCAAATCCATTCCTAGATAACCATATGGACGATTTTAGCTATCCTAAAGCTCTTAGAATTCGTCCATACCATATCCAAATGGATTTACAGTCTAAAGCTTAACTATCAAACAATTGACAGTTTATACCCCTTTATTTAATTAATCTCTTTAAGTCACCAAATTAATTCTAATTAATTCTATGACTTATATTAATCAAATAACAAATATATTATTCATTATATTATTCCCATAATATATTAATAATATTTAATCTCTCTTATTAAATCATCCTATCAAGTTGCTATGGTGAAGGCAACCCAAAAGGACCATGCACAACCGGATCAAATACTTGCCTAATATAGTTACAACCTTAGACACTATTCCAACACCAGTAATCAAGAACTTCCAGAGTACTCCTTACACCGGGTGAGCAGACAATCATTCGGAGAGAAGATAGATTCAGATTGCTATAACTTATTGTTTCAGAGGGGTTGAGAAGTAGAAGGATGCATATGCTGTGTACCAGGTCGAATTGGAAGTCACGCAAAGGAGACAGCATATGGCTAATAGATAAGAGGAATTTCATATATTTATAATATGTAGAGAAATAGAGTTGCATATGTTGTATACCAGTTCAGATTGGAAGTCACGCAAAGGAGACAACATATGACTAACAGATAGAAAGAAAGAAAACGATTTTCTACAGACCTAATTTATCGGAATTTACGAGTCGCCCCATCAATACTGGAATTAAGGACAGAAGCCGCACATCGAGGAAAAGTTAAACCACAGTTCCAAGTACGGGTTCATTTAATGTGACGAGTGGATTCCCATATATATCTCCCTGCTCAACCTATCCGAGCGTCGTATTGTCATGCTGAACGGATCTAACTAGGTCAAAATATGTCAAGACTATGAATTTCTTAAGTTCAACTCTGCCTAGTCAAGTCCATTTAGAATCTTTCGTGCCTACCGACGCATCAAACCAGAGCAAAGGCCCTTCAACTTTGGGTATGTTACGTAGAATCAGGTTTCCTGTTATCACTTGATAATATCACTTCCCAAAACATCTCCCTCAAGCACATTTCATAACCAAATTTTTTTTTTTAAATTTTCTAATTTTTGTTTTGTTTTTATTTCTCCCCCTAAATTTGTTCATAGGAGAGAAACGAAAGTAAATGCGCAAATTTAAATTATCCTAAAACAAAAATTAGTCTTTAAAGCGAATCAGCTTAAGAAAAACTCAGGAGTATAGAGAAGAAAACTCAAACCGTAAGTCACCGATTGAATTTGCATCCAGAAGTTCTGAGAACAACACGCGTAATCTCAGAACAGATCCGAAAATTCTTCATGTCATTAAGCACAAACCCCGTGAGTGATCACTTATTTTCTTCCCTTCCCGCAAAGGACACATTCTCCCAAACAATGTTCTGAGTGTTGTACAGTTGAGAGATGTCTCCTATCAAGTGCCAGGATCAGCCACTACCAACAAACCGAAGTCTGATGATATGCCTCCATAGCTGCTCCGACATAGACTGGGATTAGTTGGTCTTTGGAACCCAATCCATTTTGAAACTGGGTCGACCTTTGTCATCCTTGCACGGTACTTTCTCCCATGACATATCTTGTTTATCACAAATAGAACATGAAGAAATATTAGAGTCATTAGTTGATTTACGAGAGTGAGCCTTTGAACCCATTTGTAGTTGGGTTTAACCCATTTCTTTTTCGATCTGATGGGTGGCTCAGTACTTGCTTTTGATCTTGATGTCGGCCGTTGAGATGACTTTGATTTTGGCTTCACGGGAGCATCTCTTGGATTTGGCTTCTTGGCCGACATTCCCTTCTTGCCCTTGGGATTTTGATTCTTGTCCTTTGAGGTTTGATTCTTGGCCTTGGGAGTTGAATTCTTGGCCTTCTTGGGATTCTATTCGTCAATGTCTGATCATGATCTCGAGGGGTTTCTTTTGAAGTATCTCCCTCTTGGTGCGTTCTGCCAGCCTTGTGCATAATAGGGAACGTATGCACGATTTGGACAATTTCGGGCAATGTGACCAGGTGTTCCACAGTGAAAACAAGTCTATTTCTTCACTGGGAAATTGTTTCTTCCTGCCCCTGGTGGGGTATTGATATGTGCATAATTAGTTAATTATTTAGTATACATTTTTATTCATTTTAACTAATTATGTGAATAATATGGACAAAAGGTACTTAATATTGTTTAAATTTTGTTTTTAGTCCAAAAGATATGCTTGGGAGTGAAAGGGAGCAAGGGAAAGCAATTAAAGACCAAAGAATGAAGATTGAGGAACAAAAGTCCATCTACTCGGCGAGTACACGTGCCTACTCGACGAGTCCATCTGAATATTCCAGAAGATAGTCACGACTCCTGATCTAAGACGGATAACAACGAGTCTACTCGGCAAGTTGGGTATGCTACTCGCCGAGTACCCCTTGTGTTGAGATATCTATAAAAATCGAACCTGTATCCGAGGGGAACACACTTTTGGCGATTTTGGAAGATCCTTCTGCGATTAAGAGCACTGTAAGACGCTGAGGAATTCTAATCTCCAACCTTTTGAAGAATTGAAGCAACTAGGTTAATCATTCCACTTAAGCTTTAGGATTTGATGATGTCTAATCTAGTTGAACTTGTTTTTGTGTGTGATTTTACTGCAACTATGAACTAATTTCGTTTTTGTTTCTGTTTGGGGAATACCAAGGAACTCCTATGGTTTAATTCGTAGTTTTGATTAATTGTTTATTGGTGATCTATTAAATTAAGTTTGTTAAAGACCCTTATGCATTAATCATGATTATTTTCTGTTAATTGGAAGACAATTAAGCTGCATGAACATCTCTTAGTTGTTAACCTCATATGTCTATGTGAACACCAATTCATATGCTTATGAATAATGATTATGAAACTAAGATTAATAAGACAATAATTAGATTAATGTGTGAGCTTGTTTGAGAAACCATCAAACAAGAGGTTAATTGATTTACTAAATTGATTCATCACTACAAATCTTATTTAATCCAAATCATTAATCTAGGGAATTAATTAGTTTAAACATTTGATCACCGCTTAAATTAATTAATTGTCTAAGGGCTAGGAGTAATGAACATTAACCTAACCACTTTAATTGGTAGCCAAAAACAATTAATCTATCATAAATATAAATAACCATAGGAGTGAATTGGTTGAACCTAAATAGAAACGTCTTTATCAAATTTGGTGAATTAGTTGTTTGTTTTAGTCATTTAGTTAATTAAGTGTTGCTTAAGTTTCTAGTCTTGAAAAACTAGAAGAAAAACCTTTTACTTTCATTAATTGTTTTAGTTAAAATTAGTTGTTGGTTTAACTTTCCGTTCCCTGAGTTCGACACCTTACTTACTAAACTATGCCACTAAAAGACAGGTTCACTGCCTTTGTGTGCTAAATATATTAATAAAAGTAGGGAATAAAACAAGTGCATTTTACACACATCAAGTTTTTGGCGCCGTTGCCGGGGAACGGTTCTAAATAATTAATCTAATACCTAATTTTTTCGATCCTTTGTGTGAGTTTACTTGCATAAAGTTACTTTATTACAGTTTAGTAGTCAGTAATTAGGTCTTAGCATCTATTTTAGTTTTTAATATTTAGTTATAATTTTTTCAAAAACACATTGGTACTCGCCGAGTGCAGTCGCATCTACTCGGCGAGTACAAACGTAATCAGCAGTAAATTTTTGATTATTTTTAGGACGATCTTTTTGTTCTTTTTATGCTTTTATTCTGTTTATTTTAGGACTTTCATGACCAGAGGATCAAACACCCCGCTGGTACCCCCATTTGAAGATCCCGAGACCGCATTGAAAAGAAACAACGGAAAGGACGTGGAGAGTTCAAGTACACCAAAGAAATCACCATTGTCCAATTTAAAGACTGTTTTTGGGAAAAAGAAGAGCAGCAAATCAGGAGCATCCAGCGCTTCCTTAGTAATCGACGAACCGGCTAAGGAGGATATCGAGTACGAGACCGAGGAAGAGGAGGACCCGACATACGAGCACGAAACCGAGTCCGAGGAAGAGTTAGCTGTCACAATGTCTAACATTGATGAAATCCCCATGGGAGAATGGAAGAAGAGGATGCGAGACGACACTGGCCCGGGACTTGTGCATCCCGCAATTCCCGCGACTGCTACCTTCGAGCTAAAGGGTCATATCCTAGCTTTACTAAAGGAAATACCTTTTTATGGAAAAGAACATGAAGATGCCTACAAACATTTGGATGAAGTCAATGATGTAGCTGATTACTTCAATGTTCCAAATGTGCCCCGCGAGACTCAGCTACTTCGTATGCTTCCGGTGACATTCAAAGGTGCTGCAAAAGACTGGCTCAAGTCACTTCCCCTCGGATCAGTCACCACTTGGGCCAAGATGAAAGAAGAATTCATTGATCACTTTTACTCACCTTCCAAGATAGCCAAGTTGAAGAAGGCCATTGCTAACTTTGAACAACAAGCTGGAGAGTCGCTATATGAAGCATGGGAGAGGTACAAGAGCTTATTAAGAAACTGCCCACACCATGACCTAAACAGCCAGCAAGAAGTATCCATCTTCTATGATGGAGTCAATGTCATAACCAGACAGTTACTAGACTCGCAAGGCCCGCTCACAAAGAAGCCACCCCCAGTGATCAAAGAATTGATTGAAGAATTCTCTAAACACTCTAGAGAATACCACAACCCTAGGCATGATGTCACTAGGGGAGCCGCTTATGCAGCTACTGAAGACTTATCCGCGGTCATGGCTATGCTAAAAACAATGGATAGGAGGATGGATAAGATGGATCAAATAATCCATGCTATTCGGGTGGGTTGTGAAAACTACAATGGGCCTCACCTCACTAGGGAATGTGATTTAGATGAGAATGGCAACAAGACGGCGCAAGCGTGTTATTCAAGTGGAGACCGATTCGATGACGACTGGCGCAAACAAAAGAAAGATTGGCTCCCTTATGAAGAGTACAAGAAAGCCAAGGAGGAAAGGTTTAGGCAAAAAGGGAGAGGATTCTACCAAAAAGAGGAGCCGGTGCAAGAAAGGAAGCCTAGCTTGGAAGAAATGCTCACAAAATTTGTAGCTGCTTCAGAAAAAAGACATAGTGACCATGATGCTGCAATTCAAGAAACAAGGACCATGCTAAGGAACCAGCAAGCATCTATCCACAATATAGAGACACAAATTGGGCAACTTGCTCAACAAATCAACCAAAGGTCACCGGGCGAGCTCCCTAGCAAAACTGAAAATAACCCACGAGGCATGCAAATAAACATTGTCACAACAAGAAGTGGGAAGATAATCACTCCCCTAGCACCCATTCAGACTGAGCTACCCAAGAAATCACAAAAGGAAGAGGCAGAAAAGCAAGCAGAAAACCAAGAATTGCACTCTGACAGTCCTACTCGCCGAGTACCACGTATGGACTCGGTGAGTACATCACAAAATCCGATTCCACAGGTTCCTGAAAAACTTTACCAACCTCCCATGCCATACCCAGCCCGAGCTAAGAAAGAGAAGCGGGAAGAGGAGTATCAGAAGTTTCTAGATCATATCAAGACTCTTCAAATCAACATACCCTTCATTGAAGCCGTCATTCAAATGCCCAAGTATGCAAAGTTCCTTAAGGAACTTCTCACCAATAGAAGGAAGATGGAAGAAGTGAAGAAGGTAGTACTCAATGAAAACTGCTCAGCTGCTATGCTAAATAAGCTACCAAAGAAAAAAGGTGATCCGGGGAGTTTGACCTTACCTTGCCAATTTGGCAACTTGACCATCATTCATGCCTCAGCCGATTCGGGAGCAAGTGTGAATCTAATGCCATATTCGTTCTTTAAAAAGCTGGATCTCCCGGAACCAAGGCCAATTCGCATGGCAATACACTTGGCCAACAAAATAGTCACCTTCCCAAGAGGCATATGCGAAGACATACTAGTCAAGGTGGAAAAATTCGTCTTTCCCGCTGATTTTATCATCCTAGACATGGAGGCGGATCCACAAGTGCCAATCATCCTTGGAAGACCCTTCCTCAACACGGCAAGTGCCATAGTAGACATGAGGGACTCAAAACTCACCTTGCAGGTAGGAGAAGATTCAGTCACATTCGGAGTGGACCAAGCCATGAAGTATTCAAGGAACAGTGACGACACGGCATTCTCACTCGATATGTTAGATGAGTTACTAGACGAAGGCATAATTGAAGATTCCATCAAGTTCACAGCTGAGGATGAAGAATTTGATCCAGAAAAAGACTTGATGGAAATTGAAAGACTGCTGGAAGAAGACGACTACGAAGAATTGGTAAAGAACACAAACAGTTCTACTCGCCGAGTAGGACCGATATACTCGCCGAGTACCTCTGAAGAAAAGGTAGAAGTCGTAAATACAGCCAACAACTCGTCGAGTACCCTACCTGCACTCGGCGAGTCCAACAGTCAGAGCCAAAAATTGGAGCTTAAAACTTTACCAGATCATTTGGAGTATGCCTTTCTCGAAGAAGGCAACCAAAAGCCAGTAATTATAGCCTCTGACCTGACCAATTCTGAAAAAGAAGAACTCGTGCAAGTGTTGAAGAAGCGGAAACGGGCCATAGCATGGAGCATCAGCAACATCAAGGGAATAAGTCCATCATATTGCTCCCACAAGATCAACCTGGAAGAAGGAGCAAAACCGGTTGTGCAGCACCAAAGAAGACTG
The DNA here is from genome assembly GCF_002870075.4 of Lactuca sativa. NCBI lineage: Eukaryota > Viridiplantae > Streptophyta > Magnoliopsida > Asterales > Asteraceae > Lactuca > Lactuca sativa. The sequence continues at coordinate 138,859,610 of NC_056627.2, forward strand.
AACCCGAATATGCAAGAAGTAGTCAAGAAGGAGGTGGTCAAGCTTTTAGACGCAGGAATTATATATTCCATTTCCGACAGTCCATGGGTGAGTCCGGTCCAAGTAGTGCCCAAGAAAGGAGGGATGACGGTCATAACCAATGAAAAGAACGAGGTAATTCCGACACGAACGGTAACCGGTTGGAGAGTGTGCATCGATTATCGAAAGCTAAACGATACCACTCGTAAAGACCATTTTCCCTTACCTTTTATTGATCAAATGCTAGAAAGATTATCGGGCCATAGCTATTATTGCTTTCTAGATGGATTTTCGGGATATTTCCAAATACCCATAGACCCAATGGACCAAGAAAAGACCACATTCACTTGCCCAAGTGGGACTTTCGCTTATAAACGCATGCCTTTTGGGTTATGCAATGCACCCGCGACTTTTCAAAGGTGTATGACAGCTATATTCCACGATATGGTGGAAAAATTCATGGAAGTTTTTATGGATGATTTTTCCGTATTTTGGATCATCTTTCCATGATTGTCTCACTAATCTTGACTTAATGCTTGCTAGGTGTGAAAAAACTGACTTGGTACTCAATTGGGAGAAATTCCATTTTATGGTCAAGGAGGGTATAGTGTTGGGTCACAAGATTTCCAAAATGGGAATTGAAGTGGATAGGGCAAAGATAGTTACTATTGCCAAATTACCCCCACCAACCAATGTGAAGGGCATTAGGAGTTTTCTAGGACACGCGGGTTTTTACCGGCGTTTCATAAAAGATTTTTCCAAAATAACTAGACCTCTAACACAACTACTACTAAAAGATGCACCATTTAATTTTACTAAAGAGTGTTTAGAGGCATTTGAATTTTTAAAGGAAAAACTAACTAATGCCCCGATCATTATTGCACCAAATTGGAACTTACCTTTTGAGATTATGTGTGATGCTAGTGACTATGAATTAGGAGATGTCCTTGGTCAAAGGGTTGATAAGCACTTTCAACCCATATATTATGCTAGCAAGACTCTAAACCCAGCCCAAGAAAATTACACCACCACTGAAAAAGAATTACTAGCTGTGGTGTATGCCTTTGACAAATTCCGCCCTTATTTGGTTTTATCTAAAACCATTGTTTTTACTGACCACTCGGCTATCAAGTATTTGTTTTCCAAACAGGATGCCAAGCCAAGACTGATACGAAGGGTGCTACTTCTTCAAGAATTTGACATAGAGATACGAGACAAGAAGGGAATGGAGAATGTAGCAGCTGACCACTTGTCAAGGCTTGAGAACCTGCAATTGTAAGAAGATAAAGTTGGAGACGACTTCCCGGATGAATACATCATGGTGACAGTGGGAGAAGAGCCATGGTTCACGGACATAGCTAATTACTTAGCTACAAATTACATCCCGAAAGACTTTAGCAGTCAACAAAAGAAGAAATTCTTTGCTGAATTAAAATATTACTTTTGGGATGAGCCATACCTCTTCCGAAGCTGTGCGGATGGGATCATACGAAGATGCGTATTCGGGAAGGAAAGCCGGAAAATACTAGAGCATTGTCATAGCGGGCCCACGGGTGGACATCATGGAGCACATTACACGGCGAAGAAGATCTTTGACATTGGGTTTTATTGGCCCACAATTTTTAAAGATGCAACCCAATTTGTCAAAGAATGCGATGCTTGTCAAAGAGTGGGAAACATTTCATCTCGAAATGAAATGCCACAACATAGTATCCAAGTATGCGAGGTGTTCGACGTGTAGGGAATTGATTTCATGGGACCATTTCCCATGTCTAAAGGAAACAAGTACATACTAGTGGCGGTGGATTACGTATCTAAGTGGGCGGAAGCACAAGCATTACCAACAAATGACGGACGAGTGGTAGTACGGTTTTTAAAGAAATTATTCTCACGATTTGGAGTCCCGAAAGCCCTTATAAGTGACCGAGGCACACACTTTGCCAATGATCAATTGGAAAAGGTGTTAAAGAAATATGGGGTCACCCATAAGTTTTCCACATCATACCATCCACAAACTGGTGGACAAACCAAAGTGACAAATCGAGCTTTAAAGCGAATTTTGGAGAAATCGGTGGGGAGCAATCGCAAGGAATGGTCAGATAAGCTAGATGATGCACTATGGGCCTTTCGTACAGCTTTCAAAACACCTATTGGTACCACACCATATAGGTTAGTTTATGGAAAGCAATGTCATTTACCGGTGGAGCTAGAACACAAGGCGTTTTGGGCTTTGAAGAGGTGTAATTTTAACATGGAGGAATTAAAGAGCAACCAGTTAATGCAAATGAATGCTCTTGAGGAACTAAGGAATGATGCATACTCCAGCTCATGTCTATATAAAGAGAAGACCAAGATGTGGCATGATAAGAGGATGAAAGATAAACAAATTCATGAAGGCCAAAAAGTGTTGCTTTTCAACTCAAGACTAAAGCTTTTCTCGGGAAAACTCAAGTCAAGGTGGGATGGGCCTTTTGTAGTGAAGACGGTGTTTCCACATGTGCTATAGAGCTATTATCAAGAGATGGAACGCCTTTCAAGTTCAATGGTCATAGGGTTAAAAAATATGAAGAAGGAGTCCCCCGTAATGAAGGAATGGAAGAATTGATGTTGCTGGAAAAGAATACAGCCACATAGAAGGGGAGGAGTCCAACTAATGACTCCCTAAAAAGAAGCGCTTCTCGGGAGGCAACCCGAGTTTCAAGTTTGCATTTTCTTTCCTTTTCTTTTACTTTATTTTTCTTTCTTTTCTTCATTTATTTTGAGAACATAACTGCTTGAGGACAAGCAATGCTTAGAGTGTGGGGTGGATGGTCTAAAAAAGGAGAAAATACATAAATTCTTTAAAATTGTCACAAAAATTTTCAATCTGTAAGGTTTACTCGCCGAGTAGGGCCGTATACTCGGCGAGTACCTACCCGAGTAACCCGAAAAACGCGTAACTATATATGTACTCGGCGAGTAGGTCCTTTCTACTCGGCGAGTAGCCGATTTACATGGGTGAATAATAAGTCTGTAAAAAAGAGGTTTTTTCACCCATTCCACCTCATACTCGCCGTGCACAGCAACCCTCGAGCAGCCAAGCGATTTTCGCGAGTTCGTCCAAGTTTTTCCGAATTTCTACTCATTTCTCATCATTCAACCAAAAAGGTAACATCTTTACACTATAAACTTCTTAAAGGTTTGGTCTTTATCATGGATTTTCCCCAATTTTACTTGATTTTGGATTTGGGGGTTTCCTCAAATTCTAGGGTTTCGAATTAGCCATGAATTACGTGATATTAGGACGAATTTCTTTATGATTTGTGGTTAGATAGGCTATTACAACAAACCCCTGTAGAAAAATTGGATTATTAACTGCTATACACAGGTCCGAGACATTTACAGTCCCGCAGTTCATCCTACTCACCGAGTAGGTCGTGTACTCGGCGAGTAGATGACTTTTTAGACCCACTTTCTTGTTTTTAATTACTGGGTATTGTTTGATGGTGTGTTTGTTGGTGTTTGTATGCAGGAACCATGTTCAGAAGGGGGCAGTCTTCGCGCGGGGGAAGTCAAAATGATATTCCATGGCTTTCCTTTCAACACATAACTTCCAAGTCATCTCAAACCCGGGCTAGAAACAGGTTGGAAGCCCTCAAACAAAAGGAAATTCATCTCCCAAATGCGGTTGACTGGGGTTGGCTGGGCAATGTCGGGTTAGAGGAGGAACTTACACCATATTTGGTGAAAGAGTGTAGTTTGGGGTACGCCACCATTACGTGTGATGGGTGGTTATAATTGTTCAAAATTTAGGAGTCCGTGTATGCTGAGTTGTGCTGGGAGTTTTTCGCTACCATCTCATTCTGAGGTGGTAGTGACAATTACAATCCCAACGTAATCTCTTTTTCTTTGGGTGGAGAGCTACGACAATGTAGCATTGCTGAGTTCTCGTGGAGGTTGGGAATTTATGATCAAAGCATGATGATGACGGAAGATTTTGAAGCATTCCTGGAAAATAGCCACAAAGAACTTCCCGAGGCAGTGGTGGCCTCGACATGGTGGAACACAATCGCCAACCGAGTGTATATCCCGTCCACCGCTCAAGAAGGCCACATCCGCTCACCAATCCACCGCCTTATTCACCGATTTGTTGCCAACACCATCAACCAAAGGAAGGATTGGGACAAGGTCCCAACCTTTGACATCTTCTACTTATGGAGTATCATTACTCCCGAAGCCTTTTGCAACCTCCCGTACTGTATTGCCAAATTCCTTGCCGAAGGGGCGGTCAAGGAGAAAGTCAATTCAAAAATCAATGGGGGAATGTTTGTCACTAGACTGGCCAAGTCATATGGGATACTTGATCTACCGCAAGCTAGGGCGCTCACGATTATCCACCCTCCACCATTCAACACGGCATTTTATCGGAGGGCGAGGATAGTCGAGAAGTTTGGTGACTCATTCACCATCCCCCATGAAGATGAGTCGGCAATTCCGGAGGAGCCGGGGAGGCGGGTTAGACAACGTAGCGAATGGGTACGAGAAGACCCACCGGTTATTCCGGTGGAGGAGGATAATGATGGGTGGAATCAATTAGAGTACCGCCGCTACCTAGATGACATTGGGCAAGGGGTAAACTACAATAACCAATCTTTGGAATATTTTTTTCAACAAATGAATATCAACCCAAGGCCCAGTCCCGGATACCCATATATCATGAATTGGGAGGAGCGGATGAGGAGGAGAGCCGGAGAACGAGGAAGTGGCACGGGAGGCGCTGATATGGAGGATGAATGATGAAGAATTGTTTTCTTTTATGTTTGTTTTTATGATGATGTTTTAATTATGTTTTGTACAAATGTTAAAACACTTGGATGATGTTTGTTTTGGGTAGTTTGATTAATAGTATCACTTTTAGTTGTTCAATTTTTTTTCAGGAAAGAAGATTAGGAGGCATGCTAAGTTGAGGGTCAAAAAGGGAATTAAGAGATTTTCAAGAAAAAAATGGAGTGTTGTTCTTAGGATCGAGTCTGTGCGAGTTAAGAGTAATGGAGTGTGCTATTACTGAAGGAATTAGAAGAGAGGGTCAGTTTGCATTTCCAAACCAGAGTCAAATGGAGCATCAGTTAGTAATTTTGAAACTGACAGTTCTACTCGCCGAGTGCACAAAAACTACTCGGCGAGTACCTGAGTTACTGCACGGCATTGTTTTGATACGAGATCTACTCGCCGAATCCACGATACTACTCACCGAGTAGGCTGCCAATTTTCGAATTCCAGAACTGCTTTGGGCACTTTCACTGCTACATTTACCTACTTTTTGGGAGGAATTGTCTCCGGAGATATTCTAAAGAAGCTTGTTCCTTTAAATTTTCGAGCTGTCGACCACACGAGATTTGACACCCAAGGCATGGATGCGCTGTTCCCATGCCAAAGTCAGCTGAAGTTGGAACCTTACATGAAGAGTATCAACCTAACGACTGCTACCCCAGGGGAGTTTGTTCCAATTCCCTCTTTATTCTCTTTTTATGTTTTTATCATACATAATATGCAATGAGGGCATTGCATAAAATAAGTGTGGGTAGGGGGTTGGTTACATAAATAGAAAATTTAGAATCTTAATTTAGGCTAATTTTAAAAAAAAAAATTGTTGCATACCAAAAATGTTGCTTAGGACTTAATTTAGAAAATTTTGGTAAAACTAAAATTAGGATTCCATGTTAGAATTATGTTGATAATTGTATGATAACCCAAATGTTTAGTTGAGCCTATATACGTTCTAGTGCATTTGTGGCTTCCATATTCCAGTGAAATCATGGGAATAAAACACAACCCTGCTCGGCCCGAGGGATGCAATATGTTTAGCAGCCTAAACCTGAAATGTATCCAGGAAGATTGTCATCGTTAGCCAATAAAGGTTGAGATTGAGCTCCCCTGCTTAAGCATGTAGGATTTGAGTGGAAAAAAAAGAGGTACATGTAAAAAAAAAAGTTGTAATTAGAAGATTAAAAATTCAAAGAAACTCAAAAAGTTGAAGATACCAAAGATCAGACAATAAAGGTAGTGAATTCAAAGAGATTAATTCAAAAGAGCTCCATAGTGGTATCAAAAAGTTGTAATTCTAGATTATGTATGCTTGGGTTGCTCAATTAAAAACACCTTGAGGATAAGAGGTTTTCTGCGGATGGATTTGGAGGGTTGCATAAAATAAGCATAGTTCGGGATGAGTGGGCAAGTGTTTATGAGGGTTGTGAGTATTTGGAGTATGGGAGGTCCTTAGGAAAAAAATTTAGACACAAATGCATGCGTTGCGGTCTTGGCATAATGGTTGGGTTAGATTGGAGTTGTCATATGTGATTTTAATATGTTTAAAATTTAGTTTTGCTTGGGGGCAAGCAAAAGTCAAGTGTGGGGTATTTTGATATGTGCATAATTAGTTAATTATTTAGTATACATTTTTATTCATTTTTAACTAATTATGTGAATAATATGGACAAAAGGTACTTAATATTGTTTAAATTTTGTTTTTAGTCCAAAAGATATGCTTGGGAGTGAAAGGGAGCAAGGGAAAGCAATTAAAGACCAAAGAATGAAGATTGAGGAACAAAAGTCCATCTACTCGGCGAGTACACGCGCCTACCCGGAGAGTCCAGCTGAATATTCCAGAAGATAGCCACGACTCCTGATCTAAGACGGATAACAACGAGTCTACTCGGCGAGTTGGGTATGCTACTCGCCGAGTAACCCTTGTTTTGAGATATCTATAAAAATTGAACCTTTATCCGAGGGGAACACACTTTTGGCGATTTTGGAAGATCCTTCTGCGATTAAGAGCACTGGAATACGCTGAGGAATTCTAATCTCCAACCTTTTGAAGAATTGAAGCAACTAGGTTAATCATTCCACTTAAGTTTTAGGATTTGATGATGTCTAATCTAGTTGAACTTGTTTTTGTGTGTGATTTTACTGCAACTATGAACTAATTTCGTTTTTGTTTATGTTTGGGGAATACCAAGGAACTCCTATGGTTTAATTCTTAGTTTTGATTAATTGTTTATTGATGATCTATTAAATTAAGTTTGTTAAAGACCCTTATGCGTTAATCATGATTATTTTCTGTTAATTGGAAGACAATTAAGCTGCATGAACATCTCTTAGTTGTTAACCTCATATGTCTATGTGAACACCAATTCATATGCTTAGGAATAATGATTATGAAACTAAGATTAATAAGACAATAATTAGATTAATGTGTGAGCTTGTTTGAGAAACCATCAAACAAGAGGTTAATTGATTTACTAAATTGATTCACCACTACAAATCTTATTTAATCCAAATCATTAATCTAGGGAATTAATTAGTTTAAACATTTGATCACCGCTTAAATTAATTAATTGTCTAAGGGCTAGGAGTAATGAACATTAACCTAACCACTTTAATTGGTAGCCAAAAACAATTAATCTATCATAAATATAAATAACCATAGGAGTGAATTGGTTGAACCTAAATAGAAACATCTTTATCAAATTTGGTGAATTAGTTGTTTGTTTTAGTCATTTAGTTAATTAAGTGTTGCTTAAGTTTCTAGTCTTGAAAAACTAGAAGAAAAACCTTTTACTTTCATTAATTGTTTTAGTTAAAATTAGTTGTTAGTTTAATTTTCCGTTCCCTGAGTTCGACACCTTACTTACTAAACTATACCACTAAAAGACAGGTTCACTGCCTTTGTGTGCTAAATATATTAATAAAAGTAGGGAATAAAACAAGTGCATTTTACACATATCAAGTTTTTGACGCCGTTGCCGGGGAACGGTTCTAAATAATTAATCTAATACCTAATTTCTTCGATCCTTTGTGTGAGTTTACTTGCATAAAGTTACTTTATTACAGTTTAGTAGTCAGTAATTAGGTCTTAGCATCTATTTTAGTTTTTAATATTTAGTTATAATTTTTCCAAAAACACACTGGTACTCGCCGAGTGCAGTCGCATCTACTCGGCGAGTATAAGCGTAATCAGCAGTAAATTTTTGATTATTTTTAGTACGATTTTTTTGTTCTTTTTACGCTTTTATTCTGTTTATTTTAGGACTTTCATGACCAGAGGATCAAACACCTCGCTGGTACCCCCATTTGAAGATCCCGAAACCGCATTGAAAAGAAACAACGGAAAGGAAATGGACAGTTCAAGTACACCAAAGAAATCACCAGTGTCCAATTTGAAGACTGTTTTTGGGAAAAAGAAGAGCAGCAAATCAGGAGCATCCAGCGCTTCCTTAGTAATCGACGAACCGACTAAGAAGGATATCGAGTACGAGACCGAGGAAGAGGAGGACCCGACATACGAGCACGAAACCGAGTCCGAGGAAGAGTTAGCTGTCACAATGTCTAACATTGATGAAATCCCCATGGGAGAATGGAAGAAGAGGATGAGAGACGACACTGGCCCGGGACTTGTGCAACCCGCAATTCCCGCGACTGCTACCTTCGAGCTAAAGGGTCATATCCTAGCTTTACTAAAGGAAATACCTTTTTATGGAAAAGACTATGAAGATGCCTACAAACATTTGGATGAAGTCAATGATGTAGCTGATTACTTTAATGTTCCAAATGTGCCCTGCGAGACTCAGCTACTTCGTATGCTTCCGGTGACATTCAAAGGTGCTGCAAAAGACTGGCTCAAGTCACTTCCCCCCGGATCAGTCACCGCTTGGGCCAAGATGAAAGAAGAATTCATTGATCACTTTTGCCCACCTTCCAAGATAGCCAAGTTGAAGAAGGCCATTGCTAACTTTGAACAACAAGCTGGAGAGTCGCTATATGAAGCATGGGAGAGGTACAAGAGCTTATTAAGAAACTGCCCACACCATGACCTAAACAGCCAGCAAGAAGTATCCATCTTCTATGATGGAGTCAATGTCACAACCAGGCAGTTACTAGACTCGCAAGGCCCGCTCACAAAGAAGCCACCCCCGGTGATCAAAGAATTGATTGAAGAATTCTCTAAACACTCTAGAGAATACCACAACCTTAGGCATGATGTCACTAGGGGAGCCGCTTATGCAACTACTGAAGACTTATCCGCGGTCATGGCTCTGCTACTTTACCTGCACATAAAGTAGAAGTATTAGTATTTTCAACTTGAATGCCTCCTGACAAAAATCCAGCTGGTTTGTCATATCGAAGATGTCCCTCCCTGTCAATTTCTTCCTGTGTCATAGGGATGGATGTGTAGTTATGCTTGAAAGGTGGAGGAACACTATCATACCCTAGACCCTTGTTTTGATTATCTTTGAATTTTAATTGGGTTTCAAATAAGGAATCGACTGTTTGACTTGATACAGTATAATTTTTTTACCTAACATCTGCTTTTCCACACTTAATTTTCAAGGCGTCAAGTTCTTCAGTTATAGCAGCAAGTTATCTCTTAATATAGTTATAATTTTCACACTTGTTGCTATACACTTCCTGAAGTTTCCTAAAGTCTTTGGTTTTTGCTTCTAATTCAGCCTTCAGGGGTTTCTGTCCTTTCCTGAGTTGATATCCTTCATATCTCAGGTCCTCAACATCCCTTTTTAATAAATCAATTTGTTCCCGAAGAAATTTAATCGTATCTTCACTAGATAGCGTACATGAAACTTCGCATGATTGAGAACATGAACCTTCATTGACCGGAAGGTTTGTGGAACTCATTGTTTTTCCACACTTCAAAGCGTCAATTACTTCAATTATATCAGCTAGACTAAGACGATTGAGATCTTTTGTCTTCTTGATGACAGACACGTTCATATCCCACGATTTCGGAAGTGAATTCAATAGCTTTTTGTTTATCTCAGATTTGGACAAGAAGATCCCAGCTATATTCATCTCAGTAGTGAGTGTAGTAAATCGCTGCAACTGAGTTTCGAGGGTTTCTCCAGGGATATAATCGAACATGTTGAAGTTTTGTCTTAACATCTCTTGACGACTCTCTTTCATGTCTTTAATTCCCTCGTAAACTTCAAAACTATTAAAAGCACAACTAGAAGTCAAACTTAAATTTAAAAATGTCCTTTGACTAAAAACTCCAAAATTCAACCTTAAAAGACAAATTTAAAAAGTCAAACTTGAAAAGTCAAACTTAAAAAGTCAAACTCAAAAGTCAGAATTGAAAAGTCAAACCGAAAAGCTAAATTTTAAAATTTAAAAGTCAAATGAGAAAGTCAAAGTTTAAAGTCAAAGGTCAAACTTTAAAGTCAAAGTCAAAATTTTAAGTATAAAGTCAAAAATAAAAGTCAAAAAACGAAAACTAAAATTTTTGGTTGAAAATGAAATTTAACATTAAAATAAATTGATTTTTGGGGTTAAAAGTGTCAAATTTCGAAATTAGGTGCGACAGGAAGTGGTTAAGTTTAAAATATCGGAAGGAAATCACAAGTGCTTGGCTAGCGGAGATGGTAAGGCGTTTGGTTTGAGAGTTGGAGGTCGCGTGTTCGAAACCCAGCACCTTCAAAATCGCGTTATTTTTTTTATTGAAGCCCTGATGCGAATCTTGCTGTTGAGCCATGCCGTCCAAGCCGAGCCGCACACTTTCGATCTGCAAGCCGCCGAGCCGAGCCGCAATCCACCGTCCACCGAGCCGAGCCGCAAACTCCGGCGACACGGTTCCAGCCGTAAACTCCGGACCGTAAACCCTTCAAAGACCGTAAACTCTCCAGAAATCGTTGTTCTTGATGAAAAACATCGTTTTTTTCACCCTTTTTGGTCCAAAACTCGATCAAAAACTCGTTTTTACGAAAAACGCGAAGAACAAACTCCCCTTATTTTTGCGAGATCTATCCACAAAAGCAAAAATCACTTCAAAATAAGATAAAATCGGCTCTAGATATGACAAAAATGAGTGATACAAACAAAGCTCTGATACCAATTGTAAGTCCCTAATATGCTTGTGTATCAATCAGATCCGTTTGATGGTGCGGAATCCCAATCAAACGGATGATGCCAGATCACAATAAGAAGAAAAAGAGAAGAAGAAGATGATGAATCTTGTATGTATTGATATGAATGAAGATCCGGATACAAGATTCACACACACTAACACACACTCTCTTTTCTCTCTCTCTCTAGAACACCTTCAAATGCACACACTTAAGCTCCTCTGGCGTTCATCACTCTATTCTTCACACCCCTCACCCCTATATATATACACACGGGAAACATGGGCCGTAAACAGGGTTTACGGCCGTAAACCTGTTTACGGCCGTCAACTCACTCACCGACCGTAAACATCTAAACAATACATAAAAATACAGTTTGTCAGAAAAGCAAAGTATAAACCATATTTTTGACCCAACATTTGAGGGATTCGGACACACCCTCGGGAGTGTCTGAACTCAAACCGAGGGACTAAAATATTTTTACAAAGAAAATGGTTTTCTAAAATCTAAGTTAAGGAATTTTGAGAAAGGCAAGGTGTGTAATGCGTGCGATCGGCCGGGCTCAAGTAAGTTTTCCCCAAGATACCCATACCTGCTATGTTATGTTTACGATTCTTAGTCAGCATTTGGATAGCCTGATTAGGTTATGTTTGATGTGGTTACTCAATGCACAAATGCTGCTTGCTTTGTGCTATAGGGTTCTGGCCAACTTTAACTAACTAGTAAGTGGATATGTAGCAGTATCCGTAAGCTAGTTAGAGGGAGGTGGTGAGGACTCCTAGTGCGGCTGATGGAGGAGAGTAGGTCGGGGTGCCCTAGGGAAGCCTAGGATGAGGTCAGTGGAAAAAGTATCGGTAAAAGGGACTTAGTGAAGTCGAAGAAATCCTTGAGGAAAGTACGGATAGATGTGGAAGGTAGCATGGGCCCGTACTACTGGAAGCAGAGGATCCGTACTCGAGTCAAGGAGGGCCGAGATGGAACCAGGAAACTTGGAAAGTGTGTGACACCTCTCGAAAGTATATTTGATCCAGATATTTGTATATTTACTTTCAGAATGGTGGTCACGTGAGATGGAGCAGGAGGTTCAGGATCTGGATCAGGCTCGGGCTCGGGTGCGGGATCCGAGCATGTTAATGATGGGTTACACGAGTTCATCGCGTCTGAGATCACGAGAGGTATCCTTGATGCGACTCCGGTTATTTTCATGTCGACTAAGGAGGAGATCATGGAGCTAATGGAGGATCGCCATTAGGCATTCAGGAGTGATCTGACGTCTAGCCAGATGGGCATGCGCATACTATCCTTTAAGGACTTCAGAGGGAGTGGTGTGCCGGATTTCCATGGGGTGAAGGACCCCATTGCTGCTAGGAGATGGATCGCAGACATCGATTCTGCGCAGTTGACGAGCTTCTGCCCGGAAGGGTCGAAGGTCTGTTTTGCTGCAGTACGTTTGAGGGATTGAGCCAGAGATTGGTGGGAGTTGATTGGTGATACTTTGGGAGCCCCAGCCATCGAGGCTATGACATGGTCAGAATTCGTGACCCGATTCAGGGCCAAGTTTGCACCAGCTGTGGAGCTTCAGCAGCTGGCCAAGGGATTCTTGGATATGAGACAGTCTACGGAGACTGTGGCGGAGATCACCGCCAAGTTCCGAGATAGGGCTTTGTTGATGCCCCAGTATGCAGGAGATGAGGACATGAGGAGGACCCGCTACCATGACATGCTACGAGCTGACATCCGGGAGTATGTCAGTTTTTTAGCTTGCCCTACCCTGGATTCCATGATTGCCAGGTCAAGGGAGAGGGAGATTGATCTAGAGCACATTCGGAAGAGGAAGGAAGAGGAGGTACAGACGGCAGGGGCTTCGGGGAAGAAGCCCAAGGGATCCGATGGTAGGCCGATAGGCCAATCAGGGCGGGATCGCTGTGGGAAATGCGGTCGGTCACATGAGGGAGTTTGCCGCATTGGGCCGGGTTCAGGCTGCTATAAGTGTGGAAAGATTGGGCATTTTGGCAGAGATTGTACTGCCCCTACTCATGCGATTTAGACATCAGACCTCATTTGCTTTCATTGCAATCAAAGGGGCCAAAAAAAGGCCAATTGTCCCAGATTGACAGCAGCAGCAGCAGCAACGCCGACAATGGTGCCAACTCCGACGACTGTGAGGGTTATGGATGGCTGGAAGGTCAAGTTGGAGGCTCCAGTGGTGCGGAGCCGAGCATTCCAGCTGACAGCCGAGGAGGCATGCGTTGCACCCGATGTGGTGACGGGTATGATTTCTCCTCTTAGATCTTTTATGTTATGTTGTTATGATTTTGATATGTTATATGTATGTACTCTGTTTAGGATCGTTCCATGTGAACGGCATCCTAGTTCAGGTGTTGTTTGATTTGGGTGCTACCCGATCGTTTGTCTCCCTTGCGCTTAGCAAGAAGTTTCCTGAGTCTTCGGGCATGTTGTATTGCCCTCTAGAGGTCAAGTTCGCGGACGACTGGTCAGTGCAAGCACCATAGGTCAATCGGGATTGTGTTTTGAGGCTGTTTGAGGAACGTTACCTGGTAGACTTGGGTCTCATACCTTTGCGGGGGGAACAAGGTTATTATCAATATGGATTGGCTAAGCCCCAATGGGGTGGTGATTGACTGCACGCAGCAGTTGGTGCGAATCAGGGCCCCAAGTGGGGGAGAGCTGGTAGTTTAGGGCGAGAGGCCACAACGAGGACTAGCTTTATGTTCAGCAGTGAGGGCTAGGTGCAACTTTCAGCAGGGTTGCGCAGGATATGTCGCCTATGTTGTGGATACCTGAGAGGCGAGAAGGGCAACGGTGGGCGATATACCCGTAGTACGAGAGTTTGCGGATGTATTCCCTGAGGAGTTGCCTGGGATACCTCTGGAGAGGCAGGTAGAGTTTAGGATAGACCTAGTCCCTGATGCCGCTCTGATAGCCAAGGCACCGTATCGGTTGGCTCCTCCTGAGATGCAGGAGTTGTCTACACAGCTGCAGGAGCTATTAGACAAGGGATTCATTAGACCGAGCAGTTCGCCCTGGGGAGCCCCGACTCTGTTTGTGAAGAAGAAGGACGGGTCGCATCGGATGTGTATAGATTATCGGGAGCTGAATAAGATAACGGTGAAGAACCATTACCCACTCCTGAGAATCAATGACCTCTTTGACCAGCTATAGAGAGCATCTTGGTTCTCCAAGATTGATTTGCGTTCAGGGTATCATCAGATGAGGGTCAGAGAGGAGGATGTGCGGAAGACTGCTTTTTGGACACGTTATGGCCACTATGAGTTTGTGGTGATGCCTTTCGGGCTCACCAATGCTAATGTCGTGTTCATGGATCTCATGAACCATGTGTGCAGACCGATGTTGGATCGGTATGTGATAGTTTTCATTGATGACATCTTGGTGTATTCCAACACGCGAGAGCAGAATGAGGATCACTTGCGGGAGGTTCTGGATACTTTAAGGAAGGAGTGCTTGTATGCCAAGTTCTCCAAGTGCGAGTTCTGGTTGCGCGAGGTGCAGTTTCTAGGGAACCTTGTCAACCAGGACATGATTTCGTTTGATCCAGCCAAGGTAGAGGCCGTGATGACATGAGAGGTTCTGAGGTCTCCATCCGAGATTCGGAGCTTCCTGGGACTGGCAGGCTATTATCGGAGATTCATTCAGGACTTCTCCAAGATAGTCGTGCCCCTGACCAGGCTGACAAGGAAAGTCGTGGTCTTTCGTTGGGGACCTGATCAGCAGGCTACATTCGAGACATTGAGACAGATATTGTGCGAGGCACCGATCTTAGCCCTGCCAGAGGGCATGGAGGATTTTTTGTATACTATGATGCGTCCATCTCAGCCTTAAGTGCAGTATTGATGCAGAAAGGGCATGTTATTGCTTATTCTTAGAGGCAACTGAAGCCTCACGAGACGAACTACCTGATGCATGATTTGGAGCTAGGGGCTGTTGTGTTCGCCCTCAAGATTTGGCGTCATTACCTCTATGGGTTCATTGTACTATTTACATGGACCACAAGAGCCTGAGGTATCTCATGGACCAGCCAAATCCGAATATGAGGCAGCGTCGGTGGCTTGATGTGAGGCAGCACCGATCAGGGATATCTGTATGAGGATGACAGTGGCGACTCTGCTGTTGGAGCAGATTCAGGAGGCCCAGCAGGAGGCCCTGAAGGAGGAACATCAGAAGAGTGAGCGTATTGTGGGTGTAACACTCTAAAAATTCGAGCCAATTTAAACTTTTCAAAAACAACCTAGTTTCGTTAAGTCATTACAAAAAGGTTTTCAATACAATTATTATCAGAGTCTTCCCAGAACCATATCATAAAACATAAACATGAGGAGTGGTACGATCACACCTTTTCCTTGCCACGGTCTCCTGAAGTACCTGAAACATTTAAACCATAACTGTAAGCCCGAAAGTTTAGTGAGATACCCCTGAAATACCAACCACATATACCATACACATAACATGCCATAACATGACAGAACACAGAACCGCCATGCACTTCGGGTCTACTGTGTGACTGGTCCGTCGCACCGGGCCTTCAGTCCACCTGGTCCACCCTGCGAGTCTAGCCATATACATTGAGTCTGCAGTGTGGTTGGTCCGCCCGCACCGGGCCTTCAACCCACCTGGTCCACTCTTTGAGTCTACAGTATAACTGGTCCGCCCGCACCGGGCCTTCAGTCGGCATGGTCCACTCTCACAGCCTCGGCACGTCTGGTCTGCCCTCGTGGGGCCTACAGCCTATCCGGACCGCTTGCTGGGCCTTCGGAATATCAGGTCCGCCCTGGGTATGTTGGCCTATAGCACAAAACAAGACCCGCCTCAAACCAACCCCAGTCAACCAACCATGTGCACATAAACATATAATCATATAACAACTAATCACCAATCGACCGATCTAGCAGATCACATAACATAACATCATCCTAACTAGGATACCGACCTAACCGGTCACTAGCATATACCATCCTAATTACCAGGATGCAAACATAGCAAAGCAATAACATAACAACGATACCCGGATTACAATCTGATAAAGGGCCGACCTTGGTGCCTTAGACCCTATCGATATACTGAGGATAACTCACCTCACAACTGCTGACTGAAAAGATAAGATCACGCTGCTCCAACCTCCGACACGAACTCCACCACTGATAATACCAAAAGACTGAACTCACTAAATACCATTAATTACCAAAATACCCCTGGAAGTCAACTGGTCAACTCTTGGTCAAAGTCAAAGTCCTCAGTCAAAGTCAACTTCCTGACTGACTCTACTCGCCAAGTCAGCCCGCTGATTCGTCGAGTCCCCATGTTCTGAAAACTCCCATATTGCGAACCAACTCGACGAGTCACCCCAATACTCGCCGAGTTGAAGGATCTCCGAGTCCATTCCCGTTCAACACACCGAGTCGTCCCTCGACTCACTGATTCGCGACTTAACCAAAAGAGGTTGGGGTTCCATGACCAAACTCGCCGAGTCCAAGAACAAACTCGCCAAGTCCAAGGTAATCTTCAACAAACTCGTCGAGTTGTTCTTCCAACTCGCCGAGTTCCTGCCTGTCTTCATGCAACTCGCCGAGTACACCCATGTGACTCGCCGAGTACCTCTAGTTCTTAATCCATACACTGGCTTTTTAAGCCATGTAGGGGATCCAATCCATAGATCTACTCTTCTACAACCCACCCATCACGTAAAGTAGCAAACTTTACGTGAATCCAAAGAGATCTAAGCATAAAACACTCTAGGGCTAGGGTTTGGGACAAAGGAACTTCACCAACAACTCTTGGGCATAGACTTTATGACTCCTTGGGTCATTACAAGCCTAGATATGAGGTAGCAACCTCAGATGTTACACCAAACTCGAGATGGACCTCATTTATACTCTAAAAACCCCACAATTGATAGATCTAGATATGCAAAAGCTCAAGAACAGATCTATTACCTCCAATGCGAGCTCCCACTAAAGTAGACCTCGGATCTATGTCCCTTCCTTGCTGCAACTCCTTTGCTCTTCAAGATTTCCTTCCTAATCCACTTATCCAAGCTCCAAAATGTGCTCCAATCTCTCACTCACATCTATTAGAGCTTCTGGAACTCAAGGGAGGGTAAAGAGGCTGGGGAGAGGGTATTATGTTCTTTATATAGGGCTCAACCCCCGGGATTAGGGTTTTTCTCCATACAACACCAACTCGCCGAGTCCACCCATGTGTCTCGCCGAGTTGGTCACTTAACACGCGACACGTAACGCGACTCGGCTCACGGAGTCTATCCATCGACTCGCCGAGTCGACCTTCTTATTTACACTTTTAGCCCTTCAACTTTACTTCTAAATTTCCGGGATGTTACAATTCTCCCCCACTTAAATTAGGCTTCGTCCTCAAAGCCTGCTGCAGCACACAATTCCAGATACTATTCCCACAATGCATCTACTGGAATCAACCGACCCAGGTTCCTCCAAAAAGTGTTACCAAACCCCTATAAAGTCTAACTCCTTCTCACAGAGTCACGACAATTGCTTCAAGCCGGCCACCGACTTCTTTTTCTGATAACAACACTTATCGACCAATCACCACCCGATGATACTTCCATCCTTCCAAAACACATAATCATTTGTCTCATACAAGATAGATATCACCCTGAACCACCGGGTCCTGACCCGGTACCAACTGCTATCCCTTTTCGAATCCAATTCTTTTCTTTTCGTGCTGACAGGATGACACATCCATCAGCTCCTGAGCAACTCCCATGAGCTCTCCTCCGCAATCACATACACGTGCTGAACCTGCTCTAACATCCTTGACTGGAAAAACCCGACACACTGACGATACCTCCATACATCCCCCAGGATGAACTTCCACTACATCCATAACCTCCTGATCACAATCATACTGAGAATCCAAGACTCTACCCTTACATACCTTTTGAACTCCTCTGGTTCTTCGTTACTGGAAACCCTTCCGTGATTCCAACCGACATCCAACCCGGATGTACTTCCATATCATTGGCACAACATAATGCCCAATAACCATCCTGAAATACTTCTAATCATCCTTTCCCGCTACTGCTCACACTTCCGTGAACCAAAACTCCTTACCGGAGTTACATTTCTTTCCTTTTCCTTATCCAAGGAAATCTACTTGCCAACCTCGCCACTTCAGACAAGTTCCACGGTGTACACACCCGGCTCTACACTATCCCTTGTAGAGTAACCACTACTCCATGCATCATACATGCTTTGAATCTACTCGCAAGGACTCTCGAGTACATGCACCGCCTCCCACTAACATGATCAATACCCGGGGCCAGACCTACTGGTTGCCATTGCATCGCAGCATACTCAATCCATATCCTCATATAGATCTATCAACACCTACCGATTTTTCAGCATGACTGGACCGCCTTACCAGGCCTTCAGCCAATCTGGACCACTCTCAGAACCTTCAGCATTTCTGGACCGCACTCCTGGGCCTTCAGCCTGTCTGGACCATTCTCTGAGCCTTCGGCCTGATTGGAACACCCACAGGCCTTCAGTCTTCTCGGCCCACTCAGACTATCATACATCATTCCAACTACCCTTCCAGGGAATCCTTCTCGATCATACTGTTCTAGCCCCTTAGGGGTTCCGAACTCTCGTTCCGATCACGAAATCCTTTCCATGGCCTAAACCCGGGCCTAACATCAGACACTATCTACCCTGAATCCATGGTCTGCTCCCTGCCCCCACTAGTCTGCCACTTACTCATACCAGCCCACACTCTTGGCTGACTGAAACACTGCTAACTTCCAAACAGCTAATCAACCTCAAATACTTGTCGATCCTCCTGAGAATTTTCCAATTCTCCCCACTTAGAGCACTGACTACCAACCACTGGTGACCCAACCGGCATCACTTAAACGTTCTTACTCAACAAATTCTCTTTTACTTGAACTGAATCAAAATGTGCAACCTCCACAAAATCACTTATCTGACGTCGCACATCTCGAACTCTAAGGGAGTTCGACTCTTAGCTGAACACTTCTCAAGTCGCAATTGTTGTACCCGACAACAAGATCAATCCACCAAAATCTGACCATCAATCCCTTGGATGCTAACTGATTTCAACCCCAAACTACCGACTCCTCAATAATACCATAAACCCGAAAGATCGAACGGATACAATACCATAAATTATGCGAATAAGACTAGCAGATATAATACTCCATAACAACCATAAGATAACAAGCTATCAAGAAGGAAACGTACCCGCAACTGCATCCAGCTCTGCCCTGACCTCCTTTGCTATAAGCTGAAAAGCACACCCCTGAGCCCTCGGAGGCTCTGCTCCACTCTAACCTCCACCCGTAATCCTCAAAGTGGCCGGTGCTGGAGCCTGCACCGGTCCTACCGCAAGCTGTGGACAGTTGGCCCTCATGTGACCAACGTGATGGCACTGATAATAGATCCTCATATCCTGAACCGAGGCTGACTGACGACAATCCCTCGCATAATGCCCCTCTCTCCCGCACTTGTGGCACGCTCCACCGGACCTACAAACTCCGGTGTGACGCTTCCCGCGCTTCCCACAACTGCGGCTGCTCTGATCTCCCAACCTAGTGTTAACGGTCTTGGACCGTTTCGACGCCGTCTGGGACTGTGTCGGGAACTGCCTCTGCTTTCTCAACTGCAACTCCATCTCCAACTCACGTCGTCGAGCGGCCTCCTACAACTCCAGCAAGGTCTCGCACCTCTGCGTAGAGACAAACTGCCTGATATCCCTCTTGAGCATACTTAGATCTCGGGACATCTGAGCCTGCTCCGAAGCAAACTCCAGGCAAAAGATCACCCTCTCAGTGAACATCTTGGTGATCTCCGTCACCGATTTCAAATCCTACTTCAGCTCCAAGAACTCCTGAGCCAACCTCTCTCTCTCTCTCTCAACCCGTGGAACATAACCAGTGCTGAACGTCTCCCAAAACTGATCCCAAGAAACCACAGCCCGCTGCGCATCCGAATATGACCCCGTGGTCAATCTCCACCAATCCTTCGCCCCGAGCCTCAACAGGTTCAGAGCACACCTCACTCTCTGATCAGCAAGGCATGAACACGTGAAGAAACACCCCTCCACGTCTAACAACCATCTCATAGCGACAATCGGATCCTGAACTTGATCGAAGGTAGGGAGCTTCGTATTATCGAAGTCCCAATACTGAAAACCTCTACTGGCTCCTCCCCCTGTCGCTGCTATAGCTGCTGTAGCCGCCGCGGCAGCCGTCTCTGTAAGAGCTGCATAGCACTCATCAAAATACTCGACCATGGCGGTCTTGATCGACCCAAACAGTTTCGGCAGCTCGGCCCGGAACATAGCAGGAACCTCATCATGCAGGATGTCACGAATCCTAGCGTCCAACTCATCCGTACTCATCTGACCGATGACCTCGGGTGGCACCGATCCACCCTGAACGCCCTCTCTTGCTCCCGATCCCGACCCGGATCCACCCCCAGCATGCCTAGTAACCACCATACTGAGAAACACCGCAGAACATCAGATACTTCCCACTAACCCGGGAACCAACCCCCAACTCAACCCTAGGGGTTGTGACTTCGTTGATACACGTATGGGTCCTGTGCTTTCAGTAGTACGGGCCCATACTACCTGCCACACCTACCCATATTTATATCAAGTATAACCACAGCACCCTAGAGATGAACATACATAACAAGAAACAAATCCTCAATCCTAGAGGAACACTAAATATTTCATACTGACCTACCGGTCCCAAAAGTCACCCGACCATGAAACTTCCACCAATTCTTGCAACACTAGTGTATGCTAGTCATACATAACGCTGGACCCCATAGACTTTCGAATATTCAATCCTACCCTAAGCTCCCAATCAAACAAGAACAGAACATAAGGCCAAATCAAACATTCTCAGGCTATAAGATCTTAATTACATATGGCTGTGATGCATACACTAAATATCTACAATAAGGATGTCAATTTCATACAAGGAAACCCTAGGCTAGCAGGCATCATATAATCAGGCAATTCTATCATGCAGTTCCTGAAGATCCCTAGCCTAGTACTAGCATGTTGTTCTATCATATCTCATAAAAAATAACTTGTATGGTATTTTGGGGCTACTTACTGGCTCCGGCTGATCGTACCTCCGCGTCCTCCTTTATTCATTTTTGAAAACCATTTTAAATTCTCTTTTGAAAATTCTCCTTGATTTGAGACTAGATTCACACGAATGTTTCTCCAATTCACTCAAACCAAGGCTCTGATACCAACTTGTAACACTCTAAAAACTCAACCCAATTTAAACTTTTCAAGAACAACCCAGTTTCGTTAAGTCATTACAAAAAGGTTTTCAATACAATTATTATCAGAGTCTTCCCAGAACCATATCATGAAACATAAACATGAGGAGCGGTACGATCACGCCTTTGCCTTGCCATGGTCTCCTGAAGTACCTGAAACATTAAAACCACAACTATAAGCCTGAAAGCTTGGCAAGATACCCCCAAAATACCAACCACATATACCATACACATAACATGACAAAACACAGAACAACCATGCACTTCAGGTCTACTGTGTGACTGGTCCGCCGCACCGGGCCTTCAGTCCACCTGGTCCACCCTCCGAGTCTAGCCATATACATTGAGTCTACAATGTGGTTGGTCCGCCCGCACCGGGCCTTCAACCCACCTGGTCTACTCTCTGAGTCTACAATATGATTGGTCCGCCCGCACTGGGCCTTCAGTCGGCCTGGTCCACTCTCACAGCCTCGGCATGTCTGGTCTGCCCTCGTGGGGCCTACAGCCTATCCGGACCGCTTGCTGGGCCTTCGGAATATCAGGTCCGCCCTGGGTATGTTGGCCTACAGCACAAAACAAGACCCGCCTCAACCCAACCCCAGTCAACCAACCATGTGCACATAAACATATAATCATATAACAATTAATCACCAATCGACCGATCTAGCAGATCACATAACATAACATCATCCTAACCAGGATACCGACTTAACCGGTCACTAGCATAAACCATCCTAACTACCAGGATGAAAACATAGCAAAGCAATAACATAACAACGATACCCGGATTGCAATCCGATAAAGGGTCGGCCTTGGTTCCTTAGACCTTGTCAAATAGTGAGGATAACTCACCTCGCAACTGTAGACTGAAATGATAAGATCACACTACTCCAACCTCCGACATGAACTCCACCACTGATAATACAAAAAAGACTGAACTCGATAAATACCATTAATTACCAAAATACCCCTGGAAGTCAAGTGGTCAACTATTGGTCAAAGTCAAAGTCCTCAGTCAAATTCAACTTCCTGACTGACTCTACTCGCCGAGTCAGCCCGCTGACTCGTTGAGTCCCCATGTTCTGAAAACTCCCATATCGCGACCCAACTCGTCAAGTCGCCCCAAGACTCGCCAAGTTCAAGGATCTCCGAGTCCTTTCCTATTCAACACACCGAGTCGTCCCTCGACTCACCGATTCGCGAACTAACCAGAAGCGGTTAAGGTTCCATGACTAGACTCGCCGAGTCCAAGAACAAACTCGCCGAGTCCAAGGCAATCGTTAACAGACTCGTCGAGTTGTCCTTCCAACTCGCTGAATTCCATCCTGTCTTCATGCAACTCGCCGAGTACACCCATGTGACTCGCCAAGTACCTCTAGTTCTTAATCCATACAGTGGCTTTTTAAGCCATGCAGGGGCTCCAATCCATTGATCTACTCTTCTACAACCCACCCATCACGTAAAGTAGCAAACTTTACGTGAATCCAAAGAGATCTAAGCATAAAACACTCTAGGGCTAGGGTATGGGACAAAGGAACTTCACCAACAACTCTTGGGCATAGACTTTTTGACTACTTGGGTCATTACAAGCCTAGATCTGAGGTTGCAACCTCAGATCTTACACCAAACTCGAGATGGACCTCATTTATGCTCCAAAAACCCCACAACTGATAGATCTAGATATGCAAAAGCTCAAGAACAGATCTATTACCTCCAATGCAAGCTCCCAGTGAAGTAGACCTCGAATCTATGTCCCTTCCTTGCTGCAACCCCTTTTCTCTTCAAGATTTCCTTCCTAATCCACTTATCCAAGCTACAAAATGTGCTCCAATCTCCCAATCACGTCTATTAGGGCTTATGGAACTCAAGGGAGGGTAAAGAGGCTGGGGAGAGGGTATTATGTTCTTTATATAGGGCTCAACCCCCGGGATTAGGGTTTTTCTCCATACAACACCAACTCGTCGATTCCACCCATGCGACTCGCCGAGTTGGTCACTTAACACGCAACCCGTAACGCGACTCGACTCACCGAGTCTATCCATCGACTCGCCGAGTCGACCTTCTTATTTAGACTTTTAGCCCTTCAACTTTACTTCTGAATTTCTGGGATGTTACAGTGGGTCAGGTTCCCTCCTTCAACTATGATAACCAGGGATTGTTGACTCTTCATCGTAGAGTGTGGGTTCCGTATCATGGGGGTGTGCACCAGGTATTGATGGAAGAGGCGCACAGATCGAGGTACTTTATTCATCCCGGGGCGACGAAGTTCTACAGGGATCTCCGTCTTGATTATTGGTGTTCGTGTATGAAGAGGGATGTGGTCTGATTTGTGGAAAGGTGCCTGACCTGCAGGAAGGTCAAGGCTGAGCACCAGAGACCTCACGACAAGGTCCAACCATTGGATATCCCGCTGTGGAAATGCGAAGACATTTCGATAGATTTTATCACAAAGCTTCCCAGGACCGCACGAGGAGTGGATTCGATTTGAGTCATCGTCGATCGATTGACCAAGAGCGCCCATTTTATTCCGATTCAGTAGAGCATTTCGTCCGAAAAGTTGGCCGACATCTATATCAGGGAAGTGGTGGCACGGCATGGGGTGCCAGTATTGGTGATTTCAGACAGAGATGTACGGTTCACTTCCAGGTTTTGGAAGAAGTTTCATGACGAGCTGGGTACTCGTCTGCATTTTAGCACTGCTTTTCATCCTTAGACAGATGGTCAGAGTGAGCAGACCATCCAAACATTGGAGGATATGTTCCAGGCGTGCGTTCTAGACTTCGGAGGTAGTTGGGATACTTATCTTCCATTGGCAGAGTTCTCCTATAATAATAGTTATCATGCGAGCATCGACCGCCCCCCTTTCGAGATGTTGTATGGGAGGAAGTGCAGGACCCCGATATGTTGGGGTGAGGTGGGCCAGAGGGTCATGGGGAGTACCGAAATGGTACTCAAGACCTATGCAATTATAGCGGTTCAAAATCAAAGATCGGTCATGGGCCGATATTTGATATATAGGTTATCGCGGTGGGATATCGGTATTTTTATATTACGTAGCGCCTTTGTAACCTTGTGTTGTATTGGATGGATACAAGGTCATTAAGTAAAACATATAGTAAATTAGAAAATGTTAGAAGCAAATGTATGTCAATCCCACAAAAACCCCACCATATATCTATATTTTAACAATAAATGAAGTGATTTAATTAAAACTTTAGCTATAAACGCTATTTCACTGCTATCCCACCGATATTTGCCAAATATCAATCATATAGCGCTCAAATATCGGTCAATATCGCCGCTATTTGTGGTACCGCTATTTAGTATCGCTATTTTGCCAGCTACCGATAACCGCTATTCCACCGATATCCCACCGCTAATGACTGCACAACTCAAGACTACGGAGAGGATCCAGCAGGTTCGGAGCAGGCTTCAGACTGCTTAGAGTCGGCAGAAAAGTTATGCCGACAAGTGTCGATTAGACCTGAAGTTCCGGGTCGGGGATATGGTCCTCCTGAAATTGTCTCCTAGGAAAGGCGTCATTCGATTCAGGAAGCGGGGTAAGTTGGGCCCTAGGTATATCGGACCTTTCAGGTTTATAGCCCGAGTGGGCAAGGTGGCGTACAAGCTGGATCTCCCAACCAAACTCAATCAAATTCATATCACCTTTCACGTTTCCCAGTTGCAGAAATGTTTTGTGGACGATTCGGCAGTGGTGCCTTTAGAGTACATTCAGGTTGATGACAGCCTAAACTACATCGCGCGGCCAGTAGCGATCCTTGACAGGAAGTCAAAGGATCTGAGGAACAACAGAGTGGAGCTGGTAAAGGTGCAGTGGCAGCACCGAAGGGGCTCGGAATGGACCTGGGAGCCGGAGGACGAGATGAAGGAGCATTACCCCGAGCTTTTTCAGGATTGAGCAACAGATTTCAAGGACGAAGTCTAAGATAAGTGGGGGAGATTTGTAACACCTCATTCCTGGTATGCCTTTTTATTCAAGTAGTTTGTGTTTTTCTCTGGGACTCGACAAGTTAGGGGATTAACTCGTCGAGTAGGATCGTGACCCGCAGACATTTTAAGCGACCTACTCGGCGAGTCGGGTGACTCACTTGGCGAGTAGGTATTGGGAGAGTGAAACTCTAAATCTGAGGGTTTGCACCCTATATAAACACCTTAACTCAGCCTCCCTTGTCCCTAACACTCCCCTATAGCTGCATATCGAAACCCTAGCCGTTTGGTGTGTATGTGTTAAGACCATTTTGGTGTTCTTGGTTGGTTTGTGGAGCTTGGAAGGAAGGAGGAAACTTGGGTTTTCGAGTTGGGACTTGTGGATCCAGAGATCCTACCCCATTTTCAGCTTTATCAAGGTAAATGCCCTTGTCTTGACTTATCTATGTTCTTATTCATCTTTGGATTTGGGATTATTATGGCTTTCTAAGCTATTTTCGGATTATGAGGGGTTGAGTGGGGATTGACGTCAGATCTGGGCCTTAAGAGGGGTCTCATGGCATAAAGGTGCCAACTTTAGGGCCATGAGAGCCCCATGCTCATTGTAGAGCACTTTCTATGGACTTTTGAGCTAAAAACCCCATGCATGCGTATCATGCTTGGAACTTTATGTATAAAATGGACAATAGGAGGCCAGATCTATGGTTTTGGTGTGTTAAATCCCATTTAAATCAACTGTACACTAATGGTCAAGGTTGGAGTCGGCGAGTTGTTCTTGGAACTCGGTGAGTCTGTGAGCATTGAACACCAAATCCTTTCTGAGGATGGATCAGTTGTTAGGAAGGAGGTCCCTTGGTTGTTTAGACACGGAAAAGGACCTGGACCTCATGAGACTCGGCGAGTGGATTTGAGCAGACTCGGCTAGTCCAAGGCAATCTCCCAACCTTTGAGGATGGACTCGACGAGTTGTTCATACAACTCGGCGAGTCATAGACTGGCCAAGTTCTTATGAGGGAGATGAACTCGACGAGTTCAAGAATGAAATCGACGAGTCGAATGAAAATGGTACCGATGTTACTATTGATGGAGAACCCGTCGAGTTCTTGCTAGACTCAACGAGCTGAGTTGGGGTTTGTATCGGGATAGAAGAGCATGGACTCAACGAGTTGGTAGGCCAACTCGGCGAGTCAGGTCAACTGGCTGTTAACTTTGACTGCACTTGGGTTGACCATGTTTAGGGTTGTATGTTTTATTCATTGACTTAGAAGGGTTGTCATGAAGGGAGTGAGGAGTCGAGGAGAGTCGATATTCACGCAGAGGACAGTTCAAACACTACACGACATCGAGGTGAGTTACCTTCCAGTAAGGGTGGGTCTACGGGCACAATGCCAGCCCACCAACAAGGGTATTTGGTAGATGATTGAATTTGTGATAATTATCTTGGTATGGTTACATGTTTTGGTCTTGAGATATGCCTGTGTGATATGCTATGTGTGTAGAAGGGATTGGTTGTCCCTAACATCGGTCTTTAGGATCGAAGGGTAGGACAGTACCCAGTTATGCCTGACTGTATGATTATATCTTGTTACTGTATGCTAGTGCTAGGGAGTGAAATAGTCCCTAGTTACCGGTTGAAAGATACCGATGGCGTGTACCGGTTGAAAGATACCGATGTTGGTTATCGGTTGAAAGATACCGATCGCAGTTACCGGTTGTAAGATACCGATGATGTTATATGGTATGTGGTATGATGGGGGAGCTCACTAAGCTTCATGTTTACACTTTTAGTTTCGGTTTCAGGTACCTCTTCGTCTAAGGGGAAGGAGCCAGCGGGGTAGCAGCGCATCACACACATGGTTTCCGCATCGGATTTCCTAGGATTGTACTCTGATTTTCATTGTTCCTGATTATATGGTTTTTGAGACATGACTTTATGTTTATATAAATGATGTAATATTGACAATGTTTTGGTAACGTGATCTATGATTTACTTAATCTTAAAATTAAATTTTTGGCCTCAAAATTTGGGATGTTACACACGACCAAGTCCTGCGACACCCTCGAGTACTTATCTGAGTAGTCGCCTTCGAGTAGGAGATCCTGAGTCAATATTCTGCCCATTTAGATCCTAGTTCTCATCAGTAGTACTCTATAGGTTAGCTACACTTACTCTACCTCCATGTAATTTATAATTATAGTCATAGTCGTTATTATGAACCTATAATTAAGATTTATCAGTAATTCCATGTTATAATATTGATTAATCTACTTACGGGAGAGGTGTCTAGAATGGTCACGTTGACTTGGTTGTTGGATTTTACAAAAGTTATATGCTGAAATGATCTTTCCTCCCAACTGTCTTTCCTGGCTGATCCTTACTTAATAGATCTGCCAATATTCATTAGGATTAGTGATGGGTCTAGCCTACATTACCAGATCGCCGCAAAAATTGATAAGTTATAATATTATAGGTTAATACTCGTTAGACGTGTTACCCATCTGTTGGATCACCAATCGGATCACCCAGATCCCGTTAATGGTCTAAGTAACTGTCGAGGTGAGTTCATCTCACTATTTTATGTATTCCATTATATAGCTATGTATCTTAGGATATAGGAACTAACAGTGTATAGCCCAAGTATAGTTTTCCATGTGGCTGTAGAGCTGAATATCTAGTATCTATTTGCATAATTGTTGATATGCGTATATGTTATTACGATTTAGTTAGGGGATGATGGCGGAACAACAAAGAGGTCAGGAGCCTATAGGCTCACATGTTAATGAAATGGCATGTAGGCCGAAAGTACACATTGATACGTGTTAACGAAATGACATGTAGGTCGTAAGTATACGTAGACACGTGTTGAAGACAAAATGACGTGTAGGTCGTAAGTCTAAAATACATATATTATTTGTATGCATGTATAAGTATTGTGGTATATGGTATATTGGGGGAACTCACTAAGTCTATCACTTACCTAGTTTTTATAAATGCTTTCCAAGAACTTCATTGGTTCATAAGAAGGTCAAGGTTCGATTGTACATATGCGTAATCGCAATTATGTTTCCACATAATGTAATAAATACTCTAATATAAATGAATATTTTAAATAAATAAAAATGAAAATTTTGAATGAAAATCGGGACCTTACATAAATCAATTATAATTTAGTCTTTCAGTTTTAATTAAATAATTAATTTAATTAATTTAAATCATTTAGGGATCAAATAATTATTTTTAATTAAAAAATTAATAAGATAATTCAAATTTGACCATAATCCAAAACCCTACTAAATTTTGAAAATTAGGTTTTAGGGTTATCTTGTTTTAATTATTCAAATTTTAAGGTATTTAAAATAATAATTAAGGAAAAAAAATAAACCCTAGAACCATTTTCGAAATTAAGGGGGTGAAGGCTAGGGTTTCAAGAGCCCTAGCCTTTTGCGAAAATTCAAGCCTTTAGGGTTTAATTTCTACAAACCCTAATTTTGATCCATTCACAATTATGCACAATCAAATTGAAAATTAAGGCTCTGATACCACTATTAGGTTTTATATGTTATAAACCAATGCATGAGGTGAAAATAACTGAACCCTTAAGTTCACATGAAACCTATATGGATCTAAGTTTTCTCTATTGATAATATATGAATATTAATAACCCTAAGGTAAGCCTACAATAATAGAAAGTTATATAGCGTTAGGGTTAACATAGATTTTGATTATTATAGAAAATAATCAAAACAAATCCTTTCTTCAAAATCCTGGAAAGCAAGCACCATAAATCTAATGTCTCTGATGGTTTGTACCTAAACTCTAGTAACAAGAAGACTTGAGGAGAGAGGTTGTGAGAGTAAAATTTTGGCTCTTAGGTTATGGAGAGTAGTGGACACAAGGCCCCAAGGGGTCCTATTTATAGTTGATACAAGGAGCCTTGGAAACCTTAATTTGAATATAATATTAATATTTAAAATTAGGTAATTATACAACTCCTTAATTATCCATATGGATTACTCAAGAGAACCTAAGAGGCTCCCCCAAAACTGTCACATCATGTGAAGATTCTGGAACCTCTCTTGTTCAAATATTGAACAGTTACAACTTAATTCACCGCACTCTTAATTAATCTAATTAATTCTAATTAATTTTTGATTAATTATTAATTAAATAGTATTATTTCTAATTAATATATTAATCTCATAAATATTAACAAAGTATTTATTACTATTTATTAATCACATAATAAATCAATAAATCAACCTCTTCCTCTAAATGTCATTCAATTTGATTACTAGTTTTTAGGGCAAACCAAAAAGAACTTTCCTTTTAAATCAAGTGTATACCAATTTAGTTATTGGCTTAGACACCTTAATCCAAACTCTCCCACTTGGATAAATCTATAACTCCAGTCGCAAGTATAAGTTTTAAAATAAAGAGCAAAGTGTGCTTTCTGAAGCAATTGCCGAACTCTGATCCAACCAGACATTGGCTTAAAGATAAGTGATCAAATATTCATTTGTTCTTCAAGATATCATATGGACAAGAGACATGGATTATGATCAATCTCATTGTCTAAAATTATGTTTCTTATTTTCCAATTTGTGAAGACATCATTAGACTACCAATTGAACACATCAATTCAGTCATGGCTGGGTCCAACACTATAATTTCAACACCAAATCACTGAGGGGCCCAAAGATATCGTTTTTCCAATGAGGGCAAAAAGAATGAATAAACTTTGACTATATAGTTGTATCATTTACTTACCAAATTATACATGACACTGTGTTTTATAATTTCATGTTATATCCAATTATTGTATGTTAAATTTTTATGTGTCATGGATTTAAAAAAGAAGCATTATATTTTTAAGACAAAACTTCATGAAA
Source organism: Lactuca sativa (assembly GCF_002870075.4). NCBI lineage: Eukaryota > Viridiplantae > Streptophyta > Magnoliopsida > Asterales > Asteraceae > Lactuca > Lactuca sativa. Next base: position 138,889,689 of record NC_056627.2, read on the forward strand.
TGGCCATGTGCTTTCCTAGGATATGGTAGACGTGAGCATGGGTTGGGTTGGATCAGTTTTGGGGTAAAACCGAACCCAAGCTGCATATTTCAGCTTTTGAGTTTTAGAACCCAATGGGTGCGGTTTCTGACGAAGTTCGATTTCTTGGTTTTTAGGGTCGGTTTCTTGATTTCTGGACTCAACCCACGGGTTCACGGATTTAGGTTTAAACCTATTTTCTAGAAAATGTAAAAGAAGCCTAAATATGTCGTGGTCTCCATGAAAGTTATGTATTTAATCACCTTTAAATTATGCGTTTTTAATGGTTTAGTAAAAAAAATTATATATGTGTGTATGATGATACGGGCATTATTAATGTCGATGAAGGCTAAAGGAGTTGGAATTAATCTACCAGCGGCATCTATAATGCATTTGTCATGGTATAGGTCCCTTTATGTGTACATATTATTGTACAAAGATAATATAAAAAAATGATTTTTTAAAGTTTTTTTTTAATTATGGTTCATAATGTTGTATGTTTAGGATCCTTAGTGGATTCCTGATGTGGAATGACGGACAAATAAAAATTGTTTCGATCCAAGGTTTTACTATGAACTAGGTTATAATTCATGGAAATGACGAATAAAAAAATTATTATTAATTAAATATGGTAATAGAAATCAAAGATTTATAAAATTTTACTAAATTTGTAAGATATAAGTTTTGTTTAAACTTATATTGATTATTTAAAAGCTCTCATATATATGCATTTGAATAAAATATAAAACATACAATCAATCATGCAAATGATATATATAAAAAATTAAATATAACATAAATGTAATAAAAATAAATAAACAAAACACAATTAACTACAAATTAAAAACTAACTTTTTTTTATAATTTTCTAAAAATTTCTTTATATACAATATTTGAAGTTTTGTTTGTAAGCATCATCTTTATGTAAAATTAAAACCTTAATTCTTAGATAATCTTAAAAAGGTATAGAAGGAAAAAATGTGTAAACAATTTTAAATTGCTATTTCAAAAAATTAACCACCACAAGCCACATTCCAACAATAACAACTAAGAAAGGCGGTAATCGGTAGAGCATAAATTCCACCGACTTTCATAGTGAAAAGAAAAGTAGGAGAAATTGTGAAGCTCTCGCCACACAAACTTCACTCATGTTCTCTAATAACTTCGTTATCAAAACCATTTAAGCAAATCTACATAAAGAATTGAATAATAGTAATTTCATATTACCAAAATAAACTCTTAAAAAACCAAAGAGACAATACAAACCTATCATTACATCTAACTGTAGGTGTTTAAGTCTATTGTATGCTTTGTCTTATTCTCACCACATCTGTATTTTTTTTTGTAAACCTGCTTCAAATGTGAACTTTAGTATCTAAAACCTGTTGCGGAGAAAGAAAGGAAGTTAGGGGCAAAATCTTTTATAAAATGAATATGAGAAATTATTTCATCCTGAATTATTTGCACCTTAATTTATACAAAAATTAGGTATTCTTGAGTTGAATCTAAGTTAAAAGGCGTTATATTATCCTAATTAATCAAAAAAAATAATATAAGTGCTTAACATTTATTTAAACACCCATGATTTAGTCTATAAATGAATAAACTACGGGCCCATCACATGTTAAATTCATACAAAAATTAGGTATTCTTGAGTTGAATCTTAGTTAAAAGGTGCTATATTATCCCAATTAATCTAGCAAAAAATGATGTCATTGCTTAAAATTTATTCAATTTGGCACCTAAAAAGGTAAAATTGAAAACAAAAACTATTAAAACAACAATAGGGGGACCATTAGTTATTTACCTACAAACAACCTTCTTGCGAAGCAGGGAGCTACGTAATTCCAAACTCGAAATAGTTCAAATTGTTCTCCTAATCGATGAATATATGACAAAAACTCACGTTGTTTCTTACACAAACAAAAGTTAGACCCATGGTGTGAGAGAGGAAATAGTTAGGTTTCTTTTACAAGGAGAGGGTATAGAGGCGTTGGAAGCAAAAATTTATAGAGAGGGTTTAGAGGCGTTGGAAGTAGAAAGTGTTGAAGAATCTAGGGTTTCCTCTTCTTCAATAAAATTGTAGTTGTGTCGATGAGTTCAAATCGCGTAAAAGAATAACCTGATAGAAATCAACTCACCTAACAGAATGCGAGAAGAGATGGTGGTAATTGATGGTTACGTTGGATGATGGAGACAGTAAGGGCATCGGTAGATGGTGCATTGATGGCAGCGTGATGGTCGAGCATGGTGGCAGCTAATCGAAGTTGGAAAAAACGGAAGAAACATTCAACAGCGTGCGAGATAAAGATGAATCATGTTATATCTTCTATTCCTTGGAAAAAAACGGAAAAGATAAATTGAGTAGATAATCATGGTTAATTACACGATATTATAATTGTGGACACCAGAAGGAATTTCGATTTTAAACCAATAGAAGGGATACATAGGAGTTTAAAGGAGCGGGGCAAAATAGACAATTCACTTTGTAAAATTCTAGCTTTAGGAGATGCCACGTAGGAATAAAGGGATTCTTTTATTAAGATAGGAATATGTACACCTTAGTTTATTAATTTTTCTATTATTTTTCATCAAATAAAATTCTAAAATATACTTGTTGAATTAGTGTTAAACAATAGGGTTTGGTCGGTTTCAGTGGGTCGGTTTTGGCAAGGCAAACCCAACCCAAAATGAAAACTTCAGTTTTTAAAATTTTGAACCCAAACCCAATGGTTTGGGTTCGATTTCGGTTTCTCAGTTTCAATTATATCAGTTTTTGGGTTTTTGTTTCAGTTTTGCTCGCCCCTAGAATCTAGGATATAGATACTAACTTTAAAAAACTTCATAGAAGATCCCTGTGGTTTTCAAATTCTATTGTAGTTGGCCTCTCACCCACATAAAAATGTTTCTATACGTTTGTAACATCCTACTTTTACTACTCCCACATATTGGAATAGTAAGCAGTTTTTATATAATACAAACTATAAATAGATTACGTTTATCCCCAAATAATCCTCTTCATTATGTAGAAAACATCAATACAATTTTCGTATATGTATAGAACGCGTAAATTCGACTTTGTATGAAGAATTTATGCTTCTTCGAAGGTTCACGATTAAACCAACATAGCTATGTGTGTCGTAAAATACGAATCGAAGATATATTACTTATTACCCTTAGTGATATAAAAAAAGTCGTAGTAGTCGTTAAACCGAGCAATGCATACAGAGAACTTCCAAAATCTGACTTAAATTGTGGAAGTTATCATTTTTAGCAGTTTCAGCGTAGCAGTGTGTAACATAGAAACCAAATTTGAGATCGGTCGATTGTTAGGAAAGACAATCTAAGAGATATTTGAATATCTCGTTAATAGCAGTCCATAGATATAGAGACAGTCGAGAATGGACATCGGATGAGAGATTTATGAATTTTTAATGGACTTTAACAGACTAAGCATGTTAAATATATAAGTTTAAAAGTAAATTCAAAATTAGATATCAGAGTCTAAACGAAAGTTCTAGATCTCGTTAATAGCTATGAGTGGATATAAAACCCATAAAAAACGGGACCCATATGAAGAAGATACGAATTTTATAAGAAAATATAATTTCCTTCGCATAGCCACGTGCCCAGACAAAGGGTGTGGCGCGCCTATGACCTACCATAAGATCCTTCCATGTGTCACCTTCCATCACCTGCGATGTCATCGCTATCAACCAAGGGTGTGGCGCGCCTAGATAGAGTGCATGACATGCCCCCCTTCACAGCCTATAAATACTTCGATTTTGTTGCTCATTCTTCCACACCTTTCTCCAGAACTCTCTACAATTCTCTCCTAGATTTTAGCCCTTTACTCCCTAGTTCCCATCCACCCTAGCTAGGCCCTGTGGCACCAAATAAATGGTGATAGAAGCTCCTGGTTTAGAGTTATGTCCACATAATTATCTAGTTTTCACTAGAAACTTTCTGTAAGTTAGGCAGCACTTACGATACCTTAAGTGTGACTTTTAATTATGTTCATATTCATTGTTATGAAACTATAATTAAGACTTATTAGTGATTTCATGTCATTATACAGATTGATCTACTTACGAGCATGATTTATAGGCTGGATTTAGCGAGGTGTTTAAAGTGGGATTTCCAAACAATATACTTTATATACCAAATGGACCCTATCTCTGATATGATTCTACCTAGTTGTTCCTTACTTGATAGATCTTGATGTAGACATTGGGATTAGTAAGGAATCTAGACTATAAATTAGAGTCACTAAAATTATAAATGTAGGCTAAAACTTAGTGTTACACTTCTAGGTCTCTGTGAAGTGTGAAGGCGAAGCGATTCCCTAACTTCGAGTCACTTACTCGGTCCAAGTGATTTCTTCTCACCATATTGTATACTCAAGTATGTTTTCCCTGTATGTTAGGATATAGTTACCTTGTAGTATGCACTTAGGCCATTAAACATGGATAGTTAGTTGCATGTTATGTTGACAATTGCTATATGTTGATATGCATATATGGAGTTGAGGGCGGACCAGCCTTATGATGATGGCAATAGACTCAGGTGGACAGGCATTATGTTAATGGCCAAAGACAAGCAGACCAGTCACATGTTGAAGGCGATGTAGAGCGGGTCGGCTATATGTTGAAGCCCAAGGTGTGGACCAGCTATAAGTTGAAGGCCATTATGTGTATGAATTGAATATATGTTGTGGTATGTGGTATTTTGAGGGAATTCACTAAGCATCGACTTACAGTTATTGGATAACTGTTTTTCAGGTTGTTCTTTGTATCGAGGAAAGGCTCCTGCATGATTGTACTTGTATCGAAGGCAATGAATAATAAATTAACACTTCTAATAAGACTCTTTTTATAACTAAATATGTAAGACTTATATTCCAATAAATAAAAATAAAAATTGCCTTGAAAACAGGACGTTACAAGTTGGTATCAGAGCCTTGGTTTTAGAGAATTAAATGAACACTTGTGTGATTCCAGACTCAAACTAAGGATCTAAATATCATAACAAATATTTTTATGAAAGAAATGGTATGAAAAGGAAAAAGATATGATGCGTACAATCACACGGAGCTCAGAAAGGAAAGTGATTCCCAAAATATCTATATTGTTATTATCTGTTGATATATGATTTGTTAGAAATGCATGTTAGTGTAAGGCTAAGGATCTTTTTAGGAATTATTAGTTATAATTTCTTGATATTTAGGATTCCTTATAGCCTTAGGAATTGCTTTTATGTGCTACTTAAAGCTTGTACTGATATCCTATAGTTACTAAGTGTATGCTTTAGAGTTGTGCCTAATTAGGATTCTATAGCCTTAGAATGCTTAGTTCAGCCTCACTTCCTATTCCTAGTTTGTTTATGGGCTTAGGGTAGAATTAACTATTTGAATGTCTATCCAATCCCACATTACGCATGACTTACATACACGAGGCGACAATTTGATACTAGGGACGAATTCCTATAATACAAGAACTTGAATAGAAGAGACTCTGCCGAAAAGTCTAGGAAAACATGTAGTTAGGCACTTGTAACACTAGGTGTGTGAAAAGAACTATCGATAAAAGAGTGTGGTCACTTAGAAACTTTTGAGAAATTTCTTGGACCTAGTATGGATATGTGTGAAATGTAGTATGGGTTCGTACTACCGGAAGCACAGGAATCAGGAAGAGTCGTAAAGATACTAAGGAACTAGAAAGGATTGAGTGATATCCCTAGATAACTCAATGAATTCGTATTAAAATATTCCCATTTCCATCTTCAACATCGTAATGATCACTCGAGGAAGCGGCTTTGGTTCTGGATTGGAAGGGCCTGGTCCAAGCGAGACTGACATACATGATTAGATAGAGACAGCAGTAGCAGTAGCTATAAGAGAGATGATTGTAGAATTATTTGGAACCATCAAGACTGAAATAATTGCATTGTTTGATGAATAGTATGATGACGTTGTCATTACTGTCACCGCCGCCACCACTGTTGTTGTTACTACTATAGCCTCACCTAGAGATAAGGAAATACCTTATCGAGAGTTCAATAACACCAAGCCCCTATAGTTTAATTGTGTTAGAGATCTAATTATTGCAATGAGATGGATCTTAGACGTAGAAGGATGCTTATATACTCGTGCTTGCCCGACTAACCTAAAGTTTAGGTATGCACAAAATCTCCTCTGTCGTAGGGCGAAAGACTGGTGGAACTTTGTCACAAAAGATTACTCACCAGCAGAGAAGAACACGATGACCTGGGAACAATTTGTGGAGAAGTTCAAGGAGGAATATGCTCCACTAGTGGAAAGAGAACGAATAGCTCATGAATTCTAATCACGTAAGAAGACGACCGAAACTGTGATGGAGATCACCAAGATTTTCAGGGAGTTTTCTCCGAGTATGCATCCTTAGAGAAGTGAAGATGTCAAGGTACCTAAGTATGCTTAGGGCTGATATCAAGGAGTTTGTGTCAAAAAATCGATACAAGACTCTAAAGGAAATGTAAGAGCATGCTAAGAAATGATAGATTGAGTTGGAAACTTAAACAAAGGAGAAAATTTAGACTTTGGCTCTGTCACAGCATGTGGCCAAGAAGCTTAAATCTACTAGTTCAAGGTTTCGAAATCGGAAGGTTCGCACTTGCAACAAGTGCATAAAGTTTCACAAAGGTCCTCGTCGAACAGGACCAGGGTGCCACAAGTGCAGAAAAGAAGGACATTATGCCAGGGAATAAAAACAGAACACGTGTGTCTGTTTTAATAGTAATTAGCTAGGTCACTTCAAGGCCGAGTGTCTTCTACTAAAGCAAACCGGAGCAATGCAAGCTCCAGCACCTGCAATCCTGAGGATAACGGATGGACGCCAGGGGAGAGATGATACTCTAGGGGCTAGGGAACGAGCCTTTTAGCTCATGGGAAAAGAATCTAAGAAGGCACCCGACGTAGTATTCGGTACGTTCCTTGTAAACTCCATGCTTGCTTTAGTATTATTCGATTCAGGGGCAAGTAATTCTTTTGTATCACTTAAGTTTAGCAAAGGCTTTGATAATATCCTGGGAGATTTAGATCATCCATTAAGAGTATAAATAGCCAACGATATAATCGTTAATTCATCTAAGATATATCATAGTTGTACTTTAAGAATCTACAACGATAGTTTCCTAATAAATCTTATCCCAATCATTATGCGAGAAATTAACGTAATGGTAGGAATTAACTAGTTGGACCAGTTCGAAGCCTTGATCGACTATAGGCAGAAAGTGGTAAGAGTTCAGACCCCAAGTGGGGGAGGACTAACCATCGGGGGTGAAGGCTTGAAGAGCGATTCCATATTTGTTCCGTTGCAAGGGCCTAAAAATACCTACAACATGGCTATGAGGTATTTTTGGCATATACGATCAACACTTGATCGGAGAATAAGGAAACCATTTGAAAGTATCAATACTTTGTGAATTCCCAGATATGCTCCCCGGAGACTAACCTAGTGTTCCTCCGGAACGTCGAGTAGAATTTAGGATCGACTTAGTTCTCGGTGTGCCACCAGTAGCCAAGGCACCTTATTGTTTCGCACCCCCAGAGATGCAAGAGTTATCTAATCAACTTCAAGATTTGATGGAAAAAGGATTCATTTGAACTAGTAGTTCTCCATGGGGAGCATCAATTTTTTTGTTAAGAAGAAGGATGGATTGCACAGAATGTGCATCGAATATAGAGAACTTAATAAAACTCATGGTGAAGAATCGTTATTCATTTCCTAGAATTAAGAACTTGTTTAACCAGCTCCAAGGAACATCGTGGTTTTCCTAGATAGATCTACGTTCCGGATACCACCAGATTAGAGTAAGAGAAGAAGATATACCACATACATCCTTTAGAACATGGTATGGCAATTATGATTTTGTAGTGACGCCTTCAGGCTCACTGATGCACCAACCGCATTCATGGACTTAATGAACTAAGTATGCAGACCTATGCTTGATCGGTCGGTAATGATGTTTATTGACGATATCTTAGTCTTTTCAAAGACTCAAGATCAACATAAGAAACATCTAAGAGAAGTACTCGAGGTTCTAAGAAAGTAAAAGTTGTATGCAAAGTTCTCCAAATGCCAGTTATGGTTCAATGAGGTCCAGTTCCTCGGGCATCTTGTCAACCAAGATGGTATTTTAGTAGAGCCATCCTAGATTAAGGCAGTAACATGATGGTTGTACCAACTACCCCCTCATAAATTCAAGACTTTCTAGGATTAGCAGGGTATTATAGAAGATTTATTCAAGACTTTTCCAAGATTGCAGTACCAATGACCCATTTGACAGAAAAGGGAGTTGCATTTTGCTGGGGTCTTGAGCAGCAATTGGCATTTGAAACGTTGCCTATTGTCTAGATCTATCAGAAGAGCTTAGTCAGATCCACCACACTTTTCATGTCTCCTAATTGAGGAAGTGCATTACGGACTATGTAGTCAATAGCGGTGGGATATCGGTGGGATAACGGTTATCGGTAGCTAGGAAAATAGCGATACTAAATAGCGGTACCACAAATAGCGGCTATATTGACCGATATTTGACCGTTATTTGACTGATATTTGGCAAATATCGATGGGATAGCAGTGAAATAACGTTTATAGCTAAAGTTTTAATTAAATCGCTTCATTTATTGTTAAAATATAGATATATGGTGGGGTTTTTTTTGGGATTGACAAACATTTGCTTCTAACATTTTCTAATTTACTATATGTTTTACTTAATGACCTTGTATCCATCCAATACAACACAAGGTTACAAAGGCGCTACGTAATATAAAAATACCGATATCCCACCGCGATAACCTATATATCAAATATCGGCCCTTGACCGATATTTGATTTTGAACCGCTATAACTGCATAGATTACGGATGAATCCGTAATTGTTCCTTTGGAGTACATTAATGTAGACGAGCATCTAAACTATGTGGAGAAACCAGTAGCAATCCTAGATAGGAAGACAAAGACCATAAGAAACAAGTGATCAACTTGATAAAGTACAATGGCAACACCGAAAAGGATCGAGGTGGACTTGGGAGCTAGAAGAAGAGATGAGAAGCAACTATCCAGATTTATTTAGTTAGATTTCGAAGACGAAATTCTTATAACTGGGGGAGAGTTATAACGCCCCATTTTTACTACTCCCATATATTGTAAGAGTAAGTAGTTACAATGAAATACAAAGTTGAAATACATTAATTGTGCGCCCAAATAATCCTTTTCATTATGTATAGAAAATCAATACGATTTTTGTATATGTATAGAACGCATAAATCCAACTTCATATGAAGAAGTTATGCTTATTCGAAGTTTCACGATTACACCGACACGGCTTTGTGTTTCATAAAATACGAATCAAGTATGTATTACTTATTAGCCTTAATGATCTAAAAAAATTGTAGTAGTCATTAAACCGATAACGTGCATATAGAGAATGTCCAAATTTGACTTAATTGAGGAAGTTATGATTTTTAGCAGTTTCAGTGTAACAGTGTGCAACACAGAAACCGAATTTGAGATCGGTCGATTGTTGGAAAAGACAATCTAAACAGGAGTTGAATATATCGTTAATAGGATCCATCGATATAGAGACAGTTGAGAATGGACATCGGATGAGAGAGTTATGAATTTTTAACGGACTTTAACAGACTAAGCATGTTAAAAATATAACTTTAAAAATAAATTCAAAATTAGATGTCGGAGTCTACAGAAAAGTTGTAAATCTCATCAATAGCTATGCATGGATATAAAACTCATTGAAAATGGAGCTCGTAGGTAGAAGATACAAGTTTGCTAAGAAAACAATATTTCCCACGTGTAGTCGCGTGCCCAGAAAAAGGGTGTGGCACGCCTCTGACCTCCCATAAGATCTTCCCACGTATCGCTACCCATTGCCTGCCATGTCATAACCACTGACTAAGGGCATAGCGCACCCAGACAGGGTGTGCAGCGCGCCCCCTCACAACCTATAAATACTTTGATTTTGCTGCTCATTCTTCCACACCTATCTCTAGAACACCCCGGAATTCTCTCCTAGCTTTTAGCCCTTTACTCCCTAGTTCCTGGCCACCCTAGCGAGGCCTTATGGTATCAAAAAAGTGGCGATTAGAAGCTCTCACTTCAGTGTTCTGTGCGCATAATTATCCGGCATTCACTCGAAACTCTCTGTAAATTAGGCTACGCTTACTAGCCTTAAGTGTGACTTTTAGTTATATTCATATTTGTTGTTATGAACCTATAATTAAGTTTTATCAGTGATTCCAAGTCATTATATTGATTGATCTAATTATGGGGATGATGTAAGTTGGATTTAGTGACGTTTTTAAAGTGGGATTTCCAAATAGTATACTTTGTATACGAAACGGACGCTGCCTCCGATATTATCCTATATGGTTGTTCGGGATTAGTGAAGAATATAGTCTATAAATTATAGTCACTAGGATTATAAATCTAGGCTAAAACTTAGTTTTACGCTTTCAAGTCTCTATGAAGTGTGAAGGTGAAGCGTTTCCCTAATTTTGAGTCACCTACTCGGTCCAAGTGAGTTCTTCTCACCATATTGTCTACTCCAGTATGTATTCTCTGTATGTTAAGATATAGTTGCCCTGTAGTATGCACTTAGTCAATTAAAACCAGGATATTTAGTTTCCTGTTATGTTGGCACATGCTATATGTTGATATGCAACACCCTGTTTCGAATCCTTTCCTAATTCAAGATCGTGACCCGAAGATCAATTATTATGAGGCTTGGAACCTTAGGGAAGGAGCGATTTAAACCCCTTAGGGTGTGGATAATCTAGATTAGGTGAACCAAGAGTTTGGGTTGTGTTTTGGAGCCTAAGGGTATAACTGTAAACTGATAGTTCAGGCCTTTTATGGCTTTTGGATTTAAGTTCGAAACGTTTTAAGGTAACAGTGAGTTGATAGAAGTGTAGGGCTCCGCATTACCTTTCTACGGATATAAGGATCATCGAAATCAGACATAGAACAAAGAAGTTATGGCCTTCGGAAGTTTGGTGGTTTTAGGGCTAAGCCTAGTACGATGTGCATATGTAGTAGTACGTTGGGCGTACTAGGCAGAAGGATCGTAGGTGCCCATTGGAGTACGCTCGGGGTACTAGGAGTACGGAAGGCATACTCCAGCCAAGTGCAAACCCTAATTTAGGGTCTTGGACCTTATTTAATGGCCTAAACTCAACTCTAAACCCTCTTATCTTTAGCCTCCATCCCATTAAACCATATATACGAAACCCTAGCCCCCATTTGAGTGATTCTTGGGTTCTTAGTGCGATTTCATGAGTTTTGGTTCTCATAGTAGAAGAAGGAACTTCTTCAAAGAGACTTGGATTGCTTGGAGCTTGGAGATCCAGGCTTGGTTATCCTTTCTACATCGTCTGGAGCTATAAAGTCTCAACCTTGATGGCTCCTTAGTATATATCTAGTTTTGGGTGAATATTAATCATGTTTTGGTACCATGGTTGTGGTTCTTGTGAGTAGAAGCTACTCCAGAACCTTTGAGCCTCATATTTGGTCCTTATTGAGGTCATTAAGTCATAATGTTTGGATCTTGTGGAGTTGTATCTGCTCAAGAAAGTTTTGGTGATATTATTATGAAGTTAGGAAGCTAAGATTATGGTTTGGACCTCATTAAGCCATGCAAAGTCATAAAGACAGGAACTTTATGACTGAAGACACCCCTTAAGGGTCGGATATGTGTTTGGACATTCTTTTCTTAAACATTAAGAGCTTAATGGTGAATTTTGGCCCTCTGATGAGTACGATGGGCGTACGTAGGAGTACACTCAACATAATGTATGGTTTAGGATTTAGTGACTTCTAAGTTGTGCTACGAAGGGCTATACATGAAGCATATGATTCTGGTACGTGGGGCGTACTCCTGAGAAGTCCCCATCTTTTTATGCTTTTTCGAGTTGTACCATTCGCATATTCAGGGAGTACGATTTGGTACGCATGGTGTATGCTTCTTGGGCCCTATTGATTTTGGGCCACCTTTTGGACACTAGGGTTATGGACCTTTTTGCACTTGGGACTATATTGGGCCTTAGGAACCTTAGTTGCGCTTGGTCATTATTACGCCACATGATTTTTGGGCTTGACCTTAAGAATATAACTTAGGTTGGTATTGATTGTGTTCAGTGTGAGGAGCCGTTGTGAAATAGAATTAGGTGTGAGATTCGCTATCTTCTGATTGAGGTGAGTTTCCTTTTATGTATTTGTGGGTCGAAGGCACCAATGTCAGCCTACTAGGCTATTTTTGTAGGATGAGATTGCCTTCGTGACAATTACCTTTAATGCCTATATCTGCTTGATATCTATGTGACTCTTATTATTATGATTATATGTGTTATCTGTAGGGGTGAAATAGAACTGATACTAGTTGAAAGATACTGAAAGGGGTGAAATAGACCCAGTACCGGTTGAAAGATACCGAAGGGGTGTGAAATAGATCGAGTACCAGTTGAAAGATACCAAAGGGGGTGAAATAGACCCAATACCGGTTGAAAGATGTCGAAGGGGGTGAAATAGACCCAATACCGGTTGAAAGATGTCGAAGGGGGTGAAATAGACCCAATACCGGTTGAAAGATGTCGAAGGGGGTGAAATAGACCCACTATGTTTTTAATGTATTGCATGTATGGTATACGCTATTTTGGGGGAAACTCACTAAGCTTTGTCCTTACGGTTTATATTTATGTTGAGAGAAGAACTTAATAAAGAGATAATATATTATGGAATACTAAGTTAATCTTAATGGATCTTAGTTACCTCAACAATAAAAGTTAGATTTCGGAAAAGTAAGTAATGTAAATAGCAGCAAGTTATATCAATAAGCATAAACAAGTAGACACTTAGTTGAATCGTAACATGGTTTGCACTTAACCCATCTTAGTAACTAATGAACAACATAAGTGAAAAGGAACTCAGATTAAGTATCAATAAGATAACTTTAGATAGAATAGAGATGAAGATATCTTATATTGATAAGATCTGAAATTGGTGCATAATCATGAAGTCGAACCCTCTATTTATAGAGGTCTAAAAGTTACAAGAAAATAATAAACAATTACAAAACTACTGACTATGGTGACTCTAAAAGGTACACCGGATAATACTAAGTTTACACGCATAGTAAGTAAAGATAAGTTGTCATAATCTTCATGATCAAAGATGCCTTTGGTTCTTCTTCTCATCTTTGGGTTCTTCATATGGATAATAGTCTTTGGGACTCTCATCTCCGGTACACAAGAGCTTTAGGGTCTTCGGGTCCTTCTTAGCTGCCGAGGGTCATGTTCTTGTATCAACAATTTCCCCTAAGTGACCTCACAGCTAAGTTCTTCATTTATTAAGTTTGATAAATTTGATGAGGATCCAACAAAATTTCCTAACTTCAAAGAGCCATTTTATACTTCTAGAAATTTCATACTTCACCTCTTTAGTGGTGTGTTTGGATCTCTAAGCCACAGTCAAGGTGATGTCCAGTTGTTTCTTCATTAGACGATGAATGGCAGTGACTGGGATGAAGAACTTCATACTTGATTGGGACTTCTTGTAAATAATCCCAAGCTCTGGAAAGTTTGTTTCCCTAAGGTTCATATATTGGAATCCCTCCGCAATTTTTGGAACTTGTTCAAGTGGAGGGAAGTCAAATTTATGAGCAAGTACCAGGTGCATTTAAGCATCTATTTTCCCAAAGTCGCATACAAGGGATTTAATAAACTCACATGCCATTTCAAATGAAATCTTCATCTTCGGGTACTTCTCAGCCTTCAGTTGGAATACCCGAGCAATCAAGAAAATTTCTTCCATAATCAGAAACACAAACTCTGTCTGTGTTCTTATGTAATCACACCCTTTACAGTATAGAGTATATTGGAAGAATTCATTGTTCATGAACTTTCTGGCTTTTTAGGTCTTCACTCCTTCGGGTTTATCATTTGACCAGGTATTTTTAAATTTTTCACCATGTATGGCATGAAAACGATTTAGCCTTTCAAATTCCATGTGAAGTCTTCGATCATTAGGGATGGTGAGCTCAAAAGGTTGGAACACATGGTATTACTTGGAGTTGGGTAAGATAGGAATATCCCAATACCCATCATGAGGAGGTTCCGCGTAGGTGAGGCATGGAATGTAGTCTGAATCCAGAAGCCTTTGGGTAGGGTTCACCTACGATTTTATTAGGGTTTCATCAAAAGTGGCATCGAAGCCTTGGGCTCTCCATATCTCATCTGCAAATTTTGTAGCTCTCTAATCTTGCTTCCTTTGAACTATAGTTGGGGAGTCAATGAAGTGAATAGATGAAACATCTTCCTCTAAATTCTGCAAGTGAGGAGGAGTTTGAGGCCGAGAAGAAATTGGTGGTGTTGAATGCCGAAAGATGATGTAGGAGTTGATTCTTTGAAGTATTCCGAAGGAGATTGATGTCGAGGATGGGTCTTGGATTGGTTTACCAAGGGAGTTTTTGACTTTGAGGATTATGAGGAGGAAATAGTTTTTATCCTTATACCCTGATTTGGATCACTTCACCCTTTTGAGGAAGCGGGCTCCACCTACTCCTCAAATAAAGTTTTAAATCGTCAAGCTTCTGGAAAGTGGTATTGAATTAGGTCACCATCTGAGCACTCACTTCTTTGCTGGTTGGTATGTTTGGATTGAAAAGAGTTTGATAAATTCCCGTGGTAAGTTGAAGAATTTCATCAACACTCTTCTTGGCACTGACAGATCGCCTCAACCCCTTGATAGTGTCTTGAAGAACCGAATAATCCATTTCATAAGCAGTATGAGTCTCATTGATGAGTTGCTGAGAATTGTTTTCTTGATTGAGCATGGTTTTCTAAAGCTCATTCTTGAGATCCTTCACCTTATTGATAAGATCTTTGTCTTTTGAGATGAATTCCCGATGATCAATTGCTCTTTGTTATCAAGCTGACGAATGGCCACTTCCACCTGTAGCAACATTCTATTAGCATAAAATTTTTCTCTTGTTTCAAGTGCTTGAACTCTGTCAACCAGTGATTGGTCAGTTGAGTTTGCGGTTTTCTGTGGGGTTGCTGACGTGACTGTGGCGAGAATTTGATCAACCTTAGACTGAAGATTAACGAATTCTTTCCTTGATACTACCAACGTCTTTTTTTTATTTTGCTTAGGCTTGGAGTTGGAAATGTGACCTGCTTGATTCCTCATCATCAAGAACAATTATGAAGTTGTCGGAGGGGAGAGGTTGTTGGACTTCATATAAATATTCATCATCCAACCCGAAAAGTGGTTCAAAACTTATTTTAATGTTCGTTCCTCCTTCATTACAATCATGCGCTTCAGTTTTGGTGAGAGGAGGCTTTGATCCACCTGTATTGTTTTCCATAGCTTAAACCCGATGAACTGTGTGTTCCATATCAAACATCCGTTTCTGAATTTTCAGGATGTCATACATTTTTTTGGCATTGTTAATTACAGTGGCCAATAATTGGCAACATGGAGAAGAGAGTCATCCTTTTGTTGTTGTTGAACTTTCCTTGCTTTGCGGGCTTGGAGTGCCCTTTTAAAGGCTTCAAATTTCCTCATCCCTGATTCAAAGGTTGGTCGATATCAAGACCCGGTATCATCAGAAGCATATCCATCAATTCCTTGTCGCACCAAGATGTCCCTCGGTTCCATGGATCCTTGCATAATGGTACTCACCACGCCTATGCCGCTTTATCATAATGTCGAAGGCGAAGGATTTCCTGAGCTTCCTCAGTCTGAAACCAAGTGTGGCCTCGACTCTGTTTTTGCAAGGGTCTCTGAAAAAGGACCCTGGAGTGCAACTTGTGTTTGAAGTGTATGTGTGACATGGAATAAAATGGATTTAAATTCCTATGGGGTTACAAAGTGCAGACACAAGAGACCCTGGAGATCTTAGGGAAATTATAAACATCCAGATCCACTTGGAATCTACATTGGGTTCTGTCTCCATGTTCGGATGAAACTAAAACACTTACTGTATCAGAGTGGATGGATGGGGTTGTTGTAGGTGATTCAGCGTGGACTCGAATGGCTGTTGGAGTCTTTTGAGAGACTCCAACAATTTCTTGATTATGCTTTTGGCTAGAGGTAGGGGTGAGTTTCAATTTCTTTCTCCTGAATCTGAAGGCTTAATCTGACTATCATCAACTATGTTTACCGGTGGATCAAGAGCCTTGGTGGGAGAAGGTTGAACATGAAGAATTGACTCTACAGTGGTGGCTTTTTTTCTTGGAAGCACCCGCACCCTTCGATACTACATTGGAAGGAGTGTGCTTGAGAGCCAGGAATTTGGCCCTTTTGGCTTGGACTGTGGGGCTTGGACCTCGGTTAATTGTGGGGGACTTGGATGTGTAGATCGGTATGGGGCAATACCACTCGTAGCCATAATATGATCAGCTACCTGAAGGTTACTGAGTCCAATAGACTCGAGGATGTACATAGGAAGAAGTCTAATGTGACCGAACAGCGATTGGAGTGACATCCCTATTTTAACGGCCAGAAACGGCCGATTTGTTTATGCTTATTTAAAAATTAGAGTATCCTTTTTGAAGAATAATATTGCAGAACTTGTTCCCAGAAAACATGATAATGATATTATCAAAGCATTTCCGATGAAATGTATTTTATTTATGTTAAAACATTGGGATATCATAGTTAATACAAAAACATAAGCATAACGAAATATTACAAGCCTTACAGTAATTAAACTAGTGGCCTAATACTCCTTGAATCTTTTAGCAGAATGTATCTTTCATATAGCCACCTATGATACAATAAAGTGAGTGGGTCAGTTTGGAAAACCTGGTGAGTACATAGGGATTTCAATCCCACAATGTGATATTAATGTATATCTCAAACCTGCAAATCTAACTATTATCATTAACACATATATATCATATCTCTAAAACAATTTATCCAATCCCATCGATTCCCACGTATAGATCCTATACAACAATCTTACAAGATCTAGCCTAAAGGATCAATATGAACAACAAACTGACGACGCTGCTTCGGAAATTCCAGGGCAGCAAACGAGGATCAATAAATACATCAAATGTGGGGAATGGAATAAGTTTCACCATGAACCTCTATTCGTAAAAACAACAAGACAATTAAGTCAAGGGTGGTTATCTAGATAATTGTGCCTAGTAATGGTCTCACACCGTGAGGTAATTTACCCCCAGACTCACCCTATCATACAATACTACATCAGATATACCTAGTAGCGGTCTATTACTGACAGAATCTACTAGGCAGCCTATGAAGTTCCCTTAATTACTTCTTCAAAGGAAACGTTGACACACAAATATCATTGAAAGAAAAAGTATGGGGAAATACTAATAAAATACTCATGTACGCTCCCGTACCCCGACACATAATAGTGTCAAAAAAAGGACTTTGTACATGATAGTATTGCTGGCACATAATAGTACAGTGGTATGAGTAGGACTCGTATCCCAGAACATAATAATATCCTGGCATAAGCAGCACCTAAGATACAAAGCTTTGAAAAAGACTTGGTACATAGAAAGTACTTTTGTACGTAGGACATACTCCAGCGATCATCAATCTCCTCGAACAAAGTTTATACTCTCTATTCCAATCACACACGTACCCTTAATAAGATACTACTCAATATCCAAACTTAATTGAACTAAGAATCCCTTTTAAGTCTTATTTCATCACTAAGCAAGCCTACAATACTTATAACCAACTTTCAATACTAACTTTGTTTCGGTAACACTATCCTAATTTAGTGTAATATTTTATACAGAGTATTAAGTATTAACATAGATTTATTTTCTCATTTATAAGACTTCTATTATTATTATCATGTAAATATATCTTAATGTTGGATTTGGTGTTTAAGCCCTTAACAATAACCGGGATGTACCTGACCCGATTGTAGCATGGTCCTTTTTGGATTGCCTTCACCAGTGCATTTTGATATGATGGACTTTTGAGACTAAGGTTATTTATGATTTATTAATATATTACAAGTATATTAATATATTAATGAAGTCATATTATTTAATTAGTTTTGATCAAGAATTAATTTGAAATTAATTTTATGGTCAAAAGAGACTAATTAAATATATGGGGAATGATTATGTAAATAATTGAGTCTTGTAGTGTGGGCCAATGATCCATGATCATGTAGGTGGGATAAATTAATCCATGGATAGTCCATGGAGGTTAAAACCATGGATCATGAGAATGTGGAAAGTCATGGATCATTAGGGTTTACAAAGTGTAACCCTAGCATGTGCAACACAATAAATAGAACCCCCCATGAACCAAAGTCGGTTGCCACATATCTTTGAGATAAGTATCTTATTCTATTAAATCCTCCTCTTTCATATTGGTGTTTGTGAACCAATAGAGGTAAGCATAAAACTCTACCCTACTCAAAGGTCAAGAACTCTACCCTACTCAATAGGTAAGCATCCAAACAAAAGTTTTATATTATATAGCTTCAATTGTATGCTAGATAGGGAGAATGCTTTGGAACAAACAAATTCATGTATAATTAGAGTAAACATAGATCCAAAGCATTTAGGGTTGCATGTGCACCATAGGAGTGTTATAGTGCATAAAACTCAACACTTAACACATATAGAACCATGTGTAGTTCACATAGCGTATATCATCAAATATACATATAAGACTTACTTCCAAATAATAAGTATATAAATCACATATAAACTTTCAACATATATTTAATACCTTTATTAATACTTGTTTTAAAATCATGTTAATGAAAGGGACTATGCACTCACTTTTTAAAGTGACGTCTTGAAGTTTGGGCAGCGCTTCGCTTCTAGCAATGGTCTTTTCCTATGACGTAACCTAGCACTACTATCGTTCAGTTTTAGTCTAATATTTATTGCAAATAATTATTAGTCCATATTAATCATTAACTCAAAGTCTACTTCAATATCTATCATGTAAGGAACAACTAGGTAGGATCATATCGGAGGTAGGGTCTGTTTGGTATACGAAGTATACTGTTTGGAAATCTCACTTTAAACACCTCACTAAATCATAGTCTAGACATTATCCCCGTAAGTTGATCAATCAGTATAAAGGCTTGGATTCACTAATAAATCTTTTTTTTAGTTTCATAATAACAATAATGAACTTAAAAATAAGTTATACTCAAAGTATGGTAAGCATAACTCACTTACAAGGGAGTTTAGCAAGAAATCGGGCTCTGCGCGGGCAGAACTTCTAAGTTGAAAGCACTTCTTCTAGGGGCCTTCTGGACCTCTAGGACTCGCTTCTAACACCTAGGAGGTTCTAGGAAAAAACTTAGAGGGTTTGGGGTGTATGGGAGAGAAATGGATGAGAAGATGTGAGAAAAATGAGGGAAAACTCCTTCTATTTATAGGCGGGGAAACCCTACGTACGTTGGGCATACTAAATGGGTACGCTGGGTGTACTTAGTATGCAGGGCATACTACGTGCTACATGGGGTGTATCGGTGCCAGGTGTCACCATCTCATGCGAAGCCGCGGGGAGGAAGGTGTGGCTGAGATTGTGCCACGTGACACCTTCGGAACTTAATAGAAAAATTAATTATCTTCTAAAATCTGTAACTTTTGCATACAAGCTCCGTTTTTGACATTCTTTATATCCACACGTAGGTAGTGACGTGATCTACAACTTTTATTTAAAACTTGTTAGCTAATTTTGACTTTATTTTTAAAGTTACATTTTATTAGCCTTATATAGTTAAAGTTCGTTCAAAATTCATTACTTTTTCATCCGACGTTCGTTTTCAACAATCTTTATATCGTTGAGCTCCTATTGACGAGATCTTCAAGTCTCATTTAGATTGTGTCGGATGATAATCGATCGACCTTCAATTTCTAAGTTATATACTGCTACGTTGAAGTTTAGAAAAATCATAACTTCGTCTAACGAAGTCGGATTTAGAAGTTCTCTATATGCACGCTCTCGGTTAAACATATACTACAAATTTTGTTGAGATTTCTAAGGCTAAAAAGTATTTTTTTTTTTTCAAAATTTCACTTTTTACGTTACATAGAGTCGTACCGGTTTAATTGTGAAACTTCGACGGGTCATATTTCTTCGTTATAAATCGGATTTCAGCGTTCTTTATATATACGGAATCCTTGGGACATATAATATAAATTTGGTTAAGATTATTTATGCTAAATAATAGTCTATCAAAAAGTCATTTTAACGCTTTATATCTCTAAATTGACTAGCTCGAATATGCGGGCGTTACAATTGGTCGTTAGAAGGATTGTACCTTTTGAGATATCGGCAGGAGAAGAGGTTGGTGTCGTTGCCAAGACTTAGTTTTGCATCCTTGTGTATGTTTATCAGGAACAGTGACCAGAACCTTGTAGAGGTGAGTTCCATCATCCATCCTTCGGGGTCTCTTTGCTGAAATATTGAAGGAAATCATCCCAAAGGATGTTTCCGTAGTTCACAGCATTTCCAGTGAAGATGCCCCACACGATGTCGAGAAGTAGCTTTCCTATGTTATCCGTACCACCAGTTCTTCAAGACAAACATCAGATAATATAATGGCAAACGTATTGCCAAACAATTGGTAATTTGCAATTCTTGAATTCAACTACCCATTTCAGTTTAGATTGGTACCCCCATTTGGTACAGATCAGCAAAGATATCATTGTTGCTAGGAGTGTAGAACTCAGTGGATGGTAAAAGTCGAAGATTGATGGCTTCCAAAAACATCATGCAGTTTGTCCAAAGGCCTAAATATAGAAAAGGCACATTTGAACAAGATCATATGGGGTACTGCTTCCGTGAATGAGTCAAAAGCGCCAAACAGTGGGTAAGTTGGGAAAATTTGATCATGAGTTTGATAGAGTCATTGTAACTGTCATGATCATCGAAGATTCCCCTGTAGCTGCTTGCAGCAATGATAGGGTTGATGTTGGTTGTGGTTGAATCTGAACCAGTTGGTCTTGTAGATCCGAAAGGCTTGGATTCTTTCTTAGAAGCACTGGATTTCATTATTTTTAAGAAAAAAGGACTTGAAGAACTTGCTTGAAAGGGTTTATGCAAAAAAAAATGAAAAAGAAGAAGATCACCTTAAGAGTTTAGAAAGCGTAAGCTTTCTGGAGGAAGAAAAAAGGTTTTTATACTTCCATATTTCAACAATGATTAACATTAGTTTAATGATAATTGGTAAAATGCTTTGGGTTTTTATCTATTTCGGATTTAATTTAAATCAAAAATCTTTCAGGGAAAAAAGGGAGCATGTAATGCGGTTGCATGCGCTTGATGATGCGTCAGACAATCGTGGAGTGGGAACTATTTCATCCCTTGAATAAAGTGGGGAAGTTGAACAGATGTGACCCAACCAGCTGCCTAATAGGATTGGTTGAGTAAAAATGATTTTTGAAAAAAAAATTCTTTTAAGGAAAATCAAATTGTTTATCTTTTTAACCAAAAATAGACCTGGTTGAGAAAAGCCCTTTGAAGAGCAACCGTTCTTCATGTGCGAAAAATTAAATGAAGAAGAACAAAACATTTTCCTTTTGAAAGATTGATGTTTCAGATTCATTAAATATCACACAATGAATTTGATAGGTTTGATGAGAGATGACTTCGGGTTGTTGAGTGAGTCTGTGGGAGAGGATATTGAAGATCAACTTGATCAAAAAGGTTAGAGATACAAATAATAAAGAGACCCCAGGAGTACATAGATCATAAATGATATTCGGTATACAAGGCATACCAAGGAGCAACTTATGAAGTATGCACTACATTAGTTATTCTAGAAATAGATATGGTAAGTAAAATGCTTCAAGAGGTTTTTGTTTTTTTATTAAATTTTTTTAAAAGGAAATGAAGCAAATTTAATTACATCAAATATGATGAGATCTTCGGTCGTCATCCTTTCGAGAAGAACTGAGGGTATGGATTCATCATTCCTAACATTTCTAAAAAGCTATTAAGTTTTGTGGAGTCGAGTGCTTTCGTGAAGACATCAACAATTTCCTCATGAGATGGAACAAATATTAGTTCAAAATTACCTTTGAGGATATGATCCTTGATGAAGTGATACCACAGTTTCATGTGTTTCATCTTTGAGTGATGAATAGGATTGTGTGAAATAGCTACTGCACTCTCTAAATCACAATAAATGAATACCCGTAACATCTTATATCCGTAATCCATGATCTGTATTTTCATCTAAAGGACTTGGGAGCAGAAACTGGTTGCAACAATATATTCTGCCTCTGCGGTGGAAAGGGAGACACAATTTTGTTTCCTTGAGATCCAACTCACTAATCTTCAACCTAGAAATTAACATCCTCCTAATGTGCTTTTTCTATCGAGTTTGCATCTTGCATGGTCTACATTAGTGAAAGCTTGCAGACTAAATTCATTTCCCTTTGGATACCAGAGACCTAAGGCTTACTCCCTTTGATATATCTAAATGTTTGTTTGACTACGGTCAAGTGTGATACTTTTGGATCAGCCTGGTACCTAGCACATAAACATGTGGCGAAGATTATATTTGGTCTACTTGCAGTGAGGTACATCAATGAGCCAATCATTCCTCCGTATATCTTTTGATCAACTGACTCTCCAGAAGGGTCAGCTTAGATCTTGTAACTGAAGGCCATGGGGAACTTTATCGAGGAGCAGTTGTCCACTAAGAATTTCTTCAGTAGTTCAGTAGTATACTTTTCTTGATGGATGAAAATTCCTTGAGGGGCCTGCTTGACCTGAAGACCTAGAAAGAAATTAATCTCTTTATTCATGATCATTTGGAATTTGTCGGTCATGAGCATAGCAAAGTCATCCACCATTCCGTGATTAGTTGAACCAAAGATAATATCATCCACCTAGATTTGCACAAGCATTAAGTTCTTGTCAGTGACTCGTCTGAAAAGGGTAAGGTCTATTACACCTCGTTTGTACCCAGAGTTGACAAGAAACTCTAAAAGAGTTTCATACCAAGCACTTGGTGATTGTTTTATATCGTAGACCGATTTCTCTAGCTTATAGCAATGGTTAGGAAAATCTGAATTTTCGAGGCCCGGAGGTTGATGTAAATACACTTTTTCTTTCAATTCACCATTTAGGAAATCACATTTTATGTCCATTTGATGGACATTGATGTTCTTATGCGTTGCATACATGAGAAAGATGTGTATGGATTGCATCCTTGGTATCGGAGCATATGTTTCATCATATTTAACTCGTTCTAGTTAACTATACCCTTTGGCAACAAAACGTGCTTTGTTGTGGATCACAGCACCCGATTCATCTAGTTTGTTCTTTTAGACCCATATGGTTCCAACTATAGTATGTGTTTTGGGCATCGGTACAAGTTTCCAAACCTTGTTTAATTCAAACTCTACCAGTTCCTCTTGCATTGCAACAATCCAATCAGGATCCAGAAGAGCCTCTTTCGTCGTTTTGGGCTCGGTTGATGACAAAAAAAGCTGCATAGTAATAATGATTAGTTAAATTTAAAGAAGAAAAATTTTGTATACCTGTAGAGGATTCCCGATGATTTGGCCAGGTGGATGATCTTTCATCCAGATATGCAAGCGAGGTTGATGATGTTCAACAGCTGCATTAGAGGGAATTTCCTCTATTTCAGAGGAGGCTTCGAGTCTATTCGTTGAAGGTTGTTCCCCCTCATTTTGTGAACATCCCACAAATGAGTCTTGAACTATTGGGATTGGTTCAACAGCTAAAGATGAAGGTTTCCCCAGGACTGATTATGGTTCCCCCTGAACCGATGAAGGTTCCCCCTGAATCGATGAGTGATGTACTATTCTTGGATCCCCTTCGGTATCAATGTTTTCCACTTCTTTGTTCTCGGAATCTTTAGAGATATTTGATTGATTGATCACTTCGTAGACAGGTACCGGAGCAGTATCTTCAAGTACTGGAACTTTGATGGTTGTGATTTCCAAAAGATTTGAGTATTCCCCGTCAACCGACAAGGTGGAAGTATTGAATGAAGTCCCTTCAGAAATGGGTGGTCCAAATACCTCTGAGTGCTATTCTTGTGCTACCGGAAACACCAGTATATCTGAAAGATGTGCAATATTTGTGGGGTCAAATAGGTCGGCATAGTTAACTTCGACTATGTTTAAGGGTCCCGACGAGGGTGGAATGTCATTCTCCATCATGAACTTTGTTTCTTGACTGGAAGCAATGTTACGAACATAATAGTCATCGAATTTTATATCGAAGCTTTCAACTATTAGTCTTGTTTTCCTGATTAGAACATGATATGCAACCTTTTTGGTTGAGTATCCCAAGAAGATGCCTTCATTAGATTTCGGTGCAGATTTGTTGAGATGATCCCTATTATTGACCACGAAACACATGCAACCAAAAATATGAAATAAACGTCCATTGGGTTTTCTGTTTTTTAGACCTTTATACGGAGTTTTGTTGAGACAGTTGCAAATGACACTTCAATTTTGAACAAAGCATGTTGTTTCCACTGCTTCGGCCCAAAACTAGAGAGGTAAGTTAGCAAAGTTGAGCATTGATATAGCAGCTTCAACCAACGTTTGGTTCCTCCTCTCCACTACTCCAGTTCTTGCAGTGTGTATGGTGCCGAGAAGTTGTGGTTGATTCCTTTAGATACCAAAAAGCTATTCAGAAGCTGATTAGCGAACTCGTTGCCATTATCACTTCTAATTCTTCTTACTGGAAGTTTGATCTGTAGCTTTGTCTCTTTGAAGAAATTTATTAGAATCTGCGGTGTGTCTGACTTTAGTCTTAGAAAGAAGACCCAAGTAAAACGAGTGTAGTCATTAAATATAACCAGAATGTATTTTTCATGATGAAGATTGGCTACAGTTGAGGCACCACATAGGTTTAGGTGAAGGAGATCCAGAGGTTCAGAGGTTGAAGAATCAATTATCAGAGGATGACTTCCTTTCGTTTGTTTACCACACTCACACGCTGGACACAGAGTATCATAGTTGAATTTCAGAATGGGCAGTCCTAGGACTAGCTCTCCAGTCACTAAATTGTTGATGTATCTGAAGTTGATATGTGCTAGCTTCCTATGCCACAACCAATTGACCTTGGAAATTGCCTTTGATAAGAAGGGTAGCTGTGTTTTGCCGTTGATCATAGGAATGTCTAGTGGGTACATTGTTCCTTCGACTTTGGACTTGATCAAGCACTTCTGTCTATCATTTGTCATGATGTAGTAGTACTCGTTGTCAAACTCTACCTAATGACCTCCTTTACACAACTTCCCAACACTAATCAAATTGTGTTTTAAAACCTCTATGTAAGCTACTGATTGAATTGATAAGCTTCACATAGTAAACATACCATATCCCCTTATTATCCCATTTGCATTATTCCTGAAGATGATGTGTCCGCCACCGATGACTGGCCTGAAGTGACGAAGGTAGTCTAACCTTCCCGTCATGTGTAAGGAGCAGGCACTATCAATCAACTATTCTTCTTCATGGTCCTCCGTGCACATCGCATGTATAATCAGTGGATTAATTTGGGCAACAAAACTAGTTTGGGGTCCGTAGTAACATGGAAAACATTCCTATCAAATGTATGTATGTGGGAATGATGAAGAGATTTTTCTCTCCATAGTTGGTTGTGTCCATAATCTTTCACGTTCTTTTGGACATTTCGAGTTGGGATCTGACGTATCCTTTTTTATAGTGGGTAGAAGTCAAAAGTGATTTTCTTTTCATTGACCCACATAACGTACTTCTATATGCTTTCACTTTTTCTTTCTTCTTATCTTCCATCTCCTGAGCCATTCTAAGATAAAATGCTTTATCTTTCACCACATTTGCTTTGCAGTCTCTCACAAAGTGATTTTCATTGTGAAATTTGTGGCACATGAGGACTCCGTCTTTGTTGTATTCGGTACTAGTACCCGAGTCTAGTGATTTGTTAGTATGTGGAATTTCTTTATGATTGGAATTCATCTTAGGAGTATTCTAGGGTTGAGGTTGGTGATGAGGATTTCTGGGATAACATTGAGGATTGTTCTGCGGGTTGTAGTTTCAGTTGAAAAGTTGTTTAGTGAACTTTGATTTTTGCAAAAAGTGGGTGGTTGGAGTCGATTGAACTGTTGACTGAAGAGGGCTATGTCATTTTGGAATTCTTCCTCATCATCTAGTTCTATATCTGCCTCGTATGACTGCAGTGAGTTTTCATATGGATATTGATATGATGAATATCTGAGATATGGATACTGCGGTGCTTTCATGGTATACTGAGGAGCTTGAGCCATTAAAGAGAGTGATCCACCCATATCTGCGCATTCTTTTAACACTGTGGATTCTTGAGCCTGAAGTTCACCATAGAGTTTAGACAGTGAAAAATTATGGATCTTCCTATGTCCTTAAACTATCATCTTTCCAGTCATCCAATGTCTTCCTTACCCATTCAAAAACTGCAAATTGGTTTCATGGTTGCTTCTGACAGTACCAACATTTGAGAGTTTAGTGATTATAAGGTTGAATCCCTTAAAGGAGTCATCAAGACTTTCACCAGGTAGCGCTTTGAAGTTGGTGAACTCGTTGAGAGTAGTAGTGAGCTTTTTTTCTTGTTCTTGTTTAGAACATTGGTAGATATTTTAGAGTACCTCCCAAATCTCTTTGGCAGATTTGCAGTTGATAATGATATCAAAGTTTCCTGGAGCAACACCACATGAAATTTCGTAGAAGGCAATTGCATCTTTCTCCATCTTATCGAGGTCATCGTTGGTAGGTATGTTTATGGCCGCCGAACCACCTCCAAGTCTTCCCTGAGCACCATCAGTAGCAATGGGAGTGAGATTGGGGACATGAGGTCCTTCCTCTACAGATCTCCAAACATCTTTTCCGAGTCTCTTTAAATAGCTTTCTACTCTTTTCACTACTAGAAAACAGCCCTTTAATGACGTGCAAACAATGACACTCGCTGATAGAGGATGCGCATTTGTGCGTGCCTTAAAAAATAATGTCAGTTTTTCAAAATTTGAAGGATAGAGGACTCACATTTGTGCGTGCCCTAAAAATAGTGTCTAACAAAAAAAATTAAAAACACGGAGAGCACCTATCATAAACAAGCGTGTCGTTTAAAACTGTCGCTTTATATTTTTCTTTATGAACGTGCGTTCTCCGATTTTTTTAATTGCCAAGGGGGGAATGAAATCCAAAAAATAAAAAACCCCGCCTTTTCGTATGTTGTAAAATCCTCTGCAATCAAAAGAAACCCTAAAAGCATTGTGTGTAAAAGATCGATAATTTCATACTTAGAAGTTCCTAAAATCTTCATTGATCAAAAGAAACCCTAAAACACCGCCTCATACTTGAAGTTCCTGTAAGTTCTTTCGTTATCATGTTATGTTCTACAATAATCTAATTCCTCAACGACGTTGAGGAGGGGTTATTTCCGTCAGTCAGTACTTTATCCCATCATTTTCGTAACCTGCCAAACATTGGACTAAGTCCAGTGCATTATTCAACTCAAGATCCATCTATGTTGGGTTGGACTGGTAGTAGAGGGGCAAAGATGTCTAGGCCTACAACCGAGAATCAAAAGATCCAAAGCGTGTTACCCAACTTAAACCCTAATCAACGTTTCTATGGGTTTCCTTCATCAAAAACATCACAAGTTCTTCAACAAGATCAAGGGGTACGCTCGCATAATAGAACAGAATGGAAAGAGAGACGCGAAAGAGGAATTATGTAGGGTTTACACGGAGATCACTTCTAGAGGTAAAATACTGAAATTCAAAAGAATCAATGATAGGATTGTGTTACTATCACTCTTTCTCCCTTTTTGTATTTTTGGAGCTCTGCAAACATATGGACGTCAACGACGGAGGCTATCCTCTTTTCTCGACCGTTTTTTCCCTCTGATTCGTTAAAGACCACCCTCCCAAAATTGGAAGAACTAGGGTTTAATTTAGCTCTATCTTATTTAGAGTTTATATATTTTCCTCTGTCATCAGGCTCCATGAGAATGAAATCATTTCCAGGTGGCAAGGTAAACATCTTTTCTTTTTAATATATTACGAACTGTCAACATAAGTACATATGAATGATAGCGAGATTGAAATTAGTTTTTTTCTATATTATTATTAACTTGGGTTATAAAGTTATTTATGTTATCTTATTGAGAGGTTTGAATGAATGTTGTAGGAATACATGTTGAGAGCAGAGTTCAGACTTTCGAGTACTACAACTGAAGACTCAGTACCTGAGAGAAAAGCTCTTATTCGCATCAAGATTGAAATACCTTATTTTTACCGTTTCAAGAATACAGGTAACCCATTGTGCATTTTATTTTGGATCATCATCATGTTTTATTAAAGTGAAGATGTTTTTAGTTGTTGTAGGTGTTTTACCAGAAGATCATTGAAAATAGTTTTGAGTTCTTGGACCTTGTTCACCAAGGTAAAAGTAACAGGGCAATAAGAAGTGTAGAAGAAAATAGGATAAACAGGGGAATGAACCAAAGGTAAAACTACTTATTAAAAACTTGATCCTGAATGAAATTACAATGTAGTGCAGGTATGTTAATAATACCATTGTTTTGACTCTACTCTTTTATGTTATATTATTATAGCTGATGAATTTTTATTTACAAATTAAAAGTAAACATAATGAAAGCTTATTAAAACCCAAATAAGATTATACTAAAAACTACATATTTTTTAGTTACTTCTAGAAATAAAAATGCAAGTCATATAAATCATGAAAATACTTTAAAAAAAAGTGTCTTTAGAAATTACGTTAATAAAATGAGTTATATTGCAAATTTTCATTTCATTCCATGATAGAATGAAAGGGAAAAAAACACCTCTTGATCATGGAATGAAAATTAGCAATATTGGAAGGGAATGGTCTATTACATTCTGTCAGGCAAAACAATGGAATGAGCCATTCCATGCCTTCTTTGATTTCATCATAACACCAAATTAACACGAGTCGTGGTTACCAACACTCTACGGACATTACTCTGTAATTGCATCTATAGAATTAACACTTGTGCCTTACAACACTCAGAATTTGAATCTCAAAAATCTATTATGTTTCTCCTACAAGCTCCACCCTTTGACTATATTCAAATTTTACCTTATTACCCTTTCTTGTGAATCTCGAACCAAATAGTTTTTGCTCAAATAATCTCTAGCTATTTGTTGTGCAATCACTTTGATCTATTTTATTTTCGGTTTGAGTTTTGATTGGAGGCGTTTTAAGGGATCAAATAAGAACAAAAGGCATCCCTTCCCTCAACTCCTTACCGATTTCAGAAAAATTGTCGATTAAATTGATTTTCGGTATTCAAATTTCCAAAATTCACTATTATTTAATCCTAAGAAAGAAAATACAATCATGTATAATTGTCTGATTGCTTTTAAATTGTTTAAATGCATTTGCTTACTTAAATAATTGTTCTGTAGCCAACCAAAATCTTTGCATTCTATTTAGCACATGAAGCTAGAATTTTCGATGTTGAAAGATTATTTTATAGTTATTGTTTTTTCAAAAAAGTAGAACTTAGGTGAAAATTTAGTTTGTTTCTTTAACTAACAAATTTATTTTGTTAATTAGGTACCATCTTGGCGTAAATGAGTGTTTCCTCTAGTTTGTTACCTTTGGTTTGTTATTTTCTTTCTAACACCTAGTTGATTTTTGCATGATGGTATGTAATTATCCATATAAAATCACGATAAAGCTAATTATCATCAAGAACTTATAGGTTTTTTTAGAGGTTTATATATCAAATACATATACACATATTATGCCTTTCGATTATGAGATTTAGACTTGTTCTTGACGCATTAGTGATAAATTATAGTGTTATTCGACATACAAAATAGATTTTGTTTCCATATCTTTACCTTGACGTGCACTTAAATTTTCAAATTATAAAATTTTCTTCTGTAATTGTAGAAATTGGTTTTGTAAAACTGAAACTGAATACTTTCAGATGATAGTCAAAGGATATTTAAGTTAAATTAGTTATGTTAATTGTGCTCATTTTTGTGTTTTGGAGCATAGACTTAGAGCCCATATTAAATTTTCTAGACTTGCTTGACCTACAAGTAAAATAGTGATGGTAGACCATGCTATGAAATCTTTTAATATCGAAAATTATGTTAAATCCTTAGTTTTTTAAAGTTTGCCCCACTTGTATGATGCACATATGATGGAAAAATATAAAGGAGCACAATTTGTGAATTTGGGGCTTTAAGTCCTCATGTATTTGCAATTGCAAAAATTGCTTTCAAGTGATTACAACATTCCCTTCCTTTTGTGTTCTGTTTACACAAAAGGATATAAAATCGATTCGAATCAACTGAAAATAGAAAATATTAAATAATTTTTTGATACAGATTCAAATGGAAGATGTTGTGAGAGCAATTCATCTCAAGTCCTTTGGCTATCGAGTGCTGAATCTACTATTGTATCAGTTGAAAGGAAAAGATGTAATCAAATTGCCATTTCTTTCATTTAATCCAATATTATATTGCAAAATCATTAATCCAATTTTTTAATTTTTTTTTTGTTTTTTAAATTCATTTGAAGCAATGTGAAGATCAATGAAACACATATGGCGTTCTTATCAGCAGTTGATAAATAATAATATGGCGTTGATAATTTTTTTTGTTTTTTAAAATCATTAATCCATTTTTTTTTGTTTTTTAAATTCATTTGAACCAATATTATATTGCAAAATCATTAATCCACTATTTTAATTTTACTTTTTGTTTTGTTAGGCTGCATCAGCAGTTGATAATTTGGTTGCTTACTATTTCAACAACATCACCATTCCGAAGGCACCAACTTCACCTGTTGCAGTCAACCTCGCTCGCCATATTGTAGAGGGTCCCACATTGTTCCCAGAAGTAAAACTACTTTCTTTGAAAAATAATTAATATAAATGAAAAATGGAAGCAACTTATGTTGCTATTTTCTACATTCAATTAACCCTTCTTTAATCTCTTGGCAGAAGATGCTGCTTGAGATTGTTTTGTTTGAAGACTGGGAATCAGTGGAGCCTTAGTAGACCAATGTTCAGTTTGATACTAATCAATGAACATGTCATTAATGTATCACTTTATTCCTTCTACTTTTAACTT
Source organism: Lactuca sativa (assembly GCF_002870075.4). Taxonomy (NCBI): domain Eukaryota; kingdom Viridiplantae; phylum Streptophyta; class Magnoliopsida; order Asterales; family Asteraceae; genus Lactuca; species Lactuca sativa. Next base: position 138,920,867 of record NC_056627.2, read on the forward strand.
TTAATTAATACATAAAAATTAAAAATCACATGAATACATACACCATATGATGTTTTTCTGATTGTACAACTCTACCTAAAACGACATAGTTTTGAATAAAAATAAAACTCACCCTCTTAATTCTAAAATTACCACACGAGGGTGATTTTTTTTACTCAAATCTACGTTGTTTTGAGTAATGCTTGGGTACATGACATGTGTGTGTACTTGGGTGTAATTTGATCTTTGATTGGAGTAAGTCAACTAACCTCTAACCACAATTTAATTGCACATATATTTTCGGATAAAAAAAGCTCATATTTTAGGCTCACAGGTTTCTACTTTTCTTTTCTATACTTGTACTGAATTTTCTTAATCTGTTGTTTGTGTAAATGACATAAATACCCTTCTTGCCCTCGTCATAAAAAATAGTCTTAGAAAGCTTGTCCAGTCTCATCCAGTGTGGACGAAACTAGACAAGTTTCCTAGGGTTATTTTTGACAACAAAGAGGAGGAGGGCATTTTCGTCTTTTGTAAGATGAAGATTCAATTTCTCAATGGAATAAAAAAATCTTTGTTGGTGGTATATCATTACTTTAACAGAAGGTAATAATAACCAATGTTTGATTTCTCAATGGAAAAAAATCAAATTATAGAGTCCTGAGATCTGATGATGTTGATATTGTGTTGTAACTTTGATTTGCAGATGAGATGAGGAAATATTTCTTGTCTTATGGTGAGATCGTAGAACATCAAATAATGCTAGATCATGTAGATCATGTCACTGGTTGATTTCGGTTTTGTTACATTAGATAATGAAGAGGTTTTGGTTTTGTTACATCTGATGAGCTTGGTTGATATTGTGTTGTAACTTTGATGCTAACTTTTACTTGGATTGTTATTGTATGAAATACATTTTTTTGTTATATCGCGTATTTTATGTTGTGTTATGAGATATTAATTGTCATTTAATTTGAAAATTAGTAAATCTATAAAAAAATATATATTTTTTTTTTAAAAATATATATTTTAAAAAAAAATTAAAATTATGACACGCAATGTGTGTCTTAAATGCGCGTTATAAGGTTACGACACACAAATGTGTGTCATCTTCCTTTATGACAGGGGCTTCCTTGATACGCATTGTGTGTCATCTATGCGCGTCGTAAATAGACGACGTGCAAAAGTGTGTCGTCTCTCGTTATGATAGGGCCTTCCTTGACACGCATTTGTGCGTCGTCTGAGCATTTTACGACATGCATTGTGCGTCGTAAAAGGCTGTTTTTCTAGTAGTGATCCCCATTGATGGAGAGGACTGGGGCTGGTGATGCTGGTTAATGGCATGACCGGCTGATTTTGGAAAGGAGCAAATGCTTGGCACTCTTTGCATTTCTTTGTTAGGGTTGCGGTGTCGTTGTACATGTCCGGCCAATATACTCCTAGGTGGAGTATTTTGCCTATGAGTTCGTGAGTGCCTTCGTGTGCTGTTGCGTCTCCGGAATGGATTTCTTAGAGGAACGTCTACCCCTCTGTTATAGAGATGCATTCGAGCCATGGGCTTAAGTATCCTCTTCGGTAAAGTTTATTGTCCCTGATTGAAAAATGCGGTGCTCTGATTTTGACTTTGCTCGCCTCCTCTGGGTCGTCCGGAAGCACGCCATGGTACAAGTAGTCGACAAAGGGTTCGGTCTATTCTGGGGGGGGGCGATATTGTATTGACCTTTTGGTTACCGATAATTATTTTCGGGAGTACTTCAACCAACACTTTCTTTGTGAGATGGTCATACGAAGTAGATGCCAACTTGCTGAGAACGTCCGCCCTTGGGTTTTTTCCCCGGGAGATTTTTTTATTGAAAAACTTTTGAATGTGTTGGCTAAGCTACGAACTGCATCTAGGTATTTCTGCATCCTGGGGTCCTTTGCCTCATCAGTTCCATTTATTTGGTTTGTGACAAGAAGCGAATCGCTGAGAGCGACTAGTTGTTTTGCGCCAACCCCCTTGGCTAGACTCAAACTTGCTAAGAGCGCTTCGTACTCTACCTCGTTGTTTGATACTTTGAAGTCAAATTGCAGCGGGTAAGTGATTTCTTCACCCTTGGGGCTTTGTAGGATCAGGCCTACGCCTAAACCTTCCTTGCTTGCTGCGTCATTGTAACAACGTAAATTTCAAGATAAATTTTTTCATTTTAAATTACAAAAATTCTCATAATACAATCACAAAATCTCAATTATCAAATTAGAAAAACATAAATCCACATTTGTTTAATTAATGATCCAGGATCCTCCAAAACATAACTCTTATCTCGTGTGTACAATCAAGCCGTCACCTTCCCGTGATCCTGAGAAGTACCTGAAACACATAACACATAACATGGTAAGCACGAAGCTTAGTGAGTTCCCCAAAATACCACGCATAAGTAATTAGCCACTCGAGGCTATAAATCTATAAGACCCTCTAGTCAATGTGTCTCAGTGGGACCCTCCAGTCCCATAGCTCGTTGGATCCTCTAGTTCGGTCATAACTCGTTGGACCCACTGGTCCAATCATAGCTCGTTGGACCCACCGGTTCGGTCTAAATATCACATAATATAGTAGACAATACATGTCACATAGAAATGCATAACTCAAGCAAACATATAAGACCCTCCGTTTAACAACCCAATTTTCACAGCCAAAGATTTTGTTTTTAAATCAACACTTTGGAAAACATTTGTGAATAAACATCATCATTTCATAAACATAATTCCTGTCCGAAACCAAAACATAAAACAACCATAGTGTCAGAGTACAAATCCCAGAATATCTCGTAGTGCGGAAAACAAAGAGCGTGTGTGTGCGATATGCCGCTACCGTGCCAGCTCCTTCCCCTTCGCTAAAGAGGTACCTGAAAACAAAACTATAAACCGTAAGCACGAAGCTTAGTGAGTTCCCCCCACCGTACCACATACCAAATAACCACATAACATGCATATATTGTCAGGCATTTCTGGGTGGCCGACCTACCCCTTCGGTCCTCTCGACTGGATACTAACTAGCATATATGGGTGCTGGTCTCCCCTTCGGTCCTCTCGACCGGATGCTGAGTAGCATACCTGGGAGCTGGTCTCCCCTTCGGTCCTCTCGACCGGATGCTGGGGACTATTTCACCCCTGTCACTACCACATAACACGTATCGCATAATCTATCTAGCATGGCTGGGCATGACTGCCCCTTCGGTCCTATCGACCGGTAATCTGGGGACTATCTCCCCTACTGTCACTAGCACATAGCATCATATCATACTAGCACATAAACATAACACATGTAGTAGCAACCCTAGATGAATATCACAGAGACAATCATCTAATCATACAACTCCTACTAGTGGGCCGGCATTATGGCCTTAGACCCACTGCTACTGGAAGGTAACTCACCTCGAAAAGTAGCTGCTGAAAGTCTACTTGCTAAGCGCCTGACTGTTGAATCGGTAATCCTCCGGCTATAAATCATAAACATCGGTTAGCCACTCATAAACACCCTTAGGTCAAATGACTGACCCACCCCTGGTCCAAGGTCAACTCCTTGATCAAAGTCAACTTCCGGTTGACTGGACTCGCCGAGTCCTTCTCCCACTAACCCGGTCCTACTCTACAAGTCCCTCTTCTCACTCACTGAGTCACCCTTAACTCACTACTTGTGACGATAAAACCGGCTCGCGATCCAACTCGTCGATTCCAAGAACAACTCGCCGAGTCCATACGAGCAGATCTCTTACTCGCTTCCAAATCCTCACCAGAGCATCCTTTGTGAGGATTTGGGTTTCTGGGGCTATTGCTACACGTTAGATTGCTAATTCCACGTGCAGATACGAAGGGTTGGACTTTCAACATCTAAACCCCTCTTACTCAGTAACCGTTCATCTGACTCGCCGAGTTTGAAGAACAACTCATCGAGTACCAGGCAATCTTCATAGGACTCGCCGAGTTGTTCATCCAACTTGCTGAGTCTAAGGCCATCTTCAAAGAACTCGCCGAGTTCCACTTTGGGACTCGCCGAGTCCCTTGACCCATTTCCCATATAGACCAATTCTGAGTCATGCAACACTTCAAAACCATATATCTATGTTCCTAGGTCATGCTTATCACATAAAGTTGCAAACTTTACGTGCATGCATGGCCTTACAAGCTCAAAAAGGCAAATCCAAGATCTTTATGAGGTCATACACTCAATACGTACCTCAATCACTTCAACCATAGAAACTTTATGCTTCTAATACGCCCACAAGGTCTAGATCTAAAGTCCATTCAGATCATTAAGCACAAACAGATGGAGTTGGTGTTTTAGGGCTTGAAAACCACCAATTAGGGACAAAAATGATATCTAATGAACTAGTGATCAAGGTAGGAACTTTTCTACCTGAATGGAAGCTTCTCACAGTGTAGATTTCGGATCTACTCCCCTCCTTGCACTCTCCAACCTTCTCCTTCTTCTTCTAAGCTCCAAACTTCCTTCACCAAGCAAAAATCACTCACAAGAACAATATGGGGCTAGGGTTTCGCTCTACAGCTCTCTGGAAGTGTTAGGAACAAGGGAGGCCGAGTTAGAGTGCTTAAATAGGGTGAAAACACTCGGGTTACGGTTTTTGCCCAAATAGGGCCTACTTGCCGAGTCGGGGAACTGCATCGCCGAGTCCGAGGCTCAGATCTTGTGTCTCGTCCCGCTCCTACTCGGCGAGTTGGTCCTTCAACTCGCCGAGCCCAAGGCAAAAACGCATGAATTAAGAATTATTAATTATAAGAAATACGTACCGGGAACCAGGTGCTACAAATCTCCCCCACTTATTTTAGACTTCATCCTCGAAGTCTGCTGCTCGATCCTGAAACAGCTCGGGGTAGTGCTCCATCATATCTTCCACCGGCTCCCAAGTCCACTCCGATCCTTTCCGGTGCTGCCATTGCACCTTCAGGAGTTCCATCCTCTTGTTCCTCAGATCCTTCGACTTCCTGTCGAGGATTGCCACAGGCCGCTCGATGTAATTCAGACTGTCATCGACCTGAATATCCTTTAGAGGCACCACTGCTGAGTCGACCACCAAACACTTCAGCAACTAGGAGACGTGGAAAGTGTTCTGGATCTGGTTGAGTTCGGCTGGCAGATCCAACCTATATGCCACCTTGCCCACCCGGCTACAACCCTGAATGGCCCAATGTACCTTGGGCCCAACTTGCCTCGTTTTCTGAATCGGATGATGCCTTTCCTGTTGGATTAATGTCTAAGTCCATAACTATAATTGGTAAGACTTGACCCGACCCGGCATGGTCCATTTGGGTTGCATACCATCATGCACTTGGATGAGAGAAATAAGACACTTATGGTTATTAATATATTATAAGTTCTAGTATATTAATAATAAGAATAATAAGATTATTTAATTAGTATTGATCAAGAATTAATCTAGGATTAATTAAGTGATCAAAAGAAGACTAATTAAATATATGGGTTGATTGTGTAAATCATCCATACTTGTATAGTGGGCTAATGCTCCATGGATAATCAAGTTGGGCTAAAACCCATAGGATGGTCCATGGATGCTCCATGGTGTATTTGTACCCATGGATCCAAGGAAATGGAAAGTCATGACAATTAGGGTTTACCCTAATTGTAACACTATATAAAGATCTTATTCTTGACAAAATTGGCGACTAGAGATAGTGAAGAAAGGGCTAGCCGATTTTGATGAGTGTAGAATTCTCTCAAGTCATTCTAAGTGTTTTGATGATTGTGATTCCTTTTGAGGTGTCACACTTGGGGCACTAGGCACTCAAGCTTCATGAAGACATTCTACACCAAAGAGGTATGTATTCTATCTTGCTATAGTCATTGTTTTGTATGCTAGATTAGGATAATACCTTGGAAGTTCTTATTTGCATGTATAATAGAGAAAACATAGATCCAAGGTATTTAGGGTTGCATGTACACTTAGGAGTGTTAGAATGCTCAAAACCCAACAGTGGTATCAGAGCCTAGGCTTGTTTTCTTGTTATACCTGCAATAGAAGCTGAAAAAACGAATCTGGTGCTGTCTGGCCATCAGACTCGGCGAGTCCATCAGGAGACTCGACGAGTCCATGCCTAAAAAGTGATGAATTCGATCCAGCCGAGTTGGTTCATGCACTCGACGAGTTGGACCCCCAGACAGCATATTTTCGAGTTTTTTGGCTAGAAATGGACTAGGAACATTACCCTAAGTTGTTTTTGATCTTATAAACTTGTTTTTCATGTGGAAATGTTCATGCTAATCCATTTTCAAAGATAATTGTCAATAGATTCATGTTTTGTATTAGTTTAAGGTTTAGACTAATTACATGAAAAAGTTTGATTTGAATTATCTTGTTCTTATGAGTTGCTTAGATTAATAGAAATGTTGAGTGAAATAGTTGTTTTCAATCCATTTTAATCTAAGAGTTGATTCTAAAATGTGTTTGTGTAACTTGTCCTCAAGTTATATGAAAAGTCACATTTAAGTTTCATAAAATTCATAAGAGTTGGCAATGGTTACAAAATGAAGAGTCTTGTGTCATTGAATAATTTTTATGACTCCATAACTTGTCCTCTAGTTATGGAAGTTCAAGAGTCACTTCATTAAAGGAAAATATGTAACCATAATTAAATCCATAAGTTATAAAATAAAGAAAAAGTTAGTTCTTTTATTAGTTTAAAGTCTTCCATAACTTGTCCTCAAGTTATGGAACTTGAAGAGTTTTTGGATTAAAACTACTTTAAACACATAAGTTATGGAATTAATTAGTTTTGAATAGTTTCAAAACTTGCCCTCAAGTTTTGGAATTTGAAAAGTTTTCAAGTATGAATACTTTAATTCCAAGTTAGCCCTTAGAATTTTAAAAGTTAAAATTCAACCCTTATACTTTATAATATTATAAGTTAATAATATATATATATGTATAAGAGTAAAGTCAGTCTTACCGCTAGTACGCCTCATTCACGAAGCCGGTCTATAAGGTGGGTATAAGGTTGTTGCCTATAAAATGGCAACTTAATGGGTGTCCACTCTCACCCACCGCTTGCTTGACTGGTGGAGGGTCGTTAGCCGAACGGGTTTGACAGGACTAGAATTCTCCCTTCATTAAAAGTATTAATGAAAAATACTAAGTAACTAAACTCTTAATAATACCCAATCTTAGTTACTTAGGAAAAATGTGAATAAGGTGCTAATCCATGAAATTACACTTTGCACTTTGTTTAAGTCGTTAGTGGAGCGTGTGTGGTTAACCGGCACACTAACTTGGACTTAACAAGGTAGGTAAAGGGTGACTTAATATTTATCATAGTATCGATGGAGCGTGTGTGGTTAACCGGCACATCGATTGAGGGGTAATTTATTAAGGGTACCAAGTGATTTGCATGGTTACTTCACACCTTGTTTTGTGATCCTCGGCATCCCAGTCACAAAACCTGAAGGGCACACTCGAGATTGAAACATGCCTTTGAAAAGTTCAATGAATCTCAAAGATCTAGGAGTTTCAAAACCAATTAAAACCTAATAATACATTTCGTTTATCTTGGTGGAAATTGGTGAATCATCATTCACCTACCTTCAAATATTTTATAGCTTGGATTACGGCATACCTCTTCTAAGTTATAAAATAGTTTGTTGGGTCCTACCCTTAATATTTCATATTGGGTGTCATATTAAGGACTTAAGATCAACTATCTTGAATATCTCCCAAAAGATGTCTGGTTTAGACATTTATGATCTTCCCAAATCTCTTGAAACAAGGTTTCCTAAATGAAGATGATGTCCTTTGGAAATCATACTTCTTTCACCTCCTCCAATTATTCTCCCCAGCCCACAAGTTCTTGAAAAGTTTAAGGTCACTCAAGCCCTATTGGCAAGGCAAGGTCTAGGTGTGAGCACATCTTGGAGATGTAGTCACATATTGACAAGCCGGGAGAGTTGGGTGTCAAAGTCTTGAGAAAGTTGGTGGTTCAATCACTTTCTAAGTCACATAGTGAGTTCCTTTGGGACACCTATGAAATAGACTATGACAAGACCCTTAATGATCTTATCTAAGATCAACTTTCTTAAAACTTGATGGACATTGACAATAGTGACACAGGAAATCTCGGAAAGCATTCTCTTCCCAATGGAAAGGGATCGGCCATAGTCAACTCGGTTGACCAAATGGTAAAGAGAAAAGCTAAGTCTGTGATATTCTCGTGTACCATTATCAAAGGATCCATATGTTTATATTGCCAAAGGAAGGGGCATTGGTTGCGAAGCTGCCAAATTTACCTAAGGATGTTAAAGTCAATAAGTTTGACTTTACTTCAGGTAAAGTCCACTATCTAACTCTATTAAGTTTCTATTCTGAGATTCTTGATACATGATGTGACTGGGTCACATGGTGATGTTTTAAGAATCAAAGAAAAGTGAAGAAACTTAAAGAAAGAATATGCTGAATCTGATGGTGTAGATGGATTTCTATCGCACAGTTTGAAGATCGGATTCTTGAGCTACTTTTTAGGAGTTATGAGATATTGCTTAGGAATAGGTAACAACAAGTTTTCATATGGATTGTAAGGATAAGTTTTCCGCAAAGTTTAAAATAAAAGAAAAATTTTTGATTTTATTTATTTTAAAATATCCTTACAATGGCATTTGAGGAAAAATTGTTGCTTATATGATTCCATTAAGAGCAAGAGTGGAAATATGAAATTGATTCTTTCATTTGTGGTAATGTCTAGATTTACCAAATAAGGAAAGATTCTCATCACCCAAGTTTCAATTGGACCGGAACTTGGAATCATGCAAGTTGTATAGCATGATGAATGAGAACTTTCAAGTTTTGGAAAAATTAAGACTAATTACTTGTTCACATGGATGTGTGAGTCAAGTAATGGACTAAGGGATCGAGTACATAGTCTTGTGCACTGATTTAGTCCACCACAAAAGTTTGATAAGACTATTCGTCATGATTTACTTAAGTTCAGTAAATATGATTATACTTACAAGCTTAAGTGTAACTCTGAGACATTGGAAAAGGTTTCAATGTATGGCAGAGCGAATAAGAAGAATCAAATTAGGCAGAAGGATAAAAGTTTCTCAAATCTGAAAAGATGGGAGAGTACTTTAGTATCCGTTTTGTGATCATCTTAATGATTAAGAAACCATAGCACAATTAGTTCTCTAAGAAAATCTTAGTGCATTCTTATGACTAAGAAGAAGAACTTGAATTGTTGAAATGGTTAAATCAAGAAGATGAGTCATACTTCGTGCCAATACAAGTCTTAGAGTCATACTCCAAGACTGTAATTTGAGTGATATGTCTTAAAGAAGGTTTAAAACACTTGTCAAATGTAAGAGTAAAAGTTTTGTACTCTTGTACATTTGAAATTGGTAAGTTGTGATGTTTTGGATAAAACAAAGACCAACTTAGGCCAATTGTGTGAAGTGTTTATCTTGATTAGAATCCGCACTATCTCTTGGATGTTTGACAAGGGAGTCTTATATGTCAAGAGGACAGTGGGAGTCTTAAAAGTCTTGAAAGTCTCAAGAAATAATCAAGAATAAAACCTGAAGTTCTTCACTAGCACACGACTTGAGGTTTATAACCTATCGTGTTGACTTATTCTGTGCCCATTCCAGTTAAAGTTGCCTTTGCATATGAGTTCTTAGAGTTCTCAGTTTGTTGCATAACAACTTGGAAGCAATGGCAGGCCCTTGAGCTGCCAGGTGGCAAGAAGTTAAGATTGAGTTCGGTCCATATGAGTTTGGATTAGTCATTATCTTTGTCTTGTGACTATGGTTTTGACAAATTCATATGGGTAGGAACTCATACACCATTAAATCTAAGTGTCATAAGGTTTCTCTCCGATTCATGAAAATGGTGGTGAGGAAACACTTTCACTAAGTAGATTTTATCTAGATAGCAATTGTGATATTTGCATTCTCAAAGTCGTTAGTGGAGCGCGTGTGGTTAACCGGCACACTAATATGGACTTCTGAGAAGTGGCAAAAAAGGTCTAACCATTATGATTACGACATACCTCTTCATAACTGTTTAGACACACAAGTGGTGTATGATTTTTGATAAAGTTTTATCAAAACAATCTAGTATCAGAAATCTGAACTTTGGTAAGAAAGTCAATGAAGTATTGATTTCTAGAAGTCCAGCTGATTTCTGAGTACATGTCAAAGCTAGTGGGAGCATAAGTGTTATGCTATTAATCATCATGTTAGTGGGAGCATGATAATTATGATAAGTATTGCAAGTTAGCAATGTTAATTATAGAAAACAAAAGGTTTCAATTGGGAAAAGTTGTTTTGCTATAATTAAGGGAGAGGAAATTATACTTCATCTCAAATCTATAAGCTTAGATCGTGAGGTTTTAATCATTTAGTCAAGGTTATATATATGAATTTCATGTTGGAATGGCTCAACATAAGGAAATTTTGTATATGAGTCCATTATTTGCGTTCTTAAATTCGATTATGATTACGGCATCCCTTTTCATAATCTGAATTATGAGAACTTGGCAAATAGAAATGGAAATGTTATAGCAAAAGACTGGTTTAGTCTTTATGTGAGACATCATGAATCGATTCCCATATGCTTCGGATATAGGATCGATTACATGTGATATAATCATCCGTTCTAAAATTTTCCAAATGCCTGGGGCATTAAGAAGGGAAAAGGTTTAGAACTGGATATGACTAAAAGGATTAAACAGTTGTCGAGGACATTTAAGGTTTACCAAAGATTGGTTGCTCAAGGACAGTTGGAAGTATAGTGATAATTCTGGAAGGACCATATTGACATGATCTGTAAGGAGGCAACTCTTGTTCAGAAGTGATAGTCAAAATGGAATCTGGAAATGTTTCAAAGTTAGAATTTTCAATCTATGTAAGATTAAGGAAACTTAATGCAAGAAGGATGTTTCCAAGGAGTTGATCTCCTTTGGAATACTCTGTAATGATTGTTGCCAAGTCTTTGTGAGTTTGTGCATAATCGTTACGAGAGGATCAATGCATAAAAGTTTAGAATCTAACAGATTTCAGTAAATGGCATGAATTTGGAATTCTTGCATTTGCAGTAAGGATTTGGGAGTGTGAAAAAGAGAATCATTGAAGTTATGTTCAATTGATCTAGTTCACAAATTAAAGATCATAGACAAACATAGTATGCATACTTGGTGTATGGCATGACTAGTGTTTGAGAAAAACATAGTGTACATGCTTGGAGCATGGGACAACTATTGTTTTAAATTCAAGATTAAAGTTGATAGCTGAAACAGTATACAATGAATAATGTGTAATCATATGGTGATAAATAAAAGGTGTTTTATTTATATTCATAAGTTCTGAGACCATATTGGATTCGATTATTATTGTGTTTCATTTTGCATGTTTTGACTTCCCGAATAAACTGGGTTATTCTTCTGGAATGACTAAGTTGTTCAAACCATCCACAGTCGGTCATATGTTGGAAGTAGATATGAATTAAGACTGTCATGGGTTGGCTTGTAGAGGTCTAAGGTGTTGGACAAGGCTACAACACTCATGAGTGCTCATAAGTTCTGAGTATTGGATTCAACCCGCGCTCATTGGAATCACTTCATGGATTTTATCACGAGTGATCATGAGACGATAATATCTTATATTCTTCAAACCTAGAGATATGAGTTGTTACTATGAGTTGATAGTACATTGATTGCACGAAACCGCATTTGGTAACTCTGTGCTATAAAACGTGCCTTTGTGTATGATTCAACAAGTAGTAGAACAAGCCATATGAGTCGAAGTTTATCCATTCCTTTTACCTTCGGGATAAAAGCGATATCTGTGGGCCCCTCGATGATTTGATGATGACAAATGGAAGTGCTCGGTCGGGCCAGGACTGATTTGATTTGTTCAATTAGTCAGTCGTCATAAATCGGAAATCGGGAAACAACAAATGGACAGAGAGAATGATTATAATCCATGTCTCAGTCCATATGATATCTAGAATGGAGGAATATATGATCCCTTATCTAATGGACAAGTCACTGACAAAGGTCAGAGTTCATCTACAAGGTCAGAGTTCGACAGAAGCTTTTGAGAGCTACGATTGCCAGTTGGTTCCTAAAGTCATATGCAATAATAGTTTTAGACTTATCCAAGTGGGAGACTGTTGGATTAATGTCTAAGTCCATAACTATAATTGGTAAGACTTGACCCGACCCGGCATGGTCCATTTGGGTTGCATACCATCATGCACTTGGATGAGAGAAATAAGACACTTATGGTTATTAATATATTATAAGTTCTAGTATATTAATAATAAGAATAATAAGATTATTTAATTAGTATTGATCAAGAATTAATCTAGGATTAATTAAGTGATCAAAAGAAGACTAATTAAATATATGGGTTGATTGTGTAAATCATCCATACTTGTATAGTGGGCTAATGCTCCATGGATAATCAAGTTGGGCTAAAACCCATAGGATGGTCCATGGATGCTCCATGGTGTATTTGTACCCATGGATCCAAGGAAATGGAAAGTCATGACAATTAGGGTTTACCCTAATTGTAACACTATATAAAGATCTTATTCTTGACAAAATTGGCGACTAGAGATAGTGAAGAAAGGGCTAGCCGATTTTGATGAGTGTAGAATTCTCTCAAGTCATTCTAAGTGTTTTGATGATTGTGATTCCATTTGAGGTGTCACACTTGGGGCACTAGGCACTCAAGCTTCATGAAGACATTCTACACCAAAGAGGTATGTATTCTATCTTGCTATAGTCATTGTTTTGTATGCTAGATTAGGATAATACCTTGGAAGTTCTTATTTGCATGTATAATAGAGAAAACATAGATCTAAGGTATTTAGGGTTGCATGTACACTTAGGAGTGTTAGAATGCTCAAAACCCAACATTTCCATGGTGACACCTTCAGAAGAACCATATCCCCGACTTGGAATTCCAAGTCTGAACGGCGCTTGTCGGCATAACTTTTATGCTGACTCTGTGCAGTCTGAAGCCTGCTCCGAACTTGCTGAATCTTCTCGGTCATCTTGAGCACCACTTCGGTGCTCCCCATGACCCTCTGGCCAACCTCACCCCAACATATCAGGGTCCGACACCTCCTCCCGTACAACATTTCGAAGGGAGGTCGATCGATACTTGTGTCGTAGTTGTTGTTGTACGAGAATTCAGCTAGAGGAAGATAGGTATCCCAACTACCACCGAAGTCTAGCACGCATGCCCTCAACATATCCTCAAGAGTCTAGATGGTCCGCTCCCTCTAACCATCTGTTTGTGGGTGAAAGGCGGTGCTAAAATACAGACGAGTGCCCAACTCATCATGAAACTTCTTCCAAAACCTGGAAGTAAAACGCACATCCCTATATGAAATCACTGATACTAGCACCCCGTGCCGCACCACTATCTCCCTGATATAGATGTCAGCCAACTTTTCGGCCGATATGCTCTCCTGAATTGGAATAAAATGGACGCTCTTGGTCAATCGATCCACGATGACCCATATCGAATCCACTCCTCGCGCGGTCCTAGGAAGCTTCATGATAAAATCCATTGTAATATCTTCCCATTTGCACAACGGGATGTCCAACGGTTGTATCTTGTCGTGCGGTCTCTGATGCTCGGCCTTGACCTTCCTACAGGTCAAACACTGCTCAATGTACCAAGCTACATCCCTCTCCATGCAGGGCCACCAATAGTCTAGACGAAGATCCCTATATATCTTTGTCGCCCTGGGATGAATAGAGAACCAGGATTTGTGCGCCTCCTCCATCAGAACCTGACGCACGCCTCCATGATAAGGGACCCACACCCTACGGTGAAGAGTCAATAACCCTCAGCTATCATAGTCAAAGGAGGAAACATGCCCCACAATCCGCTCACTCTTCCGATGTTCCTCCTTCATAGCCTCCTGCTGAGCCTCCCGAATCCGCTCCAACAGCGGAGTCACTACTGTCATCCGTAGGCCGATATCTCGGATTGGCGCTGCCCTACGGCTAAGCGTGTTGGCCACCATATTGGCCTTTCCCGGGTGATAAAGGATCACGCAATCATAATCCTTTACCACATCCATCCACCAACGCTTCCTCATGTTTAGATTCAGCTGATCCATGAGGTACCTCAAACTCTTATGGTCCGTGTAAATGGTACAGCGAACCCTATAGAGGTAATGATGCCAAATTTTGAGGGCGAACACAACAGCCCCCAGTTCCAAGTCATGCATCGGGTAATTCGCCTCGTGAGGCTTTAGCTGTCTCAACGCGTAGGCGATGAAATGCCCTCTCTGCATCAATACCGCGCCCAAACCTGAGATGGACGCATCGCAGTACACAAAAAAATCCTCCATGCCCTCTGTCAGGGCTAAGATTGGCGCCTCGCACAATCTTTGTCTCAATGTCGCGAACGCTGCCTGTTGCTCAGGCCCCCAACGAAAGACCAAGGCCTTCCTTGTTAGCCTGGTCAATGGTACGGCTATCTTGGAGAAATCCTAGATGAATCTCCGATAATAGCCCGCTAAACCCAGGAAACTCCGAATCTTGGATGGAGACTTTGGAACCTCCCATCTCATCACGGCCTCCAGCTTGGTCGGGTCTACTGAAATCCCGTCCTGGTTGACAAGGTGCCCAAGAAACTGCACCTCGCGCAACCAGAACTCACACTTGGAGAACTTAGCATATAAGTTCTCTCTCCTCGGGGTCTCCAACACCTCTCGGAGATGCCCCTCGTGCTCCTCCTGCGTCTTGGAATAAACCAAGATGTCATCAATGAAAACTATCACAGACCGATCCAGCATCGGTTTGCACACGCGGTTCGTGAGGTCCATGAACGCAGCAGAAGCATTAATGATCCCAAACGACATCACCACGAACTCATAATGGCCATAGCACGTCCGAAACGCGGTCTTCTACACATCCTCCTCTCTGCCCCTCATCTGATGATAGCCTGAACGTAAATCGATCTTGGAGAACCAAGATGCTCCCTGTAATTGGTCAAAGAGATCATCAATCCTCGGGAGTGGGTAAGGGTTCTTCACTGTTACCTTGTTCAGCTCCCAATAATCTATACACATCCGATTCGACCCATCCTTCTTCTTCACAAACAGAATCGGGGGTCCCCAGGGTGAACTGCTCGGTCTAATGAATCCCTTGTCTAACAGCTCCTGCAGCTGTGTAGACAACTCCTGCATCTCGGGAGGAGCCAACCGGTATGGTTCCTTGGCTAACGGAGCTACGCCAGGGACTAGGTCGATCTTGAACTCTACCTGTTGCTCCAGAGGTATTCCCGAAAGCTCTTCTGGGAACACATCGGCGTAGTCTCGAACCGCCGGAACCTCGCTCACCGTCGCCTTACCCGCCTCCCTGGTATCCATAACATATGCGACATATCCCACGCAACCTTGTTGAAGGTAGCGCCTAGCTCTCGCTGCTGAACATACTGTGGGTCCACGCTGTGGCCTCTCGTCGTAGATCACCAACTCTCCTCCACTTGGGGTCCTGATCCGCACCAGCTGCTGTGCGCAATATATCACCGCCCTATTGGGGCTCAACCAATCCATGCCTATAATCACCTTGTTGCCACGCAACGGAATGGGAACCAAATCCACCAAGTAGCGCTCCTCAAACAACTTTATAACACAATCTCTGAACACTATTGATGCTCGCACCGATCGATCATCGGATTTCTCTACCTCTAAATGGCAATCTAACATGCCCGAAGATTCAGCAAACCTCTTGCTAAGCGCAAGAGAAACAAACGATCGGGTGGCACCCGAGTCAAACAACACCTGAACTGGGATACCGTTCACATGGAACGATCCTAATGCATATACAAAGAGCACATATCAATATCATAACATCATAAAATAAAATAGAGAGAAAGAATCATCCTCGTCACCACATCGGGTGCGGTGCGTGCCTCCTCGGTAGTCAGCTGAAATGCCCGACTCCTCACCACTGGAGCTTTTGCCTTGAGCTGTCGGCCATCAGTAATCCGCAGGGTCGCTGGAGCTGGCGCCTTCACTGGCACTGCTGCTATCAACTTGGGGCAGTTGGCCTTCTTGTGGCCCCT